>NW_012267292.1:289617-434644 GCF_000151885.1 Dipodomys ordii
CCACTTCTGGCTTTTTTCTTTTTGCTTATGTGGTGCTGAGGAATCAAACCCAGGGCCTCATGCATGCAAGGCAAGTGCTCTACCACTGGGCCAACTTCCCAGCCCCCAGATGAATTTTCAAGGTAATCATGCAACCATTTACTAAAGAATAATGCTAGTGTTAAAGGAAAATAGTAAACAATGAATTCAAAATTTTTGTAGATGTAATTGTATGCATGATTGTGACCATCATCAAAGTGCTAGAAAATGGGAAAAACAAATCACTGTGTGAAGCAAATATAGTAGTAGCACATTTTTTGTGTTAGCACATGTAAAATTGAAATGTGTGCCCATTATATCACAGACATAGAGGAGAGGACTATATTTCCAGATGCTATTGGTGGACAGTGATAGGGACTCTGAAGTAGAGATGGGCGATGTCTTATAGAGTAAAACAAGCAGTTACCAAAACAACTCAGCAGCACATCCTCTAGTTATTTATCTCAGTGCACTGAAATCCTATGTTCATATAAATGATACATGTGGCGATAAAAAGGATTTTGTTACTGTTTCTGAGAAGTGAACAACAACCTAACCTTTCCTCAGCTAGTGTTAATTGAGATAATTTGTATTCTTCCATACAAACCATATCCAATAATAGGAAGGAATTAACTACTAACAAACATGATGGCATATTTGAGTCAAAATGATCAGTTACAGAACCCAGATTCAAAAGAAGGTATTCTATCACCCTTGTATAAGACATTTATTGGGGGCTGAAAATATGGCTTAATGGTAGAGTGCTTGCCTATCATGCATGAGACTCTGGGTTCAATACCTCTGTACCACACAAATAAAATACATTTTATATAAAAAAGACATTTCTGATTTAATGTTTTTAATTGGGAAATGAGACAGAAGACTTTTTTAATGGAGGTGATCAGAATGTTATGCTAAAGAAAGGCTATCTTTTCTACTTTTTTACACCATTATGACAAAACTGGAGAGAACAATAAATAGACTGATGTCACAAGGCATCATAAAAGTTGATTTTTTAAATTACTTTTTGTGATGCTGGGGTTGAGCCCAGGAAATTACAAATTATAAGCAGATGCTCTAACACTAAACTACATCCTCAGTCCTAAAAAGGCGATTTAAAAGGAAATGAAAAATGAATCAAACAAAGAAAAAAATTAGTTTTTTAAAGTACCCAGTTTTGATGACTTAGTCATAAAGCTGGCAACTTTAAAAATTACAATGAGTAAAAAGGCTGCTGGGCATTTTTTATATGTTATGCTGTGTCTATTCTAAAGAAAATATGTCTATTCTATAGAAAATAAATTATATTAAGAAAATAGTCCAGCCTCTCAAGATGCTTAGAGCATGAAAATAACACATGGAAAAGAGTTATGTTCAAGGTGTTTCTGGACAAGAAAGAGTTAGATTCACATGGGAAATGATTCCAAGTGAAGCTAGTGTTTGAACTGGATCTGAAAATGTTCAGGATACAGTAAAATGGAATAAAGAGAAAATAAAATTTTAGGCAAGGAGAAGTGGAGGAAGTATGACAAAATACAAGATGTTGAGAAAATAGTCTGGTGACAGGAGTTACGAAGGTGAGCTGCAGACAGATACTGGCAATTGAAAGTCATATGAAAAGCTTTGTTACTATGTGAGAGACTTCACATGGATGGGGATGTTGTAGAATTGTAGAATGCCATCTGGATTCCCAATAAAATAAGAACTAGAGTTTTTACCATGAGAGTGTGTTGTGGAGAAGGTTTGAGATATGAAAAAAAGGAGAATATTTTGAGATATCTGCTAAGAAAAAAAGTCATAATGAATCAATCATAAAAGAGGAAATGCCTTGCCAGGTATCCCTAAGTATCTCATAGTTGCTAAGCATGAAATTGTAATGGAACTAGTCACTGATCCAGAGCAGATTCGGATAAGCAGCAAAAAGGTAAGATGAGAAATGACCCTGTGGTTCAAGTGGTAGAGTACTAGCTTTGAGTAAAAGGAGTTCAGGGACAGCACCTAGGCCCAGATTTCCAGTCCCAGAACTAAAAAAAAAGATAAGAAAGATAAAATACTACTGAATTATTATGTGTCTGGTTGACTTTGATAACAAAGGATTATAAAAACATTAACTTAGGACAGAGATAAGTTGGTGATCCTATGGGTATCAGCATGAATGAAAAACTAAGACTTGAAATGAGTTCAGAGCTCAAGAGAATGACAAAAGCAGACAGATGGCTGACAATAAGCATACAGTGAAATAAAAGGGAGAAAGTAGAAAGACATGGGCTGATCCTCACTAAAGTTAGTGTTTCAAAGAACTCAGAGATGGACTCTGTCTGGGTAATGGGGTTAACATAAAAGCCTCTGATACTCAATGACAATCGGTCTAGGTTGAAAATCAATTGAGAACCATTATTTCTTTGGGTCTGGCTTACTTCACATAATATGATTTTTTCCAAGTCTTTCCATTTCCTAACAAATGGGGCGGTGTCATTCTTTCTGATAGAAGCATAGAGTTCTATTATATATATATATACATACATATACATATATATATCATTTTCTTGATCCATTCATCTACTGAGGGGCATATGCATTGGTTCTATATCTGAGCTATGGTAAATAATGCTGCTATAAACATAGTTGTGCTGGTAGCTTTAGTATGATTTTGTTTGTGGTCATTTGGGTAAATGCCCAGAAGTAGAATTAGTGGGTCCTAGGGGAGATCTATGTGTAGGCTTTTGAGGAACTTCCATACTGCTTTCCAGAGTGGTTGAAATATTTGCAATAATTAATATATGTCTAAGATAATCTTACTGGTGAGCATAAAAGCTCAAAAACTTTGTACCTATGACGATATATGATGATGCTAAGCAAAATGAGCTCCAAGATATGGACACAGAGTTTTTTCTTTGTTATTGTTTTTAATGTGTATTATGTGATTCTTTTTCTTTCTTTTGTATATTCTTCCTCCTATGGTATAGCCCTCTTGTCACTGTATTTAATTTTGGTAACCTGCATCTTCTATATACATTTATCTAGTTTGGGGAGGGGAATAACAAAATGCTGAAACAATGACACAGGATGACCCCTTGCAACAATGATACTCACAAGACACTATATTGGAAATGAACTTGACAACTTTGAGGGGGGTGGTGAGAAGTGGAGGAGATGGGGGAGGGAAGGGATAGTGGGAAAAAAACAAAGGAGGGGATAACAATGCACAAGAAGAAATGTACTCATTACCTTGCTGATGTTACTGTAACCTCTCTGTACAGCATCTTTACAAGAAAATAAATTTTAAAAAAGAATTGAGAACCAGATTGCTATATATTTAAACTCAGAATGATAGGAAAGTAAACTGCACAAACATTGACTGGAATACCATAATCATGTCGCCTACCAAAGTATGTGGCAATATGTTTTTATTTTCTTTTACTGGTGGTAGAGTTGGAACTGAGGGACCCATAATTTCTAGGGAGGCACGCAGCCACTTGAGCCATGTCCCCAGCCCTTTTATGCTATTGTTATTCTTTAGCAAGATTATAATAATCCCCCTCCCCCCAGGTTGGTCTAACTTCTAATCATCCTACTTATGCTTCTTGCAAATCTGGGATGATAGGCATGAATCACTATGTCTAGCTTTTTTTTTTGTTGAGATGGGGTCTGGTTAACTGTTTTCCAGCTAGCCTGAACCCTCTGTCCTCTCAATCTTCCCATCTTGAGTACCAGGGGTTTCAGGGATGAACCACTTCCCTTGGGTCTCTTTTCACTTTTAATGCAAGACCACTTGACTAAATCATTAATGGATGTGAAGAAGATAGCATGAGAAAACCTGGAAATGCTTTTGACCTTTGAATACTAGTAATCTAGAAATATTTTTTATTTAAAAAATAATCTTCCATGTAGTTTTCTATGGATAGAGTATTTGTACACATTAATTTTTATTGTGAAAATACCATACAGAGGGGTTACAATTACATGCACAAGGTAATGAGTACACTTCTTCATTTCTTATCAAGCACTGTTGCCTCCTCCTTTGTTGCCATCCCTTCCCATCTTCCCTGTCCCCAGACCAGACTTGGAAAAAATTATATTAAATGAAGTAAGCCAGGCCCAAAGAAACATAGGTCCCATGTAAACATTAGTTTGAGCTGCAAGAAAGTTCTCTCTCCATCTTTCATATCAGTGTATTTTGTGTTATATTATACACCATTGATACTATTAATAGGTTCTAAGCCTCATAGAAAATGTGAATAGGTTTTAACTTTCAACAGTAGATAATTTTATGACATGGACCGCTGTATTTATTATACTCAGTCAATTCAACATTTGTGAAATGAGTATTGCAATTATGACAAGAATTCATGGACTTAAGGGTTTATGAATTTTTGAATTTTTCTTCCCATCAAATAATCATTGATAAATAGTATTATTTGAACTTTGACTCTTCATGCACAATATTGTTTACATGATCAATAAACATAAATTGAGTTGGAAAGAATATAGAATATAAGTATTAAAACCCCTCAAATTAAAATATTTAACTTTACTTCAGTTAGACATTTATTTTGCAATTTTCATTAAGTAAGTTGTCCAGAGCTTATTATTTTTTATTTGATAGCTTTTACTTTCATACCACTAACTGCTAAAGCAAACACCTTCACATTTTTAATCATGATCTGTCATTTTATCATCTATTATTTGAAAGAAGGGGCACTTTTTAAGAAGTCAAGACATAAATTTTAACAATTCAACCCTGAAAAATTATGATTTTGTCCCTAAAATTATAACTGAAATGATGCAGAACATTTTTCATCTCCCTATTTGTTTTGCACTTGTCTAGCCACAAGAGTATAATGTTCCAAGTACTTTGAATGCTTTTGCCATTGGCCAAGTGGTTAAGTTGATTGGTATTTCACTCTGCAGGCATTGTCCTTTAATACTGCACAGCATAAAAAGCAGATCACTATGGAACTTACTGGTGATGAATGTTGGAGGAATTTCTCATTGTGCTGTTAAAAAAAAGTGCTGTCTTGGCTTTTGAACTAAGTTTAGAAATAAGTTATAAAATATTTTATATTCAATGATCATGAAATTAAAACATACTAAATATTGGGAACCCAGCTAAATCATGCTGCATCAACTTACAGTCTTCCAATAAAAATGTAACAAAGCATAGCCTGAAAATAAAGAAGCTCAATATCTTCCTTCAAGAATTAGAAAACTACAAAAGAACATTGATTTTTAAAAATGAGTATTAATTAAGATTGTTGAATAAAATACATGACACTGAAGTCTACTTGAATTTTCAGACTCAAAGAGTAACATTTTATTATAATCAAGTGACTATTATTGCAGGGAAATATAAGTTTATATTTAAATTGTGAATACAAGTTTATTTCACCTAACTCTCCCAACCCTAATTAGAAAGCTAATAAGTATGATAAAATAAGTCATATTAAAATTGAAAATAAATATATGGTTTATTGAAAATAATAAAATTAATAACATTTGAGCTTAAAAAAGAGGAAGAGAGGGAGAAATAGAGAGAGAAACACATAGAGATAAATAATATGAAATATAAAATTACAGTATTCCTACATATAGATTATTGGATAATATTATCATTTTTAGAAAAAATTATCAATAACAAAACCATAAATGAAAAATATACACTTGAAATGTAAAACATAATTTAAGAACCCCATCTAAAATTATAATGCACATTTGATTCTTGATTCTTTTCTGAAGAGAGCAAAATTTGTCACAAAACACAAGGTAGAACATTCTTATTTCCAGGTTTTACAAACTTGAATTAGAACATAAAAATAAAACATATCAATAGACCAAAAATGGAATCATCATGACCAAGTTCATTTTATTTATGAACTCAAAATTACTTTAGTATTGTCTTAGAAGTATAAAAAAGCCAAAGGAAACAAGTAATAGTATCTGAGTAAATCTGTACAAAATACATGAACCAAACTAGGACTGAAAGGAAAGATCTTTAGTGTACAAAGTCAAAATCAAAAGAACAGAAAGAACAGAATGTGGATATGCTCTATATCATTCTGTTGGGGCCTCCAAAATATTGCCTACTTTTAAAAGATTGTAATGTGGTTTATTAATCATGCATATATTATTAAGATCCATAAAACAGAACATCAAATAATAACTATCAGCATATTAAGCAGTATGAAATATAAAAAAGATACAAATTGGATATCAAAATTTTTAAATGTCGAAGATAATAGAATGAAAATGTGCTTTTAATTAATATATTTTCTATCTTTTTAAAAATTTTATTTTATAGAAAATATGCTGTATAGGGGGGTTTACAGTTACATGAGTAAGGTAATGAGTACATTTCTTGTGGAACATTGTTACCCCTTCTTTTTTTCTCTTACTATCCCTTCCCTCCCCCATCTTTCCAACTCCTCCCCCCTCAGAAGTTGTAAATTTCATTTCCAACATAGTGTCTTGTGAGTATCTTATTGCAGTGCTAAAACAAGGACACAGAATATTTCCTACTCTGAATTTAAAGTCATAGGGAAAAAAGGCAAGAACAGAGACAGAAATAAAACAATTCTGTCCTATTTTGTAGAAGTTATTTTTATAAATGGATGAAAGGAAATGCATATGAATTTTAGACAAATGAACTAATACAATATGCTATAATATGATTCAATGAAGAGTACACAGTATCCCTTAAGATTATTCTTTCCAAATCTAGTTAAATGTCATACAGTGACAAGCAAATGTAGATAAAACAGTAAATGTGAAGTTTGAAGTCCTCACTATTAATAACTTTTTTCAATCATTTGAATACAGGATACACAAAAATAATTATTTCTTTTTATTTGCTCAGAAATTAAGTACCAAGATCTTGAGCTTTTTCTTGGTTTTCTTGCTTGCAGCTCATAATCTGCCACTTGAGTCACATCTTCAGTAGGGTATTTTGCTGCTTAATTAGAGATACAGTGTTTGGACCCTTCTGGCTAAACTGGCTTTAAATGTTGAACGCCTCCTTAGTAGCTAAGTTAACAGGCCTGGGCCACCAATTCCTGGGTCAGAATTAGTTGTTGTTTTTTTTTTGGGGGGGGGTCCGGTCGTGGGCCCTGAAATCAGGGCCTGGCGCTGTCCCTCAGCTGTACAGCTCAAGGCTAGTTCTCTACCACTAGAGCCACAGCACCACATCCGGCTTTTTTTTTTCTGCTTATGTGGTGCTGAGGAATGGAACCCAGGGCCTCATGCATGCAAGGCAAACACTCTACCACTGAGCCACCTTCTCAGCCCCGAGAATTTAGTTTTAAACTGTGGCTGGCTTTTTCAAACCAATAACTTTAAAAGAGTAATAAGATGACGTAAAAAATTAGGTAAATCTGTTCAGTAAAATGCATGTGCTAGAGAATGAAAAGGAAAACTTATGATCAAATAACTACTCTCCTCAAGCTTACCACATATCTTTAAATTACTGAACAGAATTTAATGTCACTTTAAGCACACTAAAATGTCAAAAGGACAAAGATTTGATAGTATTAAACACGATCTTAGGTTGGAAGTCACTGAGAATTCCATATATTACTGGTGATACACACACGCATACACACACATTTTGTAAAATCATTTGCCATCAGAGTTGATAATTACACAATAGATTTACATACTAATCTGAAACCAATAAAAATCAACTTCAGAGACACATGCAAATATATTCATAGCTGATTGGGATACATTATGTTGAAACTAAAAATGATATTATATGTAATAATGGGTAATAATATGTGACTATAAATGGTGGCATTTCCATATAACAAAATGGCACATGATAATTAAAATGATCAAACTACTGCTATATGTATTGTGAAACAAAGTATAAAATGTAAGGTTCTGCCTACAACAGTAAATGAGGTAAGAATTGACAACCGAGCTGACATTCTAGAGTAGGCATCTGATAGATATCTTTGTGATGAATGGTCTGCTTTATGTGGTTCATTTTTCTTTCTGGATGTTTTACTGAAGCATATGAGGTCACAATTAATAAAGTATTGCTGCTATTTGAAATATTATTGATATGTTAGGAATTAAGACTGTTTCTACATAAAGGAAGTAGCCATATTGGTTCTGCTGAAGAGTTTGTGTTTCTTTATCCCAAATTTTAAGAATGCAAACTGTCACAGTAATCTCTTTGGATCCTATTCACCACAGAAAATGACATGCATTTTCTAATAAAAGGTATATGTCTTGATCAACAGATAACTTGGAATCATCAAGAGTTAAAAAGGAAAAGAGGTATCGTTATAATGAAATGAAATTAAAAATTAGTATTTGATCTAAAATGCTTTGGTTTCTTACGCTCTTCTTCACAGGATCTATTTTACAGACAACTTTCACAAGTGCCTAGGGTACATGGACCAGGGAGTTAGAATTTATTTCCAAATTTCTATTTCCATCCTGATAGAATGAAGGTGGACCACATGGAGCACTTTATGTGTGTTCTATTTATTTCAAGGAAGGTACTTATTTTGAGAAGGATTTCCACTATCTTGAGTACAAGGTTCATTTCCCAGAGCAAACACACTCTGTCAGGACTGTGTGCTTCAAGGTTCAACAATGGAAAACCCACATGTCAGGCCCACTCTGTATAGGGCTGAATGCTTTCATATGATTCCTATCTTCTTCAGTACGATCTTGGTATTGAAAAGTGTATGCTTTTTCTTCGTAGTTGATCATAAGACTTGTGACAACCAGCGGCTTTTGATATCTTTCTTTGTGCCTTTTTCAATTAACCTACTGGAGTTAACTTTTATAATTTAACTCATTTATCATGAACTTTATTCATTTGAGAGTTGGTCTTGAGATAGTCTCTTGCTACATAAGTTGTCGAGCCTTGAATGTGAAATCTTCCTGTCTCAGTCTCTACAGTTCTGGGAGGCCTACCTCTCGTTTTCTATCTTAGTTACTAAAGATATTTTGTCCTCCATGTCCTTGGCCACAAAGTATGTTTCATGATTTATTATTTTTTTCAGAATTTCATTAATCTGTCATTGATTGACTCCTCACTACAGTTGATTAAAGAAGATGTTTAGGAAGATTTGAAAGATGCTTACTTAAATCTTCCTGGCAGTGTCTGTGTGGAGGGATGTTTAATGATTTAGTAATGACTGCATTTCTTGTCCCCTATTGAGGCGTACGTACATAAATAAATTTAAATTAACATCATAGTATCAATATTTCATGAAATAATTGTAATAAACTGTGTGCCCTGAAACCTCAATGGTACAATCCCTGCTGCTGAATCATGCATTAACTTCAGCAATTCCACTTTCAAATACCAATGTGGAAGGACACAGTATGTCCCTAAGAACAGACAAATGGACTAGTGGTTTTTATTTTATCTCTACTGGTGCTGAATGTAATGGTCCAGGAATATCACTCACTAGATGAGTCTTTATTGGAAGTCTAATAAGCAGATCACTAAATCTATTGCCATTTACATGGACCTGTGTTAAGCAGCTTTCAAAGCTTGTTAGAAATCAATACATGGCATGGCTTGGCTTGAATTTCAGTGAGCAGGCCCTAGCCTTTCTCCAAGAGCAAGCTCAATATTCCATTTCTAACGTGTAAGACCATTGTAATATTTCCATCTCTCCCCCTCCTGTCATTATCAAGAGGTATAATAAAAATGATGTCCTGAAGCTTGACAAAGGTCTTTTTTTTTTTTTTTGGTCAGTAGTGGGGCCTGAACTCTGGGCCTGGGCACTGTCCCTCAGCTCTTCATCTCAAGGCTAGTGCTCTTCCACTTGAGCTACAGCACCACTTGTGGCTTTTTCTGCTTGTGTGGTGCTGAGGAATTGAACCCAGGGTCTCATGTATGCAAGGCAAGCACTCTAACATTGAGCCACCTTCCCAGCCTGACAAAGGTCATTTTTTAAGGGGAAAGTTGCAGCAAATGACAGTTGCAACTTCTTAAGTATATGTTTTTCCTTCTTTGGCATGAGCCAGATTTTCTGAATGAGCTGGGTTTAACTATCACAAAAGAGGTTTAGTTTCACATCATAATGTTTATACATGCAATGAGCATCAAAGTGGCATGCAAGATATTCAAATATAAATTTTAATCATTAAACTCTGAAAATCAGAATATGGCTTGAGTGCCATGAAATAATGCTGCAAGTTAAGTCTTAAATCTGACTTTATCACAGAATTGTCTCTTCCTGGGAAATTGAATCCAACTGGTCTCATGACTATCTTCAACTTGGATTGGAGGCAGAATTTAGTTTTTCCTTCATATTTGCTGCTGCTATCTTATTTTCTGTTCCCTCTTCATCTAGGAAGGAAGTGTAATGTATTTGATTACTCTAAGCCAAGGGCCTGAGTATCATTAAACTGGTTCATATTGTTTAGAAAAAAATGCCGTAGTATACATTAACTGTACATAGAAAGATTCATTGTGACTTTGCCATTCATGTGTACAATGTGCCCCAATCAACTTTATCCCCACCGTCACTCTACTATACACCCCACTGCTCCTAAAATGATTTTGCCAGGTTTTATTTTTCTGCTTTATTCTCTGGTTTCGCATATACATATAAAGTACTTCAACCATATTCATCCTCTCTAACCCTTTCCATTTGTCTTCTCTCTTCCCACTGCTACCAGCAAAACCCTCATAACATTGTTTAATTTTCCTGTCATTCTATTTTCATTATGTATTCATTGTATGATTGGGTTGTACCAATAGTACATCAATACTTTATTTTAATCAGAATATTTTCATTTATTCTATCTCTATCCCTAACCTACCCTGACCTTTGTTCAATACATTTCATTGATATTTCTTATGTTTTATATATAGTTGCAATATATTTCCATATCATTCACCACCCTAAATTTTCTTTTTTTGGGGGGGAGGTCGGTCGTGGGGCTTGAACTCTGGGCCTGGGTGCTGTCCCTGCGCTCTTCAGCTCAAGGTGAGCACTCTACCGCTTGAGCCACAGTGCCACTTCCTACCACCCAAAATTTTCTTTCCAGGACCTTCTCATCCTCATCTCCCAAGCAGTCTTATGGATGTGATAATTATATACATGTGCACACACATACATATGTAAAAAAGTACATATATACATGTTTGCATGTGTGAATTCATGTAAGTATACAATCTCAAGTTCTATGCTTTTTTTCTATAAATGATATAATTATATTTTCTTTCTGGATGTATAATATTCTATTCTCTATATATGTGAGTATATATATGCTACATATCTATAGAAGATATTCTATAGATAGAAGTTATATAGAAGATATTCTATATATATGCTATATATGTGTGTATATATACTATAAACACATATATATGCTATGTATGTACATAGAATAGAATATAGTATATATAATGTATTATATATACCAGTATATGTATTAATATATTATTTAGAGAAACATATATAGAGAAATATAGCATGTATACATACAGTATATTTTTCATCCATTCTCCAGTTATTGGGCAACTCAATTTGTGCAGGTTGAGTATTTAGAACAGAGTGGCAATACACACACATGTGTTTGTAGGCATATTTCCTTTATATTGTTTTATAATCCTTCAGAGAAATGATCAAAGTTGGTATGGGAAGTCATAAGGTATATCTACTGTTAGTTTTTGTTTGTTGGTTAGTTGTTTTTTGAGAAGCCTCCATATTAATCATGAGTGATTGCCAGAGGTTGAAATATCATGAACAGTGTATGAGGGTTTCTTTTCTGCTCAGCCACACTGGCCTTGTGTTGTTGATTTATTGAAGACTGCCATTATGTGTGACATAGAATATTACTTTGGTTTAGACTTGTATTTATTCTGTGCCTAAGAACATTGAATATTTCTTCATAGATATGTTAGCATTTTGCTTTTCTTCTGAAAACCCTTTCAATTAATTTGTCCAATTATAAATTTGATAATTCTTTTTAGTTTAAGTTTTAGAGCCCTTATATATTCTGCATAATAATCCTTTTTCTACTGAATAGATGGTAGAGATTTTTTCTCCTATTCTGTGTATTATCTCTGAGTTCATATAATTATTTCGTTCCTCCATTTTTGCCCTTATTTCTTGAGAGATTAGAATCTTATTCAGAAAATAATTATCCATACCTATACCTTGGAGAATTTCCCTATGTTATCATAAAGTAGACTTAAATGCTTAGATTTTATGTTGAGATTTTGGATCAATTTTTATGTAAGGTGAATAATATTGATCTAGCTTTTTTTTTCTCCTCCCTGGAGATAACCAGCTATGCCAGTGCTATTTGTTGAAGAGGAAGAGGTTGTTTTTGTATAGCATGTGTCTCTGTCCAAATGATGGGATGGCTATAGCTATAGAGATTTTTATGTCTTCCATTATTTTCATTTCTTTTTTTAATGTGAAAATACTTTACAGAGGGGTTACAATTACATGGGTAAGATAATGAATACATTTCTTATCAAGCATTGTAGCCTCCTCCTTTGTTTCCCCTTTCCATCCTTTCCTATCCTCCCCCGCCCTCCAATCTTCTCTCACCCCCTTATCCCTCATCAAAGTTGAAAAGTTCATTTTCGACATAACGACTTGTACATCTCATTGTTGCATTGGGTACACCTGTATCCCTAGTTAAACGATTTGTTTTTCCCTGTTTCTTTGTGTGTGTGTGTGTGTGTGTTTCTTTTTGGGAAAGATCGCCTACGCTTATGAATGGATGGAGTTAATATTGTGAAAATGGCCACAATACCAAATGTAACTGACATATTCAATGAAATGGCCAGCCATGTTCCAACAATATTCTTCATAGAGAAAAACATAGACAAAAAATTCATATGAGAACACAAAACATCCTGAATAGCAAATATAAATTTAAGCAAAAGAACAATTCCAAAAATAACACAAAACTGAACTTCTTGTACTACAGAGGTAAAGTAAATCATCACTTAAGAGTATAGGTTAGGGGCTGGGAAGGTGCTCAGTGGTAGAGTGCTTGTCTTTCATGCATGAGGCCCTGGGTTCGATTCCTCAGCACCACATAAGCATAAAAGGCCGGAAGTGGCACTATGGCTCAAGTGGTAGAGAGCTAACCTTAAGCTGAAGAGCTGAGGGACAGTGCCCAGGCCCAGAGTTCAGGCCCCATGACCAGCAAAAAAAAAAAAAAATAAGAGTATAGTTTAGAAATAAAAACATTTACATAAAATAAACACTAAATGACTTTGTTGCTCAGATATCTTTAATAAAATAACAAATGAAAAGAGATTGCTAAAAAGGAAATTAAAGCAAATATAAAGATGAGTTTTAATATATACTGAACTATTAAGTTATAAAATTAGTAGGGAATATTAACAAAACACACACTACATTAATAATAATAATGATAACTTTGGTCCTTTGTATTTATAAAAGAAAATGTAAAAAAAAACAAACATGTAACATATGTGGTAAATTTAATACTATTTTTCATATTTTATGAGAAAGAAATTTTAAAAATTAAGTTTATGTTTTTCTTCACAAGGTTAAAATTTATGATTCATTATAAATGAAAACAGCAATACAACAATTAAAATAAGATGGGGGTCTAAGAAGGTGGCTCAGTGGTAGAGTGCTTGCCTTGCATGCATGAGGCTCTAGGTTTGATTCCTCAGCATCACATAAGCAAAAAAGCTGGAAGAGACACTGTGTCTCAAGTGGTAGAGTGCTAGCCTTAAGCTGAAGAGTTGAGGGACAGTGCCCAGGACCAGAGTTTAGGCCCCACGACTGGCAAAAAAAAAAAAAAGATGAGAAACAAAGGAAATTTTATTGAATAAAATAAAAGATAAAATAGAAAGTATAATTTATCTATATACATATATGAATGTAAAATACACACTAAAACAAGGTATTGGAATATACAAATAGATCAATAAAACAAAACAAATCCTTAATATAGCCCAATACAAATAGAATGAATTCACCACTGACAAACCAAGCAATTAGAACAGATAGGAATTTCAACAAATGGCACAGGAGCAACTTGATATGCATAAGCAACAAATGACTTACCTCTTTCCTACTGTTAACTGAAATTGGATTATAAAACTACAATTAGGATACAACATAAAATTTCTAGACGGTAACAATCTAGGTTAACATTGATTATGGTAATAACTTTTTGGTTAACACAAAGTAAACAAATAGTATTTCTTTGTGCTGAGCTCATTCATATAGTTTCAACAGAGGAAATCACAGCAAAATAGAGTTACTCCTGCATATTCTCCAATTGAAGCTTTACAGAATCCAATAGACTCCAGATCAGCCCTTCCTATGCAGATAGGAGATCCCAGTTGAATCGAGCCAGTGTAGTCTCTTCTGCTTTGAATTCTACAATGAGTAACTTCAGGTAACCTTACTTAACCAAGTAGTTTTTCTTCTACTATCTTGCTTTCTGGTTGTCACAATATTTATAATTCTATTTACTATTCTTTGGTTTTTGTTGTTGTTAAGAATGAAAGCTGCCTTTATTCACTGCTTGTGAATGAAAGCCATGGAGATCTCTAAGGAAACTAGAGATAGCTTTGTTTTTTGATGGAGTTATGATCCATGAAATTAAATTGTGACCATAGATGAGTTCCAATTAGAAAAAAGAAATACTAATTCCTAACTTCCCAGCCAATGCTCAAACATGTTCCCAGAAAGTCAAGGGCAGCTAAATCCTCAGTCACTGCACCTGAATGAAGGAGAATTCTGGCCATATATGAACATCAGTAAAGATGACATAAAAGTGTATTTGAATAGAAATACATCGGAGAAAGAGAACATGTGGTATAGACATACCACAAGGGAGAAGGCAGTTTAACCCATGTCTGTCATCTTGGCTGTATTTCTTTTCTTCATTACAGAGCTTATTTTTTTTTCATTTTCTTTTTTGTTCTTCTTACTTCCTCTTTCTTTGGTAGCCCTCTGTTGCATTTTGTTGTATGGTCTGGCAGGTTTTATTTTATCAGCTTATCTCCCCATTTGCAAGCTTTATAGAACTGTTTTTCTACTGACCAAATGGTAAGTGTGGCTTATTAAAACTAAAAGCTTTTTCTCTGTAGAATACTGCTGAGAAAATTAAATGAGCAAGTCATAGTCTTGGAGAAAATATGGTCAAGTGCTTATCTGATAAACGACATTTCCAAAATACAAAAATGGACTTTTAAAATTCAAATAGCCCAATTTAAAATGAGCAATTGATCTACATACTCTACCAAAGAAATATACATTGTCATGAACGAACTCCATTGAAAATTTAGGTGAAAGAGAATTTTCCTTTCCATAATGTCAGAACTTGTTGAATAAGCACAAATTTACAAGCAAAGCCATTCTCCTGGCATTCATTTTTCCAGTATTACTGAGGCTTCATTGCGTAGCAAACACAGGTCTCTAATCTGTTAGCATTGTCCCCACCTTTGGTCCTCAGCTCCACCCATAACCTGAGCTCCTGACTGGCCTGGAGTTCTGCCATACACTTGGCCCCTCCCTTTCTCCTCCCAGACCCACCTGAGCACGAACCTACCTCACTTCCTGCCCAACACCCTCCTGCTCCCTGGATAGGAACAGATGTCATGTGCTCTCTCCCCTGGGAAATATGACCCCTCTCATAAACCTTATGATATTTTTTCTCCTGTTCCTGCTTGCCTGCGGGTGGTCCCCTGTAATGGTCATGAAGGATCCTTTCATAGTCTAATATGTTACTAACATTACCTCTCAGATCACACTGTATACTCCACAATATTATAGGGTTACAGGGCAGCTAGGAACGAAGTCTATCTTGGAAAAGAATAAAGATGGATGTAAAGATTCACTGTAAGCGGTGCAATAAGATATTCAGAGCCCAGACTCTGAGTTGCTGAGGCCCCATGGCGAGTCTCACAGTAAAGAGTCCCTCACAGGTGCAATGCTGGTTCCAGGCACAGAGGTGATTTCAGGCAAATTTAAATCCAAGTACAGATCCTGGGCTTACTCAATCTGTCAGGAAGATAATCTGAGTGGGTCAAATCAAATAGAAGTTGGGGGAGGGGGATCAAGTGGAGCTCAACCCAGGGCTGAGTGGAGAATTTGTTTCCTGTCATTCCCCAATGCATATATCTCAATGTCTGATGATAGGCTGGGTGACTGTATTAGAGGAACAGTCCTTTTTATTTTTATTTTTTCATAAGTTGGTCAAAGGGTTGCATATATCCCTAGTTCATGCCTCATCTTTCTGATAGGATTGGGTGTTTTTGCTGGTGTCATTGTTTACTGGAAGAAATAAAGTATTGTTGTTAGCTTATGCTTCCTGGTGTGCTAACAAATAGATGTTGTTTACTTGTAGAGAATGGAGTGGCTCTAGGTTAGGCTCAGCCTTAAAGCTGCTGATCTTCCCTTCCTACCATACCTCAGAGAAGGGCAGGTTGTTATGTTCATAAAGAGAACAATGAACAAAGCTGTGACCATCATGTATCATTAGTGAATTATGAGTCTAAACACTGAAATGCTTTTACAGACCTATTATGAATGGGTAAAAGCTGGATGCTGATGGCTCCTGTCTATCATCATAGCTACTCAGGATGCTGAGATCTGAGGATGGAGGTTCACAGCTATCAAGGGCTGGATGGTGCATGGAACTTTTATTCCCAATTAACCACCAAAATTCCCAATTAACCACCAAAATTTGGAAGTAGAGCCATTGCTCAAGGAATAGCATGCCAGGCTTGAGCAAAAAAGCCAAAGCTTTAAGTTCAAGCCCCAGTACTGACACAAAAGACAAAAAGAGGTAAATTTTACAACTAAATTGCCACTAAATACTTACAAGGCTTTGATGTATCTAGAAACATTCTATTTTAATTGCTGATGGGAACATAGGCACACAGGAAGAAAGTTTGCAAGACTCTTCTGCTACATTGTACACAGTCTTAATAACCCAACAAGTATGCTTCTAGGTATTTGCATAAGTGAACTGAAAACCTATTTCATCAAAATAGAGAAAAAAATCTTGTAAATGACTGTGGTTGACAGCTTATACATAACTGCCCCCAACAGAAAAAAGATGTCCCTGATAGAAAGATGGATAGATACACTTTTTATACTGCATTACAATAGAAAAACTTCAATGTTGAAGAGAAAAGAAGAGCTATCCCATGAAAAGACATGGAGAAGAGTCATGGGCATGAGGCTAAAGTTGATAATCCTAGGTATTCCAGAGGCTGAGATCTGAGGATGGTGGTTCAAAGCCAGCCAGGTAGGAAAGTCCTGAGACTCTCACCTTGAATTAATGACCAAAAAGGCAAAAGTGAAACTGCAGTTCAAGTAGTAGAGTGAAATTTAGCCTTGAGCAAAAAGGTAAGGGGTAATGCCCAGGTCATTAATGCAAGCCCCAGGAATAGCACACACACACACACACACACACACACACACACACACATGGAAGAGTCTACACACACATACACAAACACACACACAGACACACAAAGACATGGAAGAGTCTAAGTGCATGTTGCTAAGTGAAGAAACCTAGTCTGAAAAGTATAAGCATTGCTTGATTGTAAAAAGGGACACATTTTGGATAAGGCTGAGATAGCTGTCGTCTCCAAGGATTAGAGCAACAAAGATAAATAATTAGAATACAGAGACCAGGATTAAGACAAAGGCAATGAACCTTTATATGTAAAATTGAAATGCTGTCTAAATAACTTTAAGCCTTTAGAAACAATCGCAAGAAAGAAAAAAAAACATTTGAGTACATATCTTAGGGTTCATTTCCCTAACATCACCTTATCTGACCTTTTCTGCTTGACTCAGACATTTACTAGAACAAAATTCATCTCTTTTACAACCAAGTGTATGAACTTCATAGTAGACTGTGGACTTTAGTCAGCAAAAAGAAATCTACCAATGTTTCTCCATCCTCTGTTACAACTGAAACACCATAATACAAGACAACAATAATAAGAGGAACTTGCACATGGAAAGGAGCATATGAGAATTCTATGTATTTCCTAAAACAATATACAATTTCCAATAGTTAAAAAGAACCCTATAAAGAAATTAAATCTGGTTCTTAAAAGAAAGTCTCATCTTGAGCAAAATCCAGCAGTTCTCATTTTATATGAGATATAAAAATAACAAGTGAGCTTTGAATGTAAAGGATAGTAAAATACTTATAATAAATATACATTGACCAGGAAGAAATGAGTCTCTAAAGTTGATGTAATAAAAATGGTCATAAAATTAATCAAAATAAAATTTATCAGAAGCATATTAAATTCTTTACCAGGTATACACTCTTTATAATAGAGATAATTAGTAAAACAAAAATCAATAGTACTCTAAGAAGAAACTTACAAATTGCATGTGATTATGGAAAACTCATAATATTGTTCAACTGAGGTGGGCATCGCTCATTCACACATATATTCTTAGTTATTCTAGAAGTTAAGAATTGCACATTTTCAAGTTGAAACTAATCTGGGCAGAAAAGTCCATGAAACTCCATTGCAAAGATCATTGATCTGAACATTTACATAATATTTCTAAAGCAAAAAAATATATATCTCCTAGAAGTCAGGAGCCAGTGACTCACAATTGTAATTCTAGCTACTCAGGAGGCTGGATCTCAGGATCGTGGTTCAAAGCCAGTTAGGGCAGGAGAGTTCAGACTCTTATCTTCAATAAATTACTCAGAAAAAGCCAAAAATGACACTGTGGCTTATATAGTAGAGTGCTAGCCTGGAGCACAAGAAGGCTTAAGGACAGCACCTTGGCCTTAAGTTCACCCCCAAGTCTGAAGGAAAGAAAGAAAGAAAGAAAGAGAGAGAGAGAAAGGGAGGAAGGAAGGGAAGAAGGAAGGAAGAGAGAGGGAAGGAGGGAGGGAGGAAGGAAAGAAAAAGAAAAATAGAAATATCTTTCTAAGGTTTGCTTTTAAATTTTAATAAATCAATATGATTAAAATATAAAATTATATATAATCAATTACTATTATTATTTGCACTTAAATCATTTTAAACTATCTTAGCATGGTTGTACAAGTAGGTTTCAGTTCAACAGCATTTTTTGAGTACAATGTACATGGATTAATGTCACCCCTTTCCTTATTCTTGGATTTTTCTTAAAAATGCATTTAGTAACCTCATTATTGAGCACAAATATGAGTTCAGTTTAAATTCCATTATTGTAATTGTATAACATATTTCATGTACTATATTCAAAAATAATTTAGAGCTATAAAGGCTTTATAGCTATTATATACATTAAGCTATCGATACAAGTTCATCACTTTTGTTTTGGATCAAGAATCATACACTCTCATGAAAAATCTCCCCAAAATGTCTCTTTCATGGACACATATGCATAAATATGTTTATTTCTATTTCTTCATTATAGCCATTCTAACTGGAGTGAAGTAGAATCTCAATGTTGTTTTGATTTGCATTTTATTTATAGCTATAGAAGTTGAACATTTCTTCATGTGTCAATCGGCCATTCTTATTTCCTCTTCAGAGAGTCTCTCTTTAAGTTTTTAGCCCACTTATTAATTGGGCAATTGTTTCTTTGAGGTTTTGTTGTTGGAAGATTTATTTATTTTTTTAAATTCTGAGTATATTTTAGATATGAGACCCTTGTCATGGTATGTCTAGTGAAGATCATCTCCCAGTCCGTGGGCTTTCTATTGATCTTGCTAGCTATGTCCTTTGCCATGCAGAAGCTCTGTGGTTTCATGCAATCCCAGTTGTCCAACATTTCTTTGATTTGTTGTGCTTCTGGGTCTTTATTAAGAAATTTCGGCCTGTGACAAGGAGCCCTAGGGTTTCTCTTATTCTGTCCTGTAATGTTTGAGTTGATACTGGTACAGGGTGATAGACAAGGATCTAGGTTTAGTTTTCAACAGATGTTTAACCAATTTTGCCAGCATGATTTACTGAAAAGGCTGTCTTTTTTCCATTGTAATTTTTAGCTTCCTTAACAAAGATTAGGTGGCTATAGTTCTGTGGGTTCATTTCTGGGATGTCATTTCTATTTCATTGTTCCTCAGGTCTGTTCTTGTGCCAGTACCAAGCTGTTTTGATTACTATGGCTTTGTAGTAGATTTTTGAAGTTTGGCATTGATATTCCTCTAGCACTGTTCTTTCTGCCAAGGATTGTTTTTGCTATTCAGGGTCTTTTATTATTACATATTAATTTTTGGATTGCTTCTTCTATTTCATTGAAGAATGAGGTTGGGCACTTGTAGATAGCCTTTGGCTATCTACGATGTTAATCTTCCCAATCCCGGAACATGGAAGGCTTCTCCACTTAGTTCTGCTTTAATTTCCTTTTTCAGGTTTTTAAAGTTTTCATCATAGAGATCCTTCACTTCTTTACTTAAATTAACTGCAGGAATTTTATATTTTATGGGGGCTATTACAAAAGGAGTTGCTTTCCTGTTTTCAGCTTTGTTCTTCTCATTCTTGGCATACAGAGAAGCCATTGATTTTTGAGGATTAATTTTTTACCCTGCTACTTTGCCATGGTTTCAGATCAGCTCCATTAACTCGGGAGTGAAATCCATGGAGTTCTTTAATACAAGATCAGATCATCTGCAAAGACAGAGAATTTTACTTCATCTTTCTCTATTTGGATCCCCATTTTGTTTGCATCTTGTCTTATTGCTGTAAGTAGGCATTCTAATAATAAATTGAAGAGAAGTAGAGAGAGTGGACATCCTTGTCTCTTTTCTGAATTTAGGGGAAATGGCTTTAGCTTTTCACTATTAATGATGGCTGTAAGTTTGTCCTACACAAGCTTTATTATATTGAACAATGTTCAGTGGATTCCTAGTTTTTCCAGAGCTTTCATCATAAAGGGCTGTTGGATCTTGTCAAATTTTTTTCTGCATCTATTGAGATTATCATGTTGTTCTTATCCTTGCTCTTATTGATGGGAATTATATTGATTGATTTGTATATATTGAACCAGGTTTCTATCCCTAAAATTAATCCTGTTTTTATCATGCTGTATGATTTTTTTTTGATGTTGGTGAAGTCGATTAACCAAAATTTTGTTGAGAAGTTTTGCTTCAATATTCATCAAATAGATGGGTCTATAGTGCTTTCTTTGATGAGTCTCTGCTTGCTTTTGGGATAAGAGTTATGGTGGCTTCATAGAAAGAGTTTGGTAGTGAATTTTCACTTTGATTTTCATTGAAGAGTTGGAGGAGTATTGATGTGAGTTCTGCTTTGAAGGCCTTGTAGAATTTAGTTGCATATCCATCCAGTCTTGGGCTTTTGTTGGGTGGGAGTTCTATTATTGTTATTTCTATTTAAATGCTTGATATGGGTCTATTAAGTTGGCTTGGGCATGCCAATATTTGCTAGGAATTTATCCATTTCAGCCACATTCTCAAACTTATTAGCATAAAGGTTTGAGATGTATTCCCTTATAATGTTCTGAATCTTGATTGTTTCTGTGGTGATGTTTCCAGTATCAACACTGAGTTTGTTTATTTGGGTGTGTTCTCTACTTTTTCTGGTAAGTTTTGCTAAGGGTCTGTTAATTTTGTTAATTTTTTCAAAGAACCAACTCTTTGTTTTGTTGATTCTTTCTATTTTTTTGGACTCTAATTCCTTTAATTCTGATTTAATTTTAATTATTTGTTTCCATCTACTGGATGGGGTTTAGCTTGTTGCTCTTTTTCCAGGAGCTTCAGGTGCCTTGTTAAATTGTTGGTTTCATATCTCTCCAATTTGTTGATGTAGAAGTACTGCTGTGTTCAAGAGGAGCTGCTAATTTATGTGTTCATTTTGGATAAATATCATGAACATTTGAATTTCCTTTCTAATCTTTTCCATGACACATGGTGGGTCAACAGTGTGTTGTTCCACCTCCACATGCTACAGGATATTCCTTGGTGGCTTTTGATGTTGAATTCTAATTTTATTCCCTTGTGGTATGAGAGGATGCAGGGCATAATTTCAATTTCTGAATTTGGACAAATTAGCTTTGTGACCTAAAATGTGATCTATTTTGGAGAACGTTCCATGTGCTGTGGAAAAAACCGTGTATTCATATTGTGCTGGGTGAAATTTTTGGTAGATGTTTGTTATGTCTATTTGATGTATGCAGTTGTTTATATCTGAGGTTTCTCTGTTGAGTTTTTGCCGTGTTGATCTATCCAGTGGTGATAGTGATGTGTTAACTCCCCAACAATTAATGTCTTTGTATCTATGCCATATTTGAGGGAAAGTAGTCTTTCTTGGATAAATTTGGGTGACCTGCTTTTTGGTGAATGGATATTTAGAATTATAATAACTTCCTGATGGATAAATCCCTTAATTAGTATGTAATGACCTTCTTTATCTCTTCTCACTAATATTTATTTTTATTAGTCAGTCAGGGGCTTTCAACTTTGGGCTTGAGCTCTGTCCCTCAGCTTTTCAGCTCACTGCTAGCACTCTACCACTTGAGCCACAACACCACTTCCAGTTTTCTGGTGGTTTATTGGAGATAAGAGTTTCATGGCTTTTCCTGACCTGGCTGGCATTGAACCACAATCCTCAGATCTCAGCCTCCTGAGTAACTAGGAATACAGGCATGAGCCACTGGTGCCCAGCTTCTTCTCACTAAGTTTAATTTGAAGTCTATTTTTTCTCATAATAAGATTGTAACTCCTGCCTCTTTATGAAGGCAGTTTGCTTGGTAGATTTTATTCCAGCCTTTCTCTTTCAGAATATGTTTGTTTTTATGGGCAAGGTGTGTCTCTTGAAGGCAATAGACAGAAGGGTCTTCCTTTTTGACCAAAGTAGACAGTCTATGTCTCTTAATTGGAGAGTTAAGTCCATTAATATTGAGAGATAGGACTGAGAGGTGTTTGGTTGTTACTCCCATGTTATCCGCTTTCTTTGGGGCTGTGTCAACTGGGTTTTTCCTGTGATTCTTAGATTCTTTGTTTGGGGCTGTTTCTTGTGTTCTTGCTGGTTTTCTATGTATAGGACATCATTAAGTATCTTTTGTAAAGCTGGTTTGGTTTAGATATATTGTTTCAATTTTCCTTTGATGTGGAAGATTTTTATTTGTCCTTTCATTATGAAGGAGAATTTAGCTGTGTACAGTATTCTTGGTTGACAGTTGTTTGTATTTAGGGTGTAGTTTACATGATTCCAGTCTCTTCTTGCTTTCATTGTCTTTGCTGAGAAATCTGAATTAATCTGATTGGTTTCTCTTTATAGGTGATTGATGTTTTCTCCCTGACAGCTTTAAGGATCCTTTCCTTGATCTTCTGTGATTATAATGTGACTGTTCTGGTCTGGTCTATCTGGGGTTCTAAAAGTTTCTCATATCTGAATGGGCCTTTTTGCATGTTTGGAAAGTTCTCTGCTAGTATCATAAAAAATTTCCTAAACCATTAAGATCTGTCTTAGGCCCTACTCTGAACCCATTAGTCTTAAATTAGGCCTTCTGATGTTGTCTTCTAAATGTTGAATAGATCTATGATATTTCTTGGATTTGTCTTGAATACTTGAATTACTCTATAATATCTAGGCTGTTTTCAATCCCAGAGATTCGATCTTCTGCATGGTCTAACCTACTGACAAGATTTTGTACTTTTTTATTTTCCTTTCTTTCTAATTGGTCAGATTTAATGGCTTCAAAATATTTGGTATTGTTTTAGATCTTGTATGGACTTCTTTCTCTCCTTACTTTTGTTTTCAGTGTTCATCCTCAAATCCCATAGCTGATTTTTCATCATTTCATTGGGCTCCTTTTCCTTCTGTTGGGCTTCATTCGGCATTTCCTTGGTGGCCTCCATGGATTCTTCCAGCTGTTTGTTTGTGGATTCCATGAAGGCCTCTACTAAACTTCGTTTATTCTCATCCTGCTCATGCAATTCCTCTATTAATCTTTGATTAGCCTCCCCAGACTGGTAAAATTCCTGTATGAATATTTGGTTAGCTTTATCATGCTCATGCATTTCCCTATCATGCTCTCACATCATCTTTTGCAGGCTTTCTATCTTTTCATTCAGCATGTTCACCTGTAGTGTTTGTAGAGCATTTTGGGAATTCTCTCTGGATTATTCATTAACTGCTGTGTTGCCTAATTATCATGAGTGGGAGTTGAGATACCGGGACTTGCCATTTTTCTTGTGTTTCTCTGCCTTGTTCTGCCCATTTGGGTATGAAAGCAAAACCAATTCCACACTAGAATATTATTTTAAGGCAAGGAACAACTAGAGACTTGTATTTTTACAGATTGTTTGGCTCAGTCAAAATGACTGTAAAATCTAGTTCAATAGTTAAAATATAGTTCAACAACAAACAACTAGGGATCAATGGAATAAGAAAATCAAAGAAGGAGTCAGCACACCAGAAATTAATAGGTTTAGGGAGAATTATGAGGAGAAAATAAGATTAGAAGAGTGTTGGGAGAAAAAGGGAAAGAGTGAATATAACCAAGACCTAAATGCAGAGGTAGAAAAGGGATAGAAGGAAAGAAGAGAGAAAAAGGAAAATGGAAAAATTTTAAATTTAAAAATGAAGCACTTAAAAAATTATATAAGTATAAAAGTACTACCATTAAAGGAGTTAAGGCCAAGAATTTGTGAATTGAATAATCAATATCTGAACTAAGTATGCGCACAATGAAGGATAAGGTCTAATAATCAAAGACAGGTGTATATCTGAGGATTGATAGAACAGCAATTAAGTAAAGCAGGAAAAAAGAACCAAAAGAAAAAGAGTATAAAAAGAATTTTAAAAACCCTAAATTAAAAATGATGAAATATTTAAAACAATTAAAAAAATAAATTTATTTTTAAAATAACCTTAAAAATAATTTTAAAAATTAGGTAGAAAAGTTTTTTGATTTTTTTGGGGGGTAGGGAGTGGAATCTTGCATCTCCCCTGTGTCTATTACCAATCTCTTGGTGGAGTCTCTGGTTTGCTTGTAGTATTTGGTTTTCCTGTGGCTTGATTGGGTTCTTAAATCAGCTTTTTGAGCAGGCAGGCAGAAGTTCTGCCTTACCAGGGACTTTATGGCCCTCTTCCCAGGCTAGTTCAATGGGAGGGTGATCTGCTTTGAGTATCACAATTGAAGGAGATGGCTGTTTCCTCTAACTTGGAGTTCCTGTGATGGAGATAAATTGTGGGTAGGATTGAGGCCTGTCAGCAATCAGTTGCTGTTCCCTGAGGGGCTAGCTCCTGAGACATTCCTAGAGCCCAACCTGGAGCTATTTTCAGGATTTATGTTTACTGAGTTTCCAATGTTTTTTCTTTTACCTTCCAGCAGCTGAAGTACTGCCCTTGTTGCAGTGAATTACGGTGGGGGGCAGGGAGGCGGGGGAGGGGGAGGGCAGCCTCTGGCTCTGTTTACCCACTGTGGACAGTCTTCCAAACTTGTGGAGCTGCCTCTGCTTGGAAAGGGCAACTATCCCCAGAGGTGGAACTGAGCCCTACAGGTCAGTTTTCTTTGACCTGTTAAATGGCTCCTATTGTCTTCTTCCAAGGCCTAAGTTAAGTGTTAGCTGCTCTGGCCAGGTCTTTTTCAGTATCAGAGATGAAGTTCTTCTCTGGTGGTGAGGGATGGGCTACCTTCCCACTGTTACCCTGTGAGAAGGAGTGAGGATATCTGTGGGTACTCATGCCTTTTCTTTGGTTTCTGGGCCATCAATGGTCTGCAACTCTCTGTGGTCAGCAAGATGGCAATTTCTGCTCCTTGTCAGTTCTTGCTGGTGGTGGAAAGAATCCACTCTGGAGACTTTGTCCTGGGCTCTCTCTATTGATATGTTGGCTGTGGCAGCAGCTGTTGCTGTCACTGCCACAGGCACTGGTGAGTGTTCAAAACTTTCTCCTTAACCAAACTGCCTGAATTTTTCCTCTCTGGCCAAACTCTCTGTACTATGATGGCACACTTGGTATGACTCTCTAGCCCTAGATTTTCCACTGGAACACTAAAATTGGTTTCTACTCGAGAGCTTGTTTAGCCCCCAGCTTCTCCTCCACCATCTTCCTCCAGACTCCCAAAGTTACATTTTTCTAATCATCATTATCTGAAGATGACAAAATACCACCTGCCACAGATTATCGGACTTTTAGATTTCTGACTCAATTTAATCTAGTAAATTTCACCACCTTTGCAGCCAGTGTAACTCTGATGATCATGATCAAGGCTGAAGTCATGCTGACTCAAGGTTTTGGACTTGTCTTGTAACAAGAAATATGCCTTCTTTATGCTGACTCATAGTTTTGGGGTTTCTATTATTTTTTTATCCATTTCAGGTTAGCTTTCGATATCAATGGAAGTCATGACTATCTGCATTGATTTTAACACAAGAAGACCTGGCTGTCAAAGAACATGCACTCCAATGCCAATACCTGTGGTGCTCATCTTGCTTAAAAGCCATGAGAGTACACTTCCTACTGTGCCATCGAAGACACCAACGAGCTTTGTGGAAATCATCCTCTCATTATGTCTTAGTAATTACAGTTTTCTATCTACTGGATGGCATGCAAGCTGTGCGACTTTGAATTATGGATCTAGGAGAGTTGTAGGAACTTAACTACCTACAGATCCTTTAGCCATGCCTGCTGATCATTGCTTTCCAGATCTGGGTGGGTAGACCCTCCATATCTATATTCACTTTCAGCAAGCAAGTCAACAAATTTGATTTGCAAGACCCTGGGGAAAATTTTTAATTGAACAATTGCTGAGAGTCCATGGCAGGGAAGAATCTTTATATAGCAACACATAATGGACATAATGTTTGCCTTCAACAATCTCATTTTGGGGGAGGAAATAGTATACCAGGAAATGTTACTTTAATTTTCAGTTTATGGACTATAGTCTTGACTCTAGTATTTTGTATTAACTGTATATTAGCAATGGTATTTTTATCCCTTACATAACAAACTATTGGGTAACTATTGATTGAACTCCTAACAGCTCAATTCAGTGAGCCATAACATTAGAGAGGCTGAGGAGAGAGAGAAAGACACACACACACACACACACACACACACACACACAGAAAAAGAGGGAATAGGGAGAGAACATAACCACAAATACAAAGGCCTAGAACTATTCTCTAAAACATCAGAAGTCTAAATGGAAATTTCCTACAGAACTAAGTATAATTGAGTACTGATAGCTCATGCCTGTGATCCTAGCAATTTAGGAGAAGGCTGTGCCATGGGGGATTCATTTGAAATCAGCCTGGACAGAAAAATCCAAGTCCAGCAAAGAACCAAGATAGAGGCATGAGACATGGCTCAACTGGTAAAATTTCTGCCATGATAAACAAACAAGCTGAAAGAAAGTACAAGACCCTAATTTCCAAGCTTGGCTATCAAAGCTCATACATGGGACAAAAGGTAAACACTGAACCTTTTAAAATTGCAGAAAACATTTTTTTCTATAAGGATTTATTAAATGTCAACACAACCACCTACTCTATTCATTGCTGGCATTATTGTCTAGTGGCACATATTCAATGCCTGAATTGCCTTATGATTTCCAGATTTAATCACATTTTGTAGCTGGCAAGCAAATGAAAGTCACCTTCTTGATCAAAGGACTTTAAATGTATAAACATAACTCTGAATCTGCATGGCCATTCCACCAGTAAATAGGGAGCAGGTATGTGGGGACATAGCTGCTTTCTCAGGCACATCAGCTTATCAATAGTGGCTCATTCATGCTGTGTCAGAGTTCACAGCAGATGTAAGAGACTAGAGAGACCAGAACTTTTCTACCAGGTTAATGTCCACATTCACTGTGAGAATTCCTAAAATGCATTTAAAATGTATTGTATAATCTCCTAGCAACCATGTGAACCAGAAGATCAAGACAGGGACTCTTTCAAGTCATCTGTGGTGCAGCTAGGTACATATTTGTTAGGTATGAACCTGAACATCCTAATCTTTGAAACACATCTGAAACACCAGGAATCTTAGTAACATAGAGAAACCAATTTAATTTTTCTGCACTGATGCATGAAGCTCTTCATTTCTAATCAACAGCCATGATACAGTCATGACTGAAACTTCAACAGCTTATTAAATGGTTAGAAATGCAGAATTTGGTGGGAACCACACCAGACCTACAAGTCCAAATCCACAACTTGGTACTTCCAGATGATTTGCGTTATCAATATAAGATATATAAGATGCTCACCCAAATTATATTTTCTTTTTTTTTCTTTCTTTCTTTCTTTCTTTCTTTCTTTCTTTCTTTCTTTCTTTCTTTCTTTCTTTCTTTTCTATCTATCTATCTATCTTTCTTTCTTTCTTTTCTATCTTTCTTTCTTCTTTCTTGATTTTTATTGTGAGAATACCGTGCAGAAGATTTACAATTACATGGGCAAGATAACATTTCTTATCAAGCATTGTTGCCTCCTCTTTGTTTCCCCTTCCCATCCCTTCCCATACTCCTCCCTCCCCCCACCCGATTCTTCCCCCACCCCCCACCAAAGTTGTAAAGTTGGTTTTTCAACATAACGACTTGTACATCTTGTTGTTGCAATGGGTCCACCTGCATCCCTGAAACGATTTGTTTTTTCCCTTCCCCTCCCAACATCAAATACAGTGAGAACTGGGGGAAATGATACTTTTATAACTTAGATTGCATTTCTTTCACTATATGACCTAATTTAAATCCAAGAAATTCCATTTCTTCATAAAAGATACATATACAGGGAAGTCTACAGTAGCGATTCTCAAAGTGGAGTAACCTGGCTTGTATTGCCTGGAGAGATATTACAAAGGAAAATTGCTGAGACTCAGATAGACCTAGATATCATTTTATCAAGATCTCCACATGATTATGATACTATGTAAGCCTGAAGTGAACTCAGATATTAATTAAACTCACTTAAAATGAGTTAACAGAAATTCATGGAAATAGTATATTGAGGGAAATATTAGAAAATGATATGAAGCACTTCTGGTGTAGAAAGTCCCCCAAACTGTGGATAATATAGAACACACACTTGCATACATGCCCGTGGGCACTAAGGGCAACATAGAATGTCAGAAATGCTAGAGGAACTAAATAATGAGTTATAGAAATTTCTAATGCTAAGTTTAGGAAAGATTAAGAATATTAATTAGATGCAGAATGAGTTGAAAATTCATTCATCCTTCCTTAAAATGAAGGACAAGATTGGAATAGACACACAGGTTTGAAGTTTCTCATCTAAACAGAGAATATGTTACTGGGGAGGGATTGTGAGTTCAAAAAGCCAGTGACCTAGATAAGAAGAATTAGTTATTGGTTGAATTTTAAACTCAGGTCCATTACAAGATCTAAAAAATGAAAAATAAAAAGTAACCAAACCCAGAAGTAAGACTAAACTACCACAATCCTTGTGAATTCTTCAAAATTATATTAAAATTATGTTCTCTAATTATAGACCTATATCTGTATCCATATATGAAAAATTTCATAATTTTCAGTATTTCCTTAAAATTGAAGAATTGTGTCAAAATTTTATTCTATGGATTTCTGGTCACAAAAAATGTACTAATCACAAAATGAAATCATATATCTATAGCATAAAAAGAAAACCACAAACATATCTAAGAAGATGCTAGTGTGGTGAATATAAAATGAACACTTACATCTCAATAACACAAAAAAAATCACCAACTAAATGAAAATAATTAAAGGACCATAATAGCTATTTCCTTCAGAAGATTTTCATTCAAATGAAAACCCTCACTCTATTATTCAATAGGAAAATGCAAATCAAGGCCACAGTTAAACTCCATTTGCCATAAAAGAAATTATTTAGAATAAAAAATTCAGATAATATTTTTATTAGTGGTCATGTTGAAACAGTGAACACTCAAATACTACTGGAAAGACTGTTATCCTGAAGCTAGTTTAGAAAACACTTCATTCAATACAGAGTCAGCAAATGATCCAGAAATTTTGCCTCTAGAAAGAAACCAAAGTGAGCAAAAATATTTGATTAACAATGTTCATAGCAGGGCAGCATTGTTCATCATAAACCTAGGGCCAAGGAACTTACATATCCTCCAAATGAAAGTAAGAAAATAAAACCAAAATGAAATACATTCCAAGAAATAAAATATGGTTCAACATAGATCATATTGGATATATGCTGGTCCCAATAGGCAAACCCTATATAACTTAAGTCTGTCAAGATAGAAAGTTTATTAGTAGCTGTTGAGGATGACAGTTGCAAAATGTAGAACCTAACAGTTGTGAGGTCCCGTGTTCTTACTCCTTCTCTTCTCTTCTTTCTACTTTCCTCTTATTTCTTTCCTTTTTTTCTTCTTTTACTCTTTCTTTCCCTCCTCCTCCTCCTCCTCCTCCTCCTCCTCCTCTTCTCCTTCTCCTTCTTTTTCTTCCTTCATTCTCCTCTTCCTTTTCTTCCTGCTTTCTCCTCTTCCTTTTCCTCCTTTTCCTACTTCTTCCACTCCTCTTCCTCCTCCTTATCTCTTTTTTTACTCCTCCTTCTCCTCCTCTTTCTCCTCTTAGTCCTCCTTCTCTTCCTCCTCCTTTTTCTTTTCTTCTTTCCAGTACTGAAGAATAAGCTCACAGTCTAGGCTAGTTCTCTACCTCTTGTGCCATAAGGTCACAGATATTTTGCTTTAGTGTAATTTACATCCAGGGTCTCTCACTTTTGCCCAGCACTAGTCTTGGACAGTGATCTCCTCACAGCTGCCTTCAAGTGGATTGGATCCTATTGTACAACATACAGGAGCTCTTTTGCTGAGGTGAATATATTTAAATTTACTGTACTTGTGGGAATATGCTAAAAGTATTGGATTCTGGAATGCAAATGTATTTATTGTATGATTGTGTCTCAAGATTTTTTTAAAAAAACAAAGTTTACCTAAGAATACTCCCAAGTGAGAAATTCGAAGAGCAGCAATGAGAATTGTTTTCAAATTTTAGCACCAAGACTTTAACAGTAACAACAACCCTTCCCCTCCCACCCAAATCACCTGTACAAACATGAGAAAGAAAACCCAGTGGACTCAGGACTCAAGAAAAAAGCAAAGAAATGCAAAGAGTGAGCAGTAGGTAACTGTATGCAGGGACAAAGGAAGCCAGAATAAATGTCACATTGTAAACAGAAATATTTTTTCTGTAGAAATATTTGATAAATGCTTATGTTGTTTTTCATTAAGAATTATAAAATGGTTTATCACATTAAGCTGTCTGAATATACACTTTGACTTACACATTAACATAAAAAATGGAACTGCTAAAGATAAATTTGTAAGAAACAGAATTTCTAGAAAATATCAGCATATATTTCTCAACTATACCAAGATCATAGAAAACAATGAAACCCTGAGAAACCCAGGATGCCAAAGAGAACTAATTCCTAAAACAAATGTTGTTAAGAGAGAAAAACACAATAAAATGTTACTGGAATGCTTGGTGGCACTGGCTCACCTCTGTAATTCTAGCTGTTTATCAGGCTGGGGTCTAAGGATTGTGGTTCAAAACCTGCCCAGGTAAAAACGACTGGGAGACTCCCCTCTACAATCAATTACTAAAAAGCCAAAAGTGCAACTCTGGCTCAAGTGGTAGCATGCTTGCTATTGGCATTTCATTTCCTTTTTTTCCCACTCAAGCAAAAACCAAGGAAGAACAAGATGCCCCCGAGTTCAAGCCCAATCCTGGGTCTCACCTGTAAATGGAATTTGCAGTTCTTTTGGTGGCACGGAAAGAATGTTAAATTCTTATCTTTGATGAACATAATGCAGTGATGTCTTCTGATTAAACAGAATGAGGCATGTACAGTGGGCTTTCTCAGTCTGCACTGTACTGAAATGAGGGATTCTGTATTATGGGATGTAGTTTGAGTGCTACCAAATGTTGAAATGCCCCTTTGGCCTACAGCAGTTAAAAAGGAACAACATATTAAGCCTGCCTACCCGCAAATCAAATTTCTGCCTTTCCTACTTGTCTCTGAGTGGGTGGATTGTAGGGAAGGGATGCAGAAAAGTTTCCTCTAATTGCATTGGTCCACAATAATTTATAATATCAGCAAACCAAATGAAATGTGTTATCTCTTAGTGTGAGGAAAAGAATCAGATGGATTTGATAGCTGTGAAAAATATTTCCAACTAATCGTTATCAGTAAAAGTGGATTTAGAGGTGATTAACTAAGGGCTGCCCATAGGAAGACTAGTTTCTGAAAAGTATTTTTGCACACCCCAACACAAGACCTATTTAATTTTCTTGAAACTGTGAAATTGAGATGAAAACTTGCATTGCAAGAAATCCACACTAATCACCTGATATAATGATGCTTACCTTATAACCCTAGAAATGAGAAGATATGGCTAGAGGTTCATAAGTTCAAGGCTAGTGTGGGTTTCAACAAATAGACCCTGTCTATTTGTTGTCTATTGAAACAAAACCAAAAGACAGAAATGCTATAATCTAAGTCAGTAACTGTCCATTCTATGACAATATCACCTATATAACTATAATATATATAAATATATAGCTATAATATATAATATAATAATATATAAATATATAGCTTACATATACACATATATGTATATGAATATATATATATAGCTATATAGATATATATCTATATAGCTATAAAAGTCATTGCTCTTGTTTCCAATAACTACCTTATTAAGAACGAAATCAAGCCAGGTGCCAGTGGCTCATGCCTGTAAACCTAACTGCTTAGGAGGCTGAGATCTGAGGATTATAGTTCAAAGCCAGCCCCAGCAGGATAGTTTGAGAAACCCTTATCTCCAATTAACCACCAGAAAACCAGAAGTGGCACTGTGGCTCAAGTGGTAGAGTGCTTGCCTTGAGCTGAAGAGCTGAGGGATAGCACCCAGAGTTCAAGCCCCACAAGTGACACAAAGAAAGAAAGAGAGAGAGAAAGAAAGAGAGAGAGAAAGAAAGAAAGAGAGAAAGAAAGAAATAACAAAAGATCAAAAGGAAGGAAGAAAGAAAGAGAAAAGGAAAGCAAGAAGGAAGTTGTAACTTGGAATATAATTTTGTTTTCAAAATATCATTCAGGAGACTATTCATCAAGGAATCCTAGATCAATAAAAATGAATTGCTCAGTGAGTGAAAAACGTTCACTATTTAGCAGCACTTGGTGGACAGCATCCCTCCCCACCCCCTTCCCTGATAGGTTGGCCAAGGTTAGTGCAAATTTCTTTTTGTGTCTATCCCATTCACTTGTTTTCTCTTGACCCTGGAAGAACCATTAGTCTACTCTTCGATTTGGGGCTTCTTTTGCCATTGTTATCATTAGGCAAGCTCAGGACATTCATGGGCTTATGCTCATGAGACAAATTTCTCAAAGACAGTTTATATCACACCAAACTTCATCACAGACATTGATTATTCAGTATTTTGCTAAAATGACTCTTTCTGTTCTCTGTAATGTATTAGTGCATTTTCTTTAACTACTATGAAATATAGGAGGCAGGCTCATTTACAGACATAAAAGGGGTAGTTAATTATTTCATAGGTCTGAAGTTATAGGTGCATAGTGGGTCAGTGCTGGGGAAACCCTCATGTGGATGGTGGGAAAAACTCCAAGAAACTCACTTTCCTACTCAGGAACCCTTGATCACAGAGGGATGGCCAGACTCCTACTGAGAACTACCTGTCTTCTTTCAGATGTGCTCACCCACTGACCTAATCACCCAATGACCCAATGACCTAATCACCTTGGTCTCCCTTCAAACTAACTTTTCAGCATGTGTACATTTGGTGGACAGGCTCAAACAATGTGAAATTCATATGATAGATTGACAGTAAAATGGAGAGTACGAGAGAAGGGGTATGTGTTTATGATTTAACTTTTTACATATACAAAAACATATGTATATTGACTTCATAAAATCTCTACCCTTTCATCTTCACTTTTTTATCCCTTGCATGTTGTATTTTGTTTCTAACTTTGCTTTCGATTTTTATGCAATCCTTCTTGAAAGCAAATCTTCATGGTGTATTTTTGTTGCCTGTGGGTTAAATTTCAATGATAAATTTTCTCGTCAGCCACCTATGATAGAAATAAGATCTATAGTTTTCAATTCAACAAAAACAAAACCATGTATTATGCTGAAGTTATGAAATGTTAACTTTTACAATGAACCTTTCTATAATTCTGCCTTAGGTAATAAATAATGTGGTTGATGACCTGTTCAATGTATGTGCTGATGTTCTTTAATAAAATAAAAGTGGGCAGGGGGAAACAGTCTTTTCAAAATGAATGCAAAGAACAGAGAATGGTGACATTCTCAAAGACATGTAGAGAAATACAGCTCTCAATTTTGAAGTTGCTCTTTTGTTGATGCTCAGGGATTATTAGAGTTCTTAAAGCTGCTAACCTTACTCATAAGAAAGTACCTGAAGCAGGGGAAGACATGAGCATTATCCATGTGATTTATGCCAATCAGTGATTGTCTAGGGAAGTAATATCTGTTAGTGCTATGTTTCCTTTCTTGGCTGAAAAGAGATTTGTTTAGGAAAGGATATGCAACCAAACATTGATTTATATTTAATTTTATTTTCTCTCCATTTTAAAAATTATGTTTATTTAGTTGCACAGTTATACCTTATACATAGGTATGTATTGCAGCTTAACATTCTGGTAGTTAACAAAATCAGAATTGTCAGTGCTAAAAATTCCATATGAAATAAATTGCAAAAAGTGACACTAACAACCATCCTGCAAAAATAAATTATTACACCCAAGAAATGAAAGTGTTGTTTTTCCTTAAGAACATCCAAGTGAATTGCATTCATATTTTATGGTTATGAAAGAAAATGCCCTTCTGTCAATAGCCTATATGAATCAAATTTTATGAACTACAGAAGTTTTTATGTTCTCCCTAAATGTCATGGATGAAAACAAAGCCACATTCCTGGTTGGGATGTTACCTGGAGAAAGGTAGAATTGTTACTACATTGTGTAGTAACATTTTGTAGTAATATAATGTTTCTTTGTATGTTCCTTCCCCACGGTATAACCCCTGTTTTCACTCTACTTGATGCCAGTGCCCTGCCTCTTGTATATACACTTCTCTAGCTTGGGGAGGGGAAGGGAAAAAACAAAATGCTTAAATAAGGATACAGGTTGACCCATTGTAACAATGAGATGTACCGGACACTATGTTGAAAAACGAACTTTAAATTCAGGCGAGGAGGGGGGAGGGGAGGCAGGGGAGGGGAAAAACAAAGAAGGAGGTAACAATGCTTGATAGGAAATGTGCTCATTACCTTGCTCATGTAACTGTAACCCCTCTGTACAGTATTTTTACAATACAAAACATATTTTAAAAAAGATTTCTTTCTGAGCCATGGAAAGATCCCATTATTAACTCTGATGATGGGGTACACGTGTGAACTCATTGAAGTGTACACTCTGCATGAGTGGGGTATAGGAATGAAAGGGTGACTATTCCAGCAAAGATATGGACACACACAAAAGGACAGGGACATGTATTGACAGTAGCCCAGAGAAGCTCTGAGTCTCCTCTGGATGGGCAGGTGACTGGTACCACATACTCACCATGGTCCACTCCAGCAGGACCTTTTGTACTGGACTGGCACGTGACAGGGCATGGAAGGTTCCAGAGTGCAGATGCCAACGGCCACTAGAGCCCAGGCGGGGAGCTTCGCCTGTGGGCCCCTGCACCTGCAGGCATTAGGAACTTCTGGAAGCTGAATTCCTATTAACTGGCAAGACCGACCTCGCAGTCCTGTTCCCATGGGCAACTCCCTGGGCTCGCCCCAGCCAGCGCCCACACCCCCTGCCCCTGGACGCCCAAGGCCCCGGCCTGCCTGGGTGGAAGAACCTACTCAGGATGATGGCAGGGTCTCCACCGGGCCGGTCCCCAAGGCGCTGCTCCACTGGCCACTGGGCACACCGTTCAGAGTGGTCTCTTCCACAAGGAGGCGCTCTCCTGTCAGGCTGTCTCCTGGGGTCGCCATTGGCCGGGATCTCTCCAGCGCCTGGGAGACCTACATGAAGCGGTGGCTTTGGAGTGCCAGGAACCCTGTGCGCACCTGCAGCCCCGTGACCATCAAGATCGCTCCACCAGGGCGCAGGGGCAGTCCCCTGGTTGTCCCCAGGCAGGGAGCTCGTTTTCCTGGGAATCCAGAGGCTGCTGGGGAGCATCTAGACCCCTCCTCCAGGGAGGCGGTGCTGAGGGCGCTTAGCCAGTGCAAGAAGGGAAACAAGAAGTTCGATGGGCCACTCTGGTTTGAGACCCCAGAGACCCAGAGCAAGACGCAGCTCTCTATGTCCAGGCCATCTGCCTTCAAACCCTGCATTAAAAATGGAACAGTAGTTTCGTTTGTGCCCAGGCCTGGGCCTTTGAATCAAAGGCCCTGCTCCTGGAGGCTCAATGCCTGCGAGGAGGAGAATAATACCGTGCCCTGTGTCCATCCCCAAGCATTGATAGCATCTGAGCAGGAAGCAGCTTCTCCCCTGGAGACAAGGGAGAAGATGAAGCTGGTCTGTGGCCTGGGCCACATTCCCGTGCAGCAAAACAGAGTGCGCAGAGTCTCATTTGCACCTGAGGATTCCCAGCCTGCTGGTCCTTTTGCCTTCTGAAAGTCAGGATTCTGCCACTTGCTTCCTGAGACTCCAGCTTAGGTATTTGTTTTCATCTTCTAATCCCGGCGTGGAATTCTGTCACACCAATTTATAACTTGTTCCAGAGCACCTTCTCTGCAACCTGATAGGCCTTGTCCAACCTGGCCCTTAATTAGAATTTTCCAGATTCAAACTCTTGCTCTCCCCTCACCCGATCTCTCCCTCAGAAGCAGGTATTTCAGGAAGGCATGCTTCCTTCTCCAAGTCTCTATTTGCCCAGTTGGTTAGATAAATATTATTAACATATTATCAGTAAATATATCGTCACACACAAAAATAAAGCGTGTTTCATCAAGGCAAAAACCCAGGCCCTGGAAAGATTTCTATACATTTGAGATCTTTGAGTATGGCCAAAGTATGAGAAAAAAATTTTTTTAAGTATGTTAACAGAAGGAGACTGTGAAGCTGGTAATTGCCATAATGTGACCATGGGTTGTGATCCAGGGACAATGTCCTCTAGGCAGAAGGACAGACAGTCAATGAACTGGTGGATTCTGCTTCAAAAACAGTATTCTGATTTCTGTGTGCTAAATGGATTTTCCAGGAGCAGCTACTGATTGAACCATGAGGGTTCAGTACAATATGTCAAGCACAGGGATACAAAAGCATGCTTTGAGAAGGTAACGATGTTTATGGAGGAGTGCCTTTGAAAATGGTGTGAGGGAAGCAAAAGAAAACAAATTGTTGAAGATACCAGATGGAGGTAGTGCTACTGACTGAGGTGGGAAGTACCAACAGGAGAAAGAATATGGAGGAATCAAAAGATTGGTCACATTTTCTAGAAGAATGAAATTGACTGCATTCAGGTAAATTATCAGTTGAATATGTCAGCCTGGAGCTTGAAAAGAAATTTGGGAGCCATGACTATCTACATTTCTTTATAAAGTAGAAATGGTCTAATGGTCTTTAAAGCAGGGATAGCATGAGATCACCAATGGGGTGATAAACTACAACAACAAAGAACATTCAAATATGGAAGCTATGGGCTCCAATGTTCAGAAGAAGGGAAGGAGATAGAAACCTGAAAACAAGCAGCCATGGACACAGGAGGCAATTCAGGAACAGAATGGATGTTGAGCAGTATCCTAGAGGATGGAGTCGCCAATCTTGTTGGATACTGTTGAGAATTTAAGAAAATATTTTTCAGAAGTGAAGGAACAAATTTCTTGGAGGGGAAAGATGTGAAGGCAGCTGCCGGTGGGAGGTAGGGGCTGCAGAAGACACCAGAAGATTTTCAACAAATGGCTTTTTTAGGTGGAAGAACTGTAGTCAAAGTTATAGACCAGGGGAACTGATGTTGTATGGTCCACGCCAAGGCCAGGCACTGAAGCAGAAGGCCAATTGTTCCCCTTGAAGAGATTCAACTGTTAATGGCATACAGGCATTCTTACAAATATACCCCCAAATAAAATGTTATCAAATATTCTGGACACTGTCTCTCAACTAGGATTAACCTTAATATTTGCAATCACAAAATGTGTCCAAAGGAATAAAGTTTTTAATGATGGTATCAATGAGTAAATGTAGGTATTATAGTCAATGTACATGATGTAAAAAAATGAACTGCGTAACCTAAGGGAGGAACAAGAAGGGGCAAATAGGGAAAAACAAAGGAAGGGGTGACTGATGATGAAGTATTATACTCACAAGTTAAATTACGGAATTGACCCTTTGTACAATGACTTAGTAATAATAAGTAAAAATTTAGGAAAAAACTTTAGTAAGAAATAAATTGATAGGCTGGGAATGTGGCTTAGTGGTAGAGTTCTGGCTTAACATGCCTGAAACCCTGAGTTCAATTCTTCACTACCACATAAACAGAAAAAGCCTGAAGTCGTGCTGTGGCTCAAGTGGTAGAGTGCTAGTCTTGAGGAAAAGAAGCTGAGGGACAGTGCCCAGGCCCAGAGTTCAGGCCCCAGGACTGGCAAACAATAGAAAAAGAATTAAATGACAAGGAAATTAGTAAAAGCAATGGGAAGAACAAAGTTTAAAGGCTGATAGAAGGGCAGAGGAGAAATTGAAATATTTAAATTTGTGATTAGAAGAGTTTAACCATGGAAATTGAATATGGGAAAGATAAGAAGTGCATGTAAATCAAGGAATTCTGTACTGTAGTAGAGTTTAACAACTGGTTGTGGTGAGGATTTCTTTTTTCTTTAATACGAGCTCTCAAAAATGTGGCAACAATAGCAAACAAACTTAACTTCCACACAGCAAACAATAAACCAACTTGACTTTATGGGCAAAGGAACTAAGTAGACATTTCTGTAAATAGTATATACTAACTTCTACAAAAGTATATGAAAAAGGTTTCACATTATTTTTTTTGTTTTATTTTATTCATTTATTATTTATTATTTTCTATTTTATTATTTATTTATTTATTTTTATTATGAAAATACTAAAGAAGGGTTACAATTACATGGGCAAGGTAATGAGTGCCTTTTTTTATAAGATAATCAATATTGTTTGTTTGTTTTTATTTGTGTTATCATTGTTATTATTTGTTTATTTGCTGGTCCTGGAGATTGAACTCTGGACCTGAGAGCTGTTGCTGAGCTCCTTTTGCTCAAGGCTAGTACTCTACACTTGAGCCACAGTGCTGCTTCCTGCTTTTACTGTGATATATTGGAGAAAACTCTTATGGACTTTCCTGCCCAGCCTGGCTTTGAACCATGATTCTCAGATCTCAGCGTCTTGAGAAGCTAGGTTTACAGACATGAGCCTCCAGCACACAGTAAGATTGGCATTATTAATCATCAGGGAAAAACAAATAGAAATCTTATTGAAATATCACTTACCTATTAGAACAATTACTTTAAAAATAATTGTTGGTGAAAATGAGGAGAGAAAAGAACACTTTTCACACATTGGTGGGAATTATTCTCTGTGGAAATCAGCAGTGCAGGAAGACCTTTGAAAAACAGATTAACAAAAAATTACAAATAAACATACAACAACAATAGGGTACCCATTATTAAAGCTAAAGAAACTCAGATTGATCAAAGAAATACCATATCAGCTCCATATCATTTGCTGATTTATGACAAAAATCCAGCTATGAAATCGACATTGACATCACAAATAGATGATGAATAACTGGAGAGCTGTGGAATACTATTCACTTATAACAATGAGCAGAAATAAGGGATGAGGAGGGGGAAGAAAGGAAGACTTGTGGTGAATGAAGAAAGAGGAATAGCAAAGCACACCTACATAAGAACAGCATCATTTATTTGTCCAAACCATGAGGATTTAGGGGGAAGAGTTCTAGCTTTGCTGGATCCAAGAAGGTGTTTAACCAAGTTAAAAAAGGGAAAGGTGAAAGGAACCTGTTAAGTTGCTAAATGAAGATTTGAGCTTTGGGAACTGAGGTAGAACTGAATCCATTGGAGAAGGTCCAGCCACATTTTAATGACATTGTGTGTGTGTGTGTGTGTGTGTATACTCTGGGTTTGGACACTGTCCCTGACCTCTTCAGCTCAAGGCAAATGCTCTACCACTTGAGCCACAGCGCCACTTCCAAATACTAGAGGTTTATTGGAGCTAAGAATCTCACAGACTTTCCTGCCTGGCTTTGAACTGTGATCCTCGGATCTCAGGCCCCTGAGGAGCTAGGATTACAGGCTTGAGCCACCAGCGCCTGGCTGTAATGATATGCTTGACTTTAATCCACAGCAGTGTCTCATGGCTTGTCAGTTGTGTTATAATACACCGTGTTTAACTGGAATAGTGGACAGGTTTTACTAAGAGCAGAGCATTGATTCTTCTGGGACAGAGCTCCTTGAGGATAAGGATTTTACTGTAAGTTAAGGAGGCCTCTATTCAGCCTAGGAATGGGAATAGAAAAATCCCTGGGACCAAAGAAACACATATGAACCAGACATGCAATGCTGTAGTAAATGATAACAGAGCTTTGTGGAGGTGATGTAAAAACAGTTAACTACAAAAGAAATCAGGCTAAAGGAAATAGATAGCTAATTAACTACAAAAACAAGGGTGTATTGTTCTATTGATGTATTGGTATGTTGATCTGGTTTGAGATTCAGCACATCAGGTAAACAGTATTAAAATAAATTGTGTCTATTCTGAGCATGGAGATATGTTCTTCTTTGTATACCCTAAACATTTTTGGATGACAACCATTCACCTACAATTTACAAATTATGAAATGCTGTACTAACCTAGATGTGGTTTAAAGTATTTGAAAAAATATGTTGTGCTTGACTAAATTAACATTTGCTTAAAATTTCATGTATATATAATGTTATATAATTATATAATATAATAATATATATTCTATTTTTTTCTTTTGTATCTGTACAAGGGCTTCAACACAGGAACTGGATGCTATGCTTTAAATTCATTGCCTTAGGCCAAAAATCTACCACTTGAACCACAGCTCCCTTTCTGGCTTTTTTGTTGTTGAGAAAAGAATCTTATAGAATTTCCTGCCTTGGTTGGATTAGAACCACAATCCTTAGATTTCAACCTCTGCAATAACTAGAATTACAGGCATGAGCCACCAGCAAGCTTCTGGCTCAAAAATAGGTCTGATCATGGAACATCATATGCATACATGGACATGTCAAAATCAAAGATCCTTGTACAACTAATGATGCTAATAAAAATGTGAGAAAAACCTACAATTTTATTTCAAATATTTTATATTTCTAAAACCAAAAGGTTCTTAAATGTATAATTTTAAGTGATACTTGCATTAAAATCAACAATGTAGCAAATAATCTTCCTCTCATTTTGTTATGAATTAATAATTAGCTTTGCTGATTACCTGTTGTATGTTTTTAACTCAATTGAGAGGAAGACAGAAATGTAGCATTATATTACATGTATATTATGTAAACTTTGAACTACTTAAGTTGAGGGTAGGGATAAGAGGGGGATTAATGGAAGGGAATGATGGAAGGGGTGACATTGACCAAGGTGCTTTGTACTCATAAATGACATGGAATTGTAACCTCTTTATATAACTACTTAATAATTCTTTTTTAATGAGAGAATTAGGCCTTTTATCTATTTATCAGCATACTCATTCATTCTATCTGTAGCCATGGCTAAACGCTGAAAATTATTTATATCATAAAACAGCCACACTTTTGTAGCTTATTTTAAATATACACTTAAACCTCTGTATTTTTCTGCAGCATTCTTACACTCAATTATTAGGATCTTCTAGGAAAATGTTCTAAAGTTTTTTTTTAGGAAAAAAGCACAAATGGTTAATCTTAAATGATTTATCACATAAACATCTAAAATATGATTTATTTGAAGTAAGATTTTCCTAAAGGATGGAAGTAACTATTGAAAAGCAAATATAACCAAAATTCTTTAAGCAAGTAAAATTCAAACATATTTGAGTTTGGAAAACAACAATTAATAGGTCACATCATAATTTTGTGAACTAACATTATACTAATGTGCTTTTAATATCTCAAATAGTGATTATTTGAGAAAATGTAGTATGCTGCTTAGATTGTATTTTTGTTAATGCAATTGAATTTAATCTTGGGAGAACCTGCTTTGCTGTCTTTTGCATTTCTGTCTTTCCCAATACATTTCCTCCCAGGAGGAGCTCACACTAATGTCAATTGACAAGCATGAGGGGGATGAGAGAGGAGGCTAGATGACATCACCAAGCCCTAGCACTCAGCAGTGAGTTCACTGCTCTTTGCATTTTCTCCATTCTAAATTCACACAAGATCAATGTTCAGTGCACTTCCACCTTAAACAATTTTCATACACTCCTGTTATGAAAGATACAAAAAAGGGAAAAGATGATGAGGCAAACTTGACTATAAGGGGCAGATTTCTATGTGGACATATAAAAATAGTTATTTTTATCATACGTAATTTAGATTAAGAAAAGTGACTTTCCTAAGAAAACCAGGAGTTGACCCCAAAAGACATAAATTGGAAACGAATACAAAACACATTAGCTGTTTTTTGTTGTTGTTGTTGGTGGTGGTGGTGGTGATAGTTTTTGTTTTTTCCCCATAGACGTTAACAAAATGCCTTAGAAAATGACTTAAAGGATTAAGTGCTTTGGGTTCTGGTTTCAGATAAATCAGTGGATGGTTGTTTGGTCCCAGGCACTATCCAGGTAATGGAGCTTATAGTGGAAGAGCTTTTCACCTCATAGTGGACACAAAGCACTACAAGAGGAGAGAAAGGGAGGGGAGGTTAGGGAGAGAGGTTAAGGGAAGGTGAGAGAGAGAAAGAGAAAGGGAAGGAGAGAGAGGGAGGGAGAGAAAATAGACAGGGAGGAAGAAAGAGAGAAAAAGCACAAATTCAAAGAAAGAAAACATGTATGGTCATACACTGATTATAAATTATATTGAGACTTTGGACCCTATTAATTTTGTCTCTAGATGTTTTTCTCCCACAGAGTCAATATCATTTGATTTTTTTTCACAGGTTAAAATGAAATAGAACTTAAGTCTCTGAACCCAGCCTGAGATCTATGTAATATTTCTAGATACAGCAGTGGATAATATTTCTGTACTTACTGATAAACAGGCAAAATGAATGCAGCTACCATTTTTTATCATTTTTTCCTGGTGGGAAAAAAGCTCAGATTGGCAACCTTTGTTTGAGAGTTACAGTGTGTCATCTAGTAACTGGAAATCCAAACGAAAGGTTGGACTCTTTATTTATTCCCACAGGGTAGTTAAGTGCACATTATTTGGAAGGAGGAAGTTTGAATAATGGACCCATGAAACAGAATCTCCCTTTCCATTCATAAGTAGTTAAGATTTCTGCTTTTGGTTACACTGCATTCATGTTTGTTCTTCAGATATCTCCAAGGGTCATTATATCCTATTGCCACTTAACCTTGTAATAGCATGCTTAATAAGGTTAAAAATATGAATTCCTCAAACATAATAGTTATAATCTGTGCTGGCAAAGGGATTTTTCTTCCAAGCAATGGGTCCAAACAAAACAATTTATTTAAGGCAAAATAGATCCACAGGGTACAGATGTTGAACAGACATAGAATACACTTTTAAAGGTAGAGAATAATTTATATGTGAGAGAAATAAAGCAGGTATATGTGTGAATACAAAGGCTTAACAGGGGTCTATATCCCATTTAGTTTATATCTAACAAGGGAGTCCTTATTGATAATTGATGGTGACAAGGTAGTATACTCTTTCAAGTTTAGATTCAGTTATAAATGCATTCTAAGTTCGTATGTTTTAATTAAACTTCCTATATTCTAAGAAGTTTAATTAAAACTTCATGAGGGGTGTAGCTCAGTGAGAAAGCTCATGCTTAACATCCATAAAATCCTGGGACTAATACCCAATAATAATGCATGTACATACCTGGTTACCAGTGGCTCACACCTGTAATCCTAAGTACTCAGGAGACTGAGATCTAAGAACTGTGGTTTGAAGCAATAATTATCCTGCAAAAAGCCAAACATGGAGATGCGTCTCAAGTAGTAGGGTGCCAACCTTGAGAGAAAAACGCCAACCAAGTGCGTGAGACCCTGAGTTCAAATTTCAGTACCAACTCACCCCCCCCATACACACACACAACTAAGCAAACAAACTGAGACACACACAGAAAAAGAAAATTAAAAAGTTAATCAAGTTTTAAGCTACTGTTGAGGAATTTCTAGCAGAAATTTTCTGAATGGTATTTAATCCTAGGAATTTGTTAGGATCACTTGGAGATCAAACCTAATTTTTGTTAGTACATCATTTTGAGTTCCCTCTGGCTTAAGCGCCTCTAGTTTCAGAATCAGAGGTTGAGAAGCTAGAGACCAAGGGACCCCAAATAACCAAAATAACTAGGTTTTCATCAATAATCCCTACCTCTGTTCTTCCCTTCCTGAAGGAATACACATGAAGGTCTTCAGTGTTCTCAGGAGGATTATAAAGCAAATAGAAGCTGCAATCTGCAAGGCCCTGTCCCCAGGAAAACATACCTCAGCACATCCTGATGAAAGCATCATAAAAGCCTCAGTGGTTTTTAATGTAAGTAACAATACCCATTGCTGAAAATCTATTCCCCAAACAATAGGAGAAATAAAAATATATAACTGTATTTATAGAGTTTATATGCAATTACAGTTTGAATATACATTCCTTCTTAACATGCTTAAGGAATAATTTACCACTTTAGAAAAAGTGGTAAATATTGGGTTATTTAGGACAGGAAAGTTGTACTGTCTTGAACACTTTGGAATACAAACTTTTTGGTTTTATTTTGCTTTTGCTTTATTTTGGCTTTGAAATAAGATCTTCATGTCTGCTCTAACCTAGGCTGTGATCTTCCTACTTGTGCTTTCCCATGTTGCTGGACACTACCACACCAATTCATTTTGCTTCTCCTCTATAGCGGGGATAAAAGCCTCATGTTATTAATCCCAGTCATTGACTGAGATGGGGCAAGCTGAACCTTTATATCTAGGTTGAGGTCAGACTATGAACTCCTGAACTCAATCTGCCAAGTAGCTAGTATTATAGGTTTAAGCCACTGGATTCAGTATTAATTTTAAAATAAAAAATGAATAAAAATCAACAATACTTTCACTGTCCAGAGGAAACCACCAATTCTGATGTATATTCTCCATTTTATAATACATTTGCACATACACATAACTACAGATGTAAATAATAAAAGGCCAAAACTGCATGTTATTATTCATAAAGGAAATTCAAACTGACAAATTAATATATTTTGTCGCACGTTCAGTATGGAAGAAATAAATAATAGTCAAAAATAACAGCTATTGGCAAGAGTTAGGAGAATTTTGTTATTAAGGGTATAAGGTGACAAAACTGTATCCGAAAAAAGTTTCATAGGTACTGGAAGGCTTAATAGAAATTTAACATATGGCCTGTCCATTACATAATTTTATGATTTAAAAAAATCATCATGTATATGTATACATCCAAAATTCACACAGAAACCTGCATATCTTTATCTATCTCTGTCTAGATATCTGTCGAGATATCTTGACAGATAGATATACTTTTGTGTTTTATATGTAAGTTAAAAGTAAGCTTTAAACACCAAAAGGTAATCCTATTTCTGTACAAAGACTTATCGGTGAAAGTCCTAATAACATTAGGATGCAGAAAATTTCAATGCTTACAAATTGGTAGCTGAATTTTAAAACTGGCATATCCATACAGTAAATAAAAAAGAACAGATTACTTGCCCATGTACAAAAATGGAAAACAACGTTGTGTTAGCGAGACTCTTCTCCACAACAAAATACCTAACAAAACAACCAAACAGAAGTTTAATTTGAATCACAGTTGCAGAAGTTTCATTCCATAGTAATTTAATGTCATGCTTTTAGAACCACACACCTTGGTGGAAGGGATATGTGGTAGAGGAAGTACTTTACCTCATAAAGGCTAGGAATAAAGATAAGGTGGAGATACAAGGTTAGATTCAGGGATAGCCATCACAAGATACAACCGTCAAGTACAAACCACTAAGTGACATTTTCTCTAGGTAGACTCCTGCTTATTCAATTTTCTAGAATGTCCCCAAATTTTAACATCACTTGGGAGCCAATCATCAAAAAGGAGTCTATCTGAGGGACCCGACCTATGTAACCATAACACTCTTGAACATTGTTGTAAGTGAAAAAAAAACAGATACCGAGCTGGGAAGGTGGCTCAGTGGTAGAGTGCTTGCCTTGCATGCCTGAGGCCCTGGGTTCGATTCCTCAGTACCACATAAGTAAAAAGAAAAAAAGCTGGAAGTGGCGCTGTGGCTCAAGTGGTAGAGCGCTAGCCTTGAGCTGAAGAGCTGAGGGACAGAGTTCAGGCCCCACGACCGGACCCCCCCCCACAAAAAAAAGAAAGAAACCAGATGCTAAATACCATACAATCTAAAACTCATTTCTATAAAATGATATCAGGAAAAATAAAATCAAAGTTATAGAGACTGAAGAGTTGGCCAAGAGTGAGATTATGAATTTATTCTCCACATTTGGAGCCATTGGGAATCATGGAAATTTTCTAAATTATTTAATCTACTAAACATAATAGATTTGTATGTTATAAAAGGATAATTATATGGAAATGGGTGCTGGCTCAAACTTAACCCTAACTACTCAGAAGATTTAGACCTAAGGATCACAGTTTGAGCCAGTTGGGGAAGGGAAGCCCATGAGAATCATGTCCACTCAACTACTGGGGGAAAAACAATCCAAAAATGGGAGAGTTGTAGCTTATGTGGTAGAGTGCTAGCCTTGTGCTAAAAGGTCAAAGACAGAGCCCAAGCCTTGAGTTCAAACCTCAGGACCAATACATTTAAAAAATAATAAAAAATAAAAATAAAAATAAAAAAAATCCGGGAGCTGGTGGCTGACGCCTGTAATCCTAGCTACTCAGGAGGCTGAGATCTGAAGATCATGGTTCAAACCCAGCCTGGGCAGGAAAGACTATGAGACTCATCTCCAATAAACCTCTAGAAAACCGGAAGTGGTGATGTGGCTCAAGCAGCAGTACAGTGCTCGCTTTGAGCTGAAGAGCTGAGGGACAGTGCCCAAGCCCAGAGTTCAAGTCCCATGACAGACAATAAATGAATGAATGAATGAATAAATAAATAAATAAATAAATGAATAGAGAATTATATAGTACTTGGATTACCTCTTCATAAGGTTGTTAATTAAGAGGGCTTGCAGCTAGAAATGCTTAGTGTAGCTCTTCTGTTCTTATTTACCTCATTTACAAATCCCTCCTTGTTTTAGTGGAAGCTTTTGTCTTCCTTTAGGGAAGTTTATGATTATTAATGTGTGAATCCAAATATAACATCTTAATAATCAACTGTTAACACACAATTTCAAATTTATACAAGACAATAATATTAAAAGCTAGATTGTTGATATGGAGACTTTTCCAAACTCTTTCTCAATTTCACTGATTAACAAGCAAGAAGGGTCACGAGTGTGAGAGAGTTTTATAATTCCTAACTGGGCCTACTGTCTGGTTTTGTTAAAAAAATGTTTTACTAAAATTCAATGCTTGTTTGTTGTCTGTTCTTAAAATCTGCAAAGGCAGCATTGAGTTGTAAATGAACTTAGGAAACAAGAGCGAAGTTAATTATTAACTTTGCAATTTTTAAACTTATTTAAGAAAGGAGATAAATTTAAAAGGCCTAAAAATCTGTTGAACACCAGGGCATCACACTTGCAATCCTAGCTACTCAGAAGATTGAGATTGGAAGATCATAGTTCAAAGCCAGCCTAGATAAAATGTCTATGAGACTCTTATTTCCAATTAATGATCCAAAAAGCTGGAAGCAGAGCTGTGGCTCAACTGGTAGAGCACCAGACTTGAGCACAAAAATCTAAGGGAACTCCCAGGCCCTGAGTTCAAGCACTAAGACTGATGTACCCACATAAACACACACATACATACACACACAACACACATACACACACGCACACACATACAAAATCAATGAATTGAGTCTTACACTACAATTGTGCTCTTTGATTTTTACCCCAATATCCCAACACCTTCCCAAGAGCCATCACAGAGTTGAGATTACTTATGAATATTCCATACTGGTAGATGTTCACATATGCACAAGTATCTGAAAACAAACTTACCAAGTTACTTGGTATGTTTCTGTAATGAAGTGTAGTTGTCTCTGACTAATAAAAGTCTATAAGAATACATTTTCCTAATGTTTTTCTTTAACCAAAAACTAACTAATTAATGAATGGGACATTGATGCTCTCATTTCAGTAGTAATATAACTATAGGATAAAGTTAAATCACCGAGACAAAGTATATGTACATTTAGAATTTAAGGGTGTTAGTGCATTACAAGCAAGAAGTTTTCTACAGTTGAAGCTTCCACCAACTCTGGATAAGTCAGCCTGAACATTCAACAACATACAGTGGCACATAGCAACTCATCAGGGACCTCAGCCAAAGCTGACTTGAAAACTGTGGAGAGACTTTTTGCCTCTGTTGCCAAGAGAACACATGCCTCCTTCCTGCACCCATTTATTTATTGTGAAAAAAATGGGACTCAAGAGTGAAAAAATAAAGATTAGATTCAGTGGGCAAAATCATCAAGGATAGAATTTTTAAATCTAATTTAGGAGGTCACTGAAAATGGAATCACTGAAATGTTTGAATTAAAACAAGTATAACAGCATTTGTACACATCCCAATGGATTCTTGAAAATGAGTAAGATGCTGGGAAGCTGCCCAGTTATTATGAACCATACAAAGGAGGAAAAAGGTATATATTTGTGGATTGCTCCTATGTTAAGGTGGTTACATATGTAATCCTAATAAGAACAGTAATGAAGCCAATCTGAGACCCAACAAAATGGGATTTTTTAAAAAAAATTTATTTTCTTGTAAAGATGCTATACAGAGTGGTTACAGTTACAACAGCAAGGTACTGAGTATATTTTTATTGACCAATGTTATCCCCTCCTTTGTTTATCTCCCACTATCCCTACCCTCCCCTACCTCTCCAAAGTTGTAAGGTTCATTTCCAACAGAGTATCTTGTGAATATCATTGTTGCAATGGGTCATCCTGTGTCCTTGTTTCAACATTTTGTTATTCCCTTTCGCCTCCCCAAATTAGATAAATGTATATACAAGATGCAAGGTACCAAAATCAAATACAGTGACAACAGGGTTGTACAATAGAAAGAAGAACATACAAAAGAAACAAAGAAAAATATAACATATTACATTAAAAACAACAACAAAGAAAAACCTGTTGTAACCTTATATTGGGGTTCATTGTTGCTTAGCATCCTTTTATATGGTCATATGTATGTAGCTTTTGAGCTTTTCTGCTCATCTGATAAGATTATCCTAGATGTACACTAATAATAATAAGAATGGAAACCATGGGACCTATGTTTCTTTGGGTCTGGCTTAGGTCATTCAATATGATATTTTTTCTAAGTCTTTCCTAACAAATGAGGTCGTGTTACTTTTTCTGATGGAAGCATAGAATTCATGTGTGTGTGTGTGTGTGTGTGTGTGTGTGTGTGTGTGTGTGTAATCATATTTCTTGATCTATTCATATACTGAGGGACATCTGGATTAGTTCCTTACCTTTTCTATGGTGAATAATGCTGTGATAAACATAGTTGTGCTGGTAGCTTTAGTATGGCCTTCTTTGTAATCATTGGAGTAAATGATTTTTGGGTCATAGGCAAGCTCAATATCTAGTTTTAAGGCTTCTGCCTTAAAAGGAAGTTGAAAAATCTCCTATGCTCCTGTATTGGAAGGATTAACATCACGAAACTGGCAATACTGCCAAAGGCTATCTATAAATTCAATGTGATGCCTATCAACAATTCAACCTCATTCTTCAATGAAATAGAAGAAACAATCCAAAAATTCATATGGAACAATAAAAGATCCTGAATAGCAAAAACAATGCTTAGCAGAAAGAACAGTGCTGGAAGAATATCAATACTAAACTTCAAACACAGACCTATGGCCACCTAAACTTTGATAAGAGAGCCAAAAAATGGAATAGAATGAAGACAGCCTCTTCAGTAAATGATGCTGTCAAAATGGGTTAAACATCTGTAGGAAACTAAAGTTAGATCCTTTTATATCACCCTGTACCAGAATCGACTCCAAATGGATCAAAGACCTCGAGTAAAAGCAGACACTCTGAAAACATAATAGGAAGAAATAGGAGAAACACCCCAAAACACAACAAATCCAAGAAAGTTTGGACTAATGGAATTGCATGAAACTGCAGAGCTTCTGCATATCAAAGGACATAGCTAACAAGATCAATAGAAAGCTCATGGATTGGGAGAAGATCTTCACTAGCCATACAACAAACAAGAGCTTCATATCTAAAATATACTTAGCACTCAAAAATTAAATCCTTCAAAAACATATCCTAAAAGAAACAACCGCCCCATTAAAAAGTGGGCTAAAGACTTAAAGATAGACTTCTCTGAAGAGGAAAAGAGAATGGTCAATGGATACATGAAGAAACGCTCAACTTTTCTAGCCATAAAAGAAATGCAAATCAAAACAACATTGAGATTTTACCTAACTCCAGTTAGAATGGCTGTAATCAAGAAATCTAGTAACAACAGATGCTGGAGGGAAGGGGATATGGCCAAAAGGGAACCCTACTTCATTGTTGGTGGGAGTGTAAACTTGTTCAATAAAAAGACAGACAGACTTAGGAAATCATAAGGGCTGAAATCATAAGGTCAGCATGAACATGCACATCAGTGTTTATAGATGCACAGTTCAAAATAGCTAAGTTGTAGTAACGGACCAGATGCCCTATGGTAGATGAGTAGATCCAAATATGATGCCACCTATACACAATGGGATTTTACCAGCCATTAGAAAGACTTATTTTATTTGCAGAAAAATGGGTGGATCTAGATCAAATCATGCTCTATGACATATGCAAAGCTCAGAGAGACAAACAACATATATTTTCTCTCATATATGGAAAGTAGATCTAAAATACATGATAAAATATACAGAACTCTGGGCAGTCACACACAGAGAGACCAAAGGAGGATACTCCTATGGGAAGAACACAAAGGCACAATGCCTCTGTGCTTCTGATCATATAAAAAAAAGATCATAAAATCTCTTGTGTCCTTATCTTGGTTTATCTTTGTTGCTGTTGTTTTTATTGTACTTATAATGTACTGTGTGATTTTTTTTTGTTTCCTTATATGTTCTTCCCTCATGGTATAACACCTGTTTTCCCTGTATTTGATTCTGATGCCCTGTATCTTGTATATACATTTTTCTAATTTGGCAGGGGAAGGGAAATAACAAAACACTGAAAAAAGGATATAGGTGACCCATTTAACAATGAGATGTACAAGACACTATGTTGATAATGCACTTGACAGCTTCTGGGGGAGGGGAGGGAGAAGTTGGGGAGGTTGGGAGGGAAGTGATGGCAGGGGAAAAACCAAAAAGGGGGGAACAAGGCTCAATAGGAAATGTACTCATTACCTTACTCATGTAACTCCTTTGCACAGTATCTTTACTCTCTGTCTCTCTTTCTCTCTCTCTTTCTCTCTCTCTCTCTATATATATGGATATAAAACATGTATATATAATATGATCAGGCAAAATAATAAAATTAACTCAGGAAATTGAAACAACAGGTTTTGTTTTTTTCTTTTTCTTTGGGAGGGTGAAGAGGACATAGACGTGGAGAAACATAGGGTCAATAAATGCAGCAGTGTAACTCAGTAGAAACTCTGTTGAAAATGAACTATACAACTGTGGGAGGATATACTGGGAAAGAAAAAAAGGAAAGAATGATATTGTCCAAAAAGAAATGTGCTCATTACCTGACTTATGAAATGCTAACTCCTCAGTACATTACTTTTATACAAATAATAGAAGAGTCTATCATAATGCCTTTTAATAAACCACTGGCTTTTATCAATGTGGTATGTTTGAACATATTATAATTTCTGTTGTGTTTCACTATTATAATTTTACTAGTAATATTCTCTTATTTGGATATTTTATTTTATCTGTGAAGCTATCCGTTTTCTTAGATATCTCTAAAATGTTAAACTGGGTGATAAAAATATTTCTTACCCAGTACTGAAACATGACACCCTCTTTAGACACAATATGAGTTATCATGAAAACAACATAACACATATGCATACGCACAAATAAGAAATGGTGCTAACTTGATAGGGAAATATACTATCACATTTCTATTAAAATGATTTTTGTTGCTAATGAAGTTGAGCAATTTTATGCTTATTGCTTGCATTGCTTTACTATGTCAAAAGTTCTGTACTATAAATAAATACTTTCAAATGTCAGGGTATAATTAACAGTAGTAATGGATTTTTGATCTCTCTCTCTGATTTCAATGAAATGTTTTCTTGCACCATGAATATAATCTTTAGTCATTCTACTGAAACTGGCAGTGGCAACAGTGAAAATAGTTGCTTCCCAACAGTAATGTTGGTGCGCCATGTAAACGATTGTCAACATGTTGATGTACTTGTAATAGAGAGAAAAAAAAGTTTTCTTTAGGTGCCCAAGTGATTCAGAGAAATGCTCCCCATGTTCTACATCACTGGTCAACATCTGTAGAAATAACAGCAGGTGTTGTGCCTTCAAAGCTACTTGCTCAAGAGATAAATATAGGAGGGAGATGGGAGCAAATTAGGGAAGAGGGGGCACTGTTCAAAAAGAAATGGACTCAATAGTGCTTTTTTTCTGTCATGGGTCTTGAATTCTGAGCCTGGACCTTGTCCCTCAGCTCTTCAGCTCAATAAGACCATTCTAAAGCTACCAGAACAACTATGTTTATTGTAGCATTATTTACCATAGCTAAGATATGGAACCAACCCAGATGCCCCTCAGTAGATGAATATATCAATAAAATGTGATATATATACATATATGTATATATATATATGTATAGAGAGAGAGAGAGAGAGAGAGAGATACACAATGGAATTCATTGCCCCATTTGTTAGGAAATGGAAACACTTGGAAAAAATTATATTAAGTCAAGTAAGCCAGACCCAAGGAAACATAGGTCCCATGGTTTCCCTTATTTTCAATAACTAGTATATGCAGAAAAGTTCAAAAGCTATGTACATATGACCAGATAAGATAATCTTAAGTGAAATGAACCTCATGATAGGGACAAAAGTGGTTTTTTCTTTCTTGCTATTGTTCCTAACATATTTATATTTTATTGTGATTATTTGTGTCCCTTTTTCTGTTCCTCCTCCACAGTATAACCCCTGTTTTCCTGTATTTGTTGTTTCTATAATTTGGGGATAGGAAGGGAATAAACAAAATGTTTAAATAGGGATACAGTTTGACCCATTGTAATAATGAGATGTACAAGATACTATGTTGAACTTTACATTTTAGGCAGTGGGGAGGGGGAGTTTAGTTGTGGAGGTGGGAGGGAAGGAATGGTAGGGGAAAATCAAAGGAGGAGGCAACAATGCTTGATAGGAAATGTACTCATTATCATTCTCATGTAACTGTAACCCCTCTGTACAGTGTTTTTACAATAAAGAGCTTATTAAAAAAAAGAAATGCACTCAATACCTGACATATAATGGTAAGTCCTCTGTACATCACCTCTACAATATTTTTAAAAAAGAGTATAAATTTATAATTCTACTTCTGAATACAAAGAAAAGCAAAAGCGTCCATTTTTCATATTTCTTACTTGTTGAATTATAGAATCAGATTTATGTATCAATTTGCTTTTACATAATAATATTGTTGCGTGTCCTTGAAGGGATTCTGAAATTTACACAAGGTATTTGGTGAAGTGTTTGGTTAAATTTTGGAGAAAGCTGGAACTCAACCAGTATAATCAGAATCAGTAAGGTTTCATGCAATTAGCAAAAATGTTTTCCAAGTGGAGCTGTACTATCATTACATCTCTGAAGTGCATGCATTGTTCAGTACTTGCATTTCTATGAGGTAGCTTGAGATAACTCACAAGGGTAACTGACTGTCTCTAGTAAATGCTGTAAGTTGGTTTGAGCAAATACTTGCAGTAGGCTCAGAGACAATTGACTCAGAGACAATTTATAAATTTGCAATTGTAGACATTGGAATTGTACTGATTACAGAATATATCATATTATATTATATACTGATTATACTGATAAATAGTCCTTGTCTATATGTAAACTCACACATTAATTCTGTTCTTCAGATTCTACTTACTCTTTATCCAAGTGTACCCCACCTAATCTTCCAACAGCTCCACAGAAAAATCCAGCTTCCAGAGTATACATTTATTTTCTATCCTCCCTCTGTCTTCCTTTCTCTCTTGTGAATCACACTCATACACATATAGTATAAATATATTTTATGTAAAATGTGTTTATATATTTGACATTTTTCATGTGCTGTAAGATTTTTTCCTTCATTAGTATGTTTATATGTAATATTATATTTGTGTGTGTGAGAGAGAAAGAGAGAAGCAAATATAAAGAAGGGAAGAAAGAATGAATTGTGATTTTACCAGTTTGAAGTTCATTTTAACAGTAACTCTAAAATTCTCATTTTTTAATCACATGAAATTACAAGGTGATTGAATGTTAGGTAAAAATTTAATCTGATTTTTGAAGAAAGGACTAATTACCAGTATTATCTACACCATCTGCTCTCAGCATAAAGCAAGAACTAGTTGTAAAATAAGGTGTTTTCATTAGCAAAGCTGAGTCTAGGATTCCATTACAACCCCAATTTCAATGATCCTTCAAAGTCTTCCAGCTAAATATGCATACATTTCAAAATTTCTTCCTTATGATGCTAACAGATACCCTTAAGATTTGCCATCATTGATAAATTTCACCATTTTTTCATATATTTTATGTAAAGATACTGTACAGAGGGGTTACAGTTACATGAGCAAGGCAATGAATACATTTCCTATTGAGCATTGTTACCTCCTTCTTTGTATTTCCCCTACCATTCCTTCCCTCCCCAACTCCTCGCTCCCCCACCGAAACTGTAAAGTTCATTTTCAACATAGTGTCTTGTACATCTCATTGTTACAATGGGTCATCTGGTATCCATATTTAATTATTTTGTTATATCCCTTCCCCTCCCCAAATTATAAAAATGTATATCCAAGATGCAGAACACTGGAATCAAATACAGTGAAAACAAGGTTATACCATGGAGGAAGATAATATGAAAGTAAAAACAAAAAAACCCACTTAGTATATTATAATTACATTAAAAACAACAGTAAGAAAGAAAAAAACACTTGTTTGCCTATCTTGGGTTTAATTTCACTTAACATCATCTTGTATTGTCATATGTACATAGCTTTCTACCTTTTCTGTTTGTCCTAGGCATGTACTAGTTATTGCAAGTAAGGGAAACCATGGGACCTATGTTTCTTTGGGCCTGACTTACTTCTCTTAATATAATTTTTTCCAAGTCTTTCCATCTCCTAACAAATGGGGTAATGTCATTCTTTCTGATGGAGGCATACAATTCATATATTTATATATAGATAGATAGATAGATAGATAGATAGATAGATAGATAGATAGATTTTTTCCATATCTTAGCTATGGTGAATAATGCTGCTATAAACATAGTTGTGCTGGCAAATTTGGCATGACCTTGTTTGCGATCATTTGCGTAAATTCTCCGAAGTGGGATTGCTGGGTCATAAGGGAGCTCTATGTGGAGTCTTTTGAGGAACCTCCATACTGCTTTCCAAAGTGGTTGAACAAGTTTACACTCCAACCAGCAATACGGTAGGGGTTCCCTCTTGGTTACATTCCCTCCAGCATCTGTTGTTACTAAATTTCTTGATTACAGCCACTCTAACTGGGGTGAGGTGGAATCTCAATGTTGTTTTGTTTTGCATTTATTTTATGGCTAGAGAAGCTGAGCATTTCTTCATGTGTCTATGGGCCATTCTTATTTCCTCTTCAGAGAAGTCTAAGTCTTTAGCCCACTTTTTAATGGGGCGATTGTTTCTTTGAGGATTTGTTATGGGAGGATTTAATTTTTGAGTTCTAAGTATATTTTAGATATTAGACCCTTGTCTGTTTTATGGCTAGTAAAGATCTTCTCCCAGTCCATGGACTTTCTATTGATCTTGCTTGCTATTTTCTTTGCCATGCAGAAGCTCTGCAGTCTCATGCAATCTCATTTGTCCAACTTTTCTTTGATTTGTTGTGTTTCTGAATCTCTATTAAGAAAATTTCGGCCTTTGCTAAGGAGCTCTAGAGTTTCTCCTATCCCTTCCTGTAATGTTTTCAAGGTGTCTGCCTTTCTTGATGTCTTTGATCCATCTGGATTTGATTCTAGTACAGGGTAATGTATAAGAATCTAACTTTAGTTTTCTACAATGTTTAACCAATTTTGCCAAATTTTTGAAAAGGCTGGCTTTCTTCCGTGCTCTTTTTTTAGATTCCTTGTCAAAGATTAGGTGGCTATAGGTCTGTGAGTTCATTTCTGGATCTTTAGTCTTAATCCATTGGTCGTCAAATCTGTTCTTGTGACAGTACCAGGCTGTTTTGAGTACTATTGTTTTGTAGTAGAGTTTGAAATTTGGAATTGATATTCTTCCAGCACTGTTCTTTCTGCTAAGGGTTGTTTTTGCTCTTCACGGTCTTTTTGGTTCCTTATGAATTTTTGGATTGCTTCTTCTATTTCATTGAAGAATGAAGTTGGGATATCGATAGGTATCACATTGAATTTGTATATAGCCTGCGGCAGTATTGCCATTTTCATGATGTTAATTCTCCCAACCCAGCAGCATGGGAGGTTTTTCTACTTCCTTCTGCTTTAATTTCCTTTTTCAGATTTTTAAAGTTTTTGTCAGAGGTCCTTCACCTCTTTAGTTAACTTCTAGGTATTTGATTTCTTTGTGGGGCTATTATAAAAGGGGTGCTTTCCTGATTTTAGCATACAGGAAAGCCATTGATTTCTGAGGGTTAATTTTATACCCTGCTACTTTGCAAAGTTTCTTATTAGCTTGAGTAGCTTGGGAGTGAAATCGATGGGGTTCTTTAAGTACAAGATCATGTCATCTGCAAAGAGGGAGACTTTTAGTTCTTCTTTCCCTATTTGTTTCCCCTTTATGTTTGCATCTTGTCTAATTGCTTTAGCTAGTCATTCTAATACTAAGTTGAAGAGGAGTGGAGAGAGTGGACAACCTTGTCTCATTTCTGAATTTAGAGGAAATGGCTTTAAGGTTTTACCATTAATATAATGCTGGCTGTAGGTTTGTCCTACACAACCTTTATTATATTGAGGAATGTTCCATGGATTCCTAGTCTTTCCAGAGCTTTCATCATAAAGGGGTGTTGGATCTTGTCAAATGCTTTTTCTGCTTCTGTTGAGGTTATCATGTGGTTATCATCCTTGTTCTTGTTATGTGATTATATATTGATTTGCGTATATTGAACCAGTTTGCGTCCATGAAATGAATCTTGTTTGATGTGGTGTATGATTTTTTTTGGATGAATTGTTGAAGTCGATAGCCAAAATTTTGTTGGGAAGTTTTGCATCGATGTTCATCAAAGAAATAGGTCTATAGTTCTCTTTCTTTGATGAGTCCCAGCTGGGTTTTGGGATGAGGGTTATGATGGCTTCATAGAAAGAGTGTGGTAGTGAACTTTCACTTTCAATTTCATTAAAGAGTTGGAGGAGTATTGGTGTGAGTTCTGCTTTGAAGGCCTTGTAGAATTCAGCTGTAAATCCATCCGGTCCTGGGCTTTTCTTGGGTGGAAGGCCTCTTATTGCTGTTTCTCTTTCAATGCCTGATATCGGTCTATTAAGTTGGTTTAAATCATATTGGTTTAGTTTGGGCATGTCAGAATTTGCTAAAAATTCATCCACATCTTTCAGATTCTGAGAGTTATTAGCATGAAAGTTTGGGAAATATCCTCTTCTTATGTTCTAAATCTTGGTTGTTTCTGTATTGATGTTTCCATTCTAGTCTCTGAGTTTGTTTCTTTGGGTATGTTCTCTTTTTTTTCTGATGAGGGCCTGTCAATTTTGTTAATTTTTTTCAAGGAACCAAATCTTTGTTTTGTTGATTTGGTCTATAGGTTTTTTTGGACTCTAAATTACTTAATTCTGATTTAATTTTAATTATTTGTTTCTGTCTACTGGATTGGGGTTTATCTTGCTGCTCTTTTTCAAGGAGCATTAGGTGCCTCATTAAATTGTTGGTTTCAGATCTCTCCAATTTGTTAATGTAAGAACTCAGAGCTATAAACTTGCCTCTGAGTAATGGCTTTGCTGTGTCCCAGAGGAGGTGATAGTTTGTGTGTTCATTTTTGTTAAATATCATAAATATTTGAACTTTCCCTTTCTAATCTCTTTCATGACTCACTGGTGATTCAACAGTGTGTTGTTCAGCCTCCATGTGTTACAGGATTTCCTTTGGTGGCTTTTGGTGTTGAATTACAATTTTATTCCCTTGTGGTCTGAGAGAATGCAGGGCATAATTTCAATATTTCTGAATTTGGACAAATTTTCCCTGTGATCTAGAATGTGGTCTATTTTGGAGAATGTTCCATGTTCTGCTGAGAAGGTATAATCTGATGCTGCTGGGTGAAATATCTGGTAAATGTCTATTAGGTCTTGTTGGTCCATGCAGTTAAGATCCAGGGTTTTTCTGTTGAATTTTTGTTGGGTTTATCTATCTAGTGGGGAATAGTGTGTTTTTAAGTCCCCAACAATGTCTTTAGACCTATGTGTGATTTTAGGGACAGTAGTGTTTCTTGTATAAATTTGCTTGCTCAATATTTTGGTGAATAGATATTTAGAATTGTAATATCCTCCTGAAATAGAGATCCTTAATTATTATTATGTAATGACATTCTTTATCTCTTCTTGCTAATTTCAATTTGAAGTCTATTTTATCTGATGTTAGGATTGCAACTCCGGCCATTTTCTGGGTAGATTTTATTCCAGCCTTTCACTTTCAGAATATGTTATTTTTGTGGCCAAGGTGTGTCTCTTGAAAACAGCAGATAGAAGGATCTTGCTTTCTGATCCAATTGGAGAGTTAAGCCCATTAATATTGAGAGTTAGGACTGAGAGGTGTTTGTCCCTGCCTTTTTATCCATTTTTGTTGGCTGTTCTTGCTGTGATCACAAAGTCTTCTGTTTGTGGACCATTTCATTGCCAATATTCTGTTCTTGTTGGTTTTCTATGTGTACAACATCTTTGAGGATTTTTGTGGAGCTGGTTTGGTAGCGATATATTATTTCAGTGTTTCCTTGCTGTGGAAGGTTTTTATTTGTCCTGCTATGAATGAGAGCTTAGCTTTGTAGATTATTCTTGGTTGGTAGTTGTTTGTCTTTAGGGCATGGCATAACTCTTTCCATGACACACTTGGTTTTATGGTCTCTGTTGAGAAGTATGAGGTAATTCTGATTGGCTTACATTTATATGTGATTGTTCTCTTCTTCCTGGCAGCTTTAAAAATTATTTCCTCAGTGGCTATTGATCCTGTGTGGACTATAATGTGGTGGTGGGATGACCTTTTCTAGTCTGGTCTATTTAGGGTTCTAAAAGATCCTTGTATCTGGATAGGCCTGTCCTTTTATATATTTGGAAAGTTCTCCACTAGGATTCTGCTGAATATATTTCCTAATCCATTTTGGCTTCACTCTCCAGGCCCTCCTGTATACCTATTAACCTCAAATTAGGCTTTTAAAATGTATGCTGTATTTCCTGCAGTGATTTGTCATGTTTCTTGGTTTTGTTATGAATATCTCTGTACTCTTTCTCTATGGAGTCTAAACTGTCTTCTGCCTCAGAGATTCTTTCTTCTTCCTCCTCCATTCTGCTTTCAAAGCTTTTTTATTTTATCTCCCTTCCTTCTTGATGGTTTTTCTTTTTTTTTTTCAAGTCAAGCAGGAAGAAAACTCGTTTATTAACAGACAGCAGCCCTTTTTAAAGCCAAAAAGAGTGGGTGGCATGGCAGGGGAGGAAGAGGAACCAATCACTGTCAAGGTCACAACCTATCATGCACATAAGCTTTCATGGGCTGGTTACACACTGAATGTAACGCAAGTTGGGCTCTGCCCACTCAGTGCCATCATTGCAGCCCATGTGCTCTGCAGATTCCCCCCTTTGTTTTTGTGTTAATGGCAGACCCACCTCCCAGTTAGTTATCCTTTTCCCTCCTCTGTAAAGGTTGTTTTAACAGGATTACACTGGTAAGGATAGCATTGGCCATGCAAGGGGATCGAGGCAAGTCTTGGGGGAGAGATTCACCAGACAAGGACAGGGAGGGCCCTTGTGCATGATCCAAGAGCGCGTCCCAGTTACCTCACATCCCCACCTAGCACAGTAATAAACATCAGCCCCGCTACGGTTAGAAATGTCTGAAGCAGCTCAATGAATTCCTGGGCATATATAAAAGTCAGTATCTCGTAAGGTCATCCTCTTCCGAACATGGGAGCAGCCTGGGTGTTGGGAGTTCCACACATGCGGCACGTGTATCCTCATGGGCCCCCACACTCAGGCTGTTCTACTATAGTCCAGAAAAACAAGGAAAATTTAAAACAAACTGCAGATATAGCAATAAGCAATAGGGGAGACAGCTCCCATTTGGATCCCTGCCAGGAACCTTAAGTTTTTACCCATCTCCTCTATACAGGAGGATGCCCAAGGATAAACTAACCAACAAGGAAAGAAAAATGGCCATGGTGGCCAAAGCTTGTGTTTAAAAGAGAAAAGCCAGAAAGATAAGTACTAACCATCCCCAAGGGCAACCAGCCCTTGAGAAGCTCTTGTGTTTTCTAACAATTGCAGATGGCGATACTCCAGCTGTTGGCTGTCCTGACCCTCCCAGTCCCGGCAATGGCCCTACAAAATCTGCATCAACCTCAACAGGTGACCTGGGCAGTGATCAGTGCTGGCAATGCAGAAATCTTCAATAGCACCACAAGAGAAGCTGTCCCTTCGACCTGGTGGCCTGACCTTCAGTTTGATTACCACCCTATGTCATTATGTATGGACTGTTTAATATTTTTGTAGAAGCTAATTATTTTAATGTTACCTGCTTTAATTGTTCTTTTACTAATTGCTTGTATAGCAACATTATTGAATCCATTCTTATTGTTAAACAACCACCTTTTGTTATGTTTCCAGTTTAGATCTTTTTCAACCCCACAGGCAAATAGCTGGATTAGAACAAGCCCCACCTCTGGACTCTGAAGTGGCAAAGACTGCTATCCCATGCCTGACTAATGTTAAAGGACTGGTAATGACATTTCCTGGCCTGGTAATGCTTTTGCTGATGGTTTTTCTATGCCTTCCTTGCATTATATATGCACTGCAAAATTCTTACAAACTTAGCCAGCCAGTTACATAAGATCAAGCTCCAAGTGAATGAATTTCCCTCGAGAGGAATCGCAGCCAGGGATGGGTAAGAGGGGGTATCAGTCTGACCAACCTAAGACAGGGCCTTCAGCTTCGCTCTGAAGAAGTTCCCAATGGCGGGTAAGGCAGACAAGGCAATCCACTTTGCTTCTTTAAACAAAGATAGGGGAGATGTTGGGAGCCTTTGGGAGCTGACAGTAAGCTCAAAGGTCATTTTGATGGTTTTTCTTAATGGTGATCAGCTCTTTATTGAGGATTTCTTTTAAGTCTTGAATAGATTGCCTTACCTCCTGGAGTTGTTTTTCAGACTTCTGTTTCCACTCCTTTATCTAGGTTTCTATCTTTTCATTGGACTCTTTCTCCTTCTTTTGGAGTTCCTTTGTCCTTTTATTTGTAGAGGCCATGAAGTTGTCTTATGATTGGCATCATCACATTCTCTTACAGCCCTATGCAGGGTGTCCAATTTTCCATTCAACAGATTTATCAACAATGCTTTTAAAATATCTTGAGCATTATCTTCTAGGTCATTCTGGGACTACTCTGTATCTTGTTTATGTGGAGATGATGTTAGGGTTAGTTGATTGGCCATGTTTCTTGTGTTTCTCCTGTTAGTTCTACCGATTTGGAGACAAGAACCACACTGGTATGACAATAGAACAGTCTTTCAGAGCCACAGCCAACTTGTTGTCATGTAGATATATAGATCTTAGGGTTTAAGTGTTATGGGTAGGTGTTTCCCTATCTAGCTTTCTTTTTCTTTGCTTGGAGAGGGATGTTGTGTTTCCGGGGTAGAGATTATGTATAGTTGTAACTTGTGAGATGATCTGAGTTTGGCTGATATGTGAGACCACTTAAGGAATAGCTTAGAGATCTATGTGAAGATAAGAAAAGAAGTTATATATAAGTATATTTGGGAGAATTGCTGAGATTACAAAAAATTTTATTCAAAGAGTATTGGAAAATTGCTTAATCTAAGATAACTACTGTAATTATTGTTTACACACATAGAAGGAGGCCTTACTTTGTGAATAGAACTAGACAGGGTAGCTCAGACGGAGTAGAGAAAAACGAATAGAGGATAGTGACAGGAAACAAAAAATTAAAATTAGGAAATTGAAAAGTGGAAAAAAAACTAAATAGTAGTGAAAAATAGGAGATTTAAGTGAAATAGCAGATTCTAAAAAAATACACAAAAGTAACACACAGAAACAAAAACAAATAACAAATTATCAGACATAACAAGCAAACTAAAAAAAAAATCTAAAGAGTGGGTCTTTGGGGTATTTTTAATACTTTTTTTTAATTGTGAAAATACTCTACAGAGGAGTTACAATTACATGGGCAAGATAATGAGTACATTTCTTATCAAACATTGTTGCCTCCTCCTTTGTTTCCCCTTCCCATCCCTTCCCAACTCCCCCCTTTCTCCTCTCCCCATTTCCCCTCTACCCCCAACCCGGCAAAGTTGTAAAGTTAGTTTTTCGACATAATGACTTGTACATCTCATTGTTGCAATGGGTCCACCTGTATCCTTATTTAAATAATTTGTTTTTTTCCCTTCCCCTCCACAAAGTGGACCAACATCAAATATAGTGAAAACAGGGGTTATACCGTGGGGGAGGGACATACAAAGCAACAAAGAAATAATCTTATAAATGTGTTAGAAACAATCCCAAGAAAGAAAAAAAATTTGAATCCTTATCTTGGGTTCATTTTGCCTAACATCAGCTTATCTGACTGTTTCTGCTAGTCTCAGACATATACTAGTTATTGCAAATAAGGGAAAGCATGAATAGAGTGGATCTCTTGAGGAACAGTGTGGCTGTGACCCTAGATCTTTGTTTGGTCAGAGACACATAGTGGGACTACCTGTGAGAGCCTCGCTATCTTTTCTCCTTTCTCGCCATTATTTTTTCAGAGAAGTTTTCACTATGTATCCCAGGTGGATCTTGACTTTTGATGTCCTGTCTCCTCTTTCTGAACATTGAGATTACAAGTGTGAGCCACCATGCCTGGGTTGCATCTTACACATTTTAGCTTCTGATAAGAGTTCTCAACAATTATATCCTAGAGTTAAAATGATTACTAAATAGAACATGGGTACTTTAGGATATTGAGTTGGGACCAAATCATATTCTTGAAAGAAGATATGTACAAAAATCAGAAGTCTACCTAAAGCAGAGTTACTTGGGAAGAACTCAAAAGGGTCAGGCTTATGTAACATTAATACCATAATATCATTAGTTCTTAGCATGTTATGAATGGACAAGAAAGGAGGGTCTGGGGAAGGTCCATAGGTAAAGAAATCTGTTATGAGAAATATGTGGTGGGGTGTATGGGCTGATGCTATGATTACTATAGCTATAGATTATTAAAGACAGTCTGTTACTGGTAACAAAAAGTGGCAAAAAGGCTCGTGAAGCCAAAGCGAGTACACAAAAGCTACTCAGGACAATTTGAAGGATAGGCACACAAACTGAGATGATTGTTGGGTGAAAATTGAATCAGACTGAAAATAAATGAGAGTGACATTTGGACCATTTTTTTATTTCTTTTTTTAATTAAAAAAATTTTTATCTCTTTTTTTTTTATTGTGAAAATCCGTATAGAGGGGTTACAATTACATGGACAAGATGGAGTACGTTTCTTATCAAACATTGTTGCCTCCTCCTTTGTTTCCCCTTCCCCTTCCCCCACTCCCACCTAAGTGGTAAAGTTCCTTTTTTGACATAATGACTTTATCTTTATGTATTTGTAAAAGGGGGTTGTCATTCAACAAAGTAGCTCATGAATGCAATGACTCTTGATCAATGTCACTCTTTATAACCATTTTTATTTGCAGAGTTTATTTTTTTTTCAGAGTCTAGATCCTTCAGCCTGAAGGCAAAGGCCAAAACAAGCTGCCCAGGCCTAAGCCTGTCCCAGAGCAAGTATCTCCTGAAACAGGAAGGAGGTTCTTTGTCTCCATGGCTATCTCCATCCCTGAGGCAGAGATGCCTAGTGTTTGCCATTTTATTCCTCTCAAATGACCTCTATTTCTAACATGAGCCTCTATACTGGATATAATACTATCCTATGAAACCTCCTTTTTCCTTGCTGTCTGTCTCAGTCTTTTGTCTCTCTGTATGTCTCTGGCTCTGTCTCTCTGTTTCTCTCTTCCTCTTTCCATTTCTCTACTTTGTAGCTATAGGGAAGCTAAGGATTAGTTCAAATATCTCTTTATATTATGCAGAAGTAAATGAAAAGCTAACTCCATGCCTATTCATTGTTAATAAGTCCACCTTTATGTTGTATAGAAGTTGAAGCTATCTTCACTTGATCTGTTCTATAGTATAACATAAAAGGCAACCTTTATTTGTGATGAGATGTTAAAATAAGACCGCTTTTGATCTATGCATCTTTGGATGAAAACACTAGGATATTTGGGACATTTTTCTACTTCAAAACATATCAATAAAAGGAAATTACAAGCACTCCTTTGAAAATGTTCTGATCCACTGACTCACAAACAATTATCCGGCACATGCTCTCTGTAACTGGCCCAACAGACTAATAAACTAAGCCAAACAGACACTGCTTCTCTTGACATTTCTGTTCACAATGCAGAAAAATAATACAGGAATAGCCACAAATTCTAAAGAAAATTATAAGATGCTCTAACAATCAGAAGGCTTTGGAAGTGGGAGGGGCATCATACCACCACATAACTTAAATAATTTTTACATTATATAACATATACATAGGAAAAGAAATCCATTTCTAGCATAAGGCAGTTTCTACACTTTGATTGCTTGTAGGGAAAACATGAATGCAAATTAGCATTAAGGACAAATTAGCTCATTATTAAAGCACTTCATAAGCTATTTTAGACAGTAACACTAGTTGGCAAAAATTGAAACGCAGTTAGATATATGTTTCTAGTGACCCTTATTTAAAATTTATGGCAGTAGGAATCTATTTTTTTCCCGGTTTTCTAAGCAAGTGACCTCAGGTGGAGATTTTTAAAGACTTGTCATAATGATCATCTTTGTGCCTCATTACTCACGGTGAAGTTGTTAATTGTGGTTGATACCATCTTGCTGAATTTCCCTCCATTTAGAAAATTTCAGCTGCAAGAGTGAAAAACAGAGAGGCAAGGCATTGTTGCCTAGGCTCATGCACTAGGAAACTTCTTCCCTCTGCCTTTTCCTTAGCAAGCTAATGAAGTGAGTTGTGAAGAGAATGCACATGGCTATGAAGGTGACAAACACAACATCTGCCCCTTTGCCTTGTGATGATCCCTGGCAAGCAGCACAGCCCCAGGGAATGTGTGTCCCAGCTTCTGGAAAGCGTTTTGGTGTAATGAATGTAGCCATCTGTGAAATATTACAGGTTGATGCTATCCAGATACTATATTTTACATCTGGCTTGGATAAACATCTTATCCTTCCTTTTAGGTTCACCAACTGAAACAGCTGGTGCATGGATTAAAATTGTCTTCAACATGTATTTGTGGGCATGAAATGTGCCTGATGGTTTTGTGTGTGTATGTTTGTCTGAAGCCTCCCCAAATATTTCCTGGAAACAAAATTCATTATATTTGAAGCTATCATTTTTAAAGCAAAGGGGACAGATTTTGAGTACCAAATGGTGTCCCTTGTACAAATTTTACTTTCTCGATCATATCCCAAAATGACAATGTTGTATAATGAGTAATCTAGGTGTACAGAAAGAATTAGATCATCCTTGCCTTTACTTAGGTATGGATGCAACAAGGTTTTTATACCCATTGTTTAATATTCTACTGACTCTATCCAGCTGTAAGATCCTCATTAAGTCTAGAATATGAATCTAGCCCAATTGCGAAAGTCCTAATACACAACATTCACCAGGGATCCATTTTCCATTTTATATTCCACACGTTATATATGCTATTTCTTGCAGTTACTGAAACTTATAAGAGAGACAGAGGAAGTGGTACTGTGGCTCAAGTGGTAAAGTCCTCACCTTGAGTTGAAAAGCTTAAGGACAGTGCCCAGGACTGACAGAGAGAGAGAGAGAGAGAGAGAGAACCCTCTATACTGACATTTGTAGCCTAGAGGGACACAAAATTAAAGAATCAATTACCTTATAAAGTAATGTAACAACTTGTCATATGTATGATGAACTCCATTGTGAAGAACCATAGCAACTCTTGGAATGTTGCAGATTTCTTAGTAGAAGTGTTTTCCAAGTTGGGATGTGAAAGACTATACTCAGACCATGCTGCCTCTAGAACTATGAGAATGAATAATATTTAACTAATCTAATTTTTGATATCATTTTCACAGCAACCTGGATAAAATGAAGTGGATGAAAAAAATCAATAGGTCTAATTCTATTTTATTCATGTGAATATTAGTTAAGGAGGATGCAAATATTATTTTATCTTATAGTAGATAATATCTCTTTAGAAATATCACTGAATAATTAGTGTAATTTTAGGTAAATAATGGTTGTCAAAAGCACTAAAGAGGTTTCCTAAAATACAAAACTCTTGGGCCAATTAATTCTATACTTAACTAGATTTTCCACCTACTCTCTAAAATTGATATCAGAACAAAATATAGGGGATTACCTACCCACGTATTCATCATAGGAGATTTAAGACAATGGAAAGTAATAGCTCTGAATTCTTTTTTAAATTTAAACTTATTTTGAACTCATAGTTAAAAACATAGCATTCCAGAAGTTGGAATGGATGTATTTGTTGTTTTTCTTGTTGTTGTTGTTGTTGGTGGTGGTGTATTTTATTTTTTTAGGGAGGGGCAGCGAAGGGGACGGAAAGGGAGAGAGGAGAGGTGAACAAATCCAACCATGCCATTTCAGTAGAAAAATCACCTATTTAACATGTGGGCAGGGATGAAAAGGAGAAATTAGAAAGAGAAGAAATAGGTGACATGGTCCACAGATGTACTCATTACCTGACTTATGAAATGGTAACTCCTCTGCACAACACCTTAATGATAACAATAAAATTAAACTTAAAAACATAACAATTCACATATTGTTGGATGATGTCTTAATACATGTATAAGTTGTAAGTACAATGCATAAAGTTCAATATATCTCTCTAAAACGTTTACAGTTTCATGAAGAAACATTCAAAACTTTCTCCTAGCTTTTTAATATAATGTAAAAATTTTATGTATAGCCATTTTTATGTGCATTAATCTCTCAATTCTTTCATTAGCAGCCTTATGAGATTTACACTTAGTTCAATTAGGATAAGAGATTGATTGACTTTTCTATCCATCAAGTTTATTTACCACAAAATAACTGAAGTTTCTAATGTTTGGATCCTGTTCCAAGCTTGATTTTTATATCACTTTAAAGAATCTTTTTTTGAAAAAGGTGATCATTTTCCAGATAAAGCAACTTGACCATTATCAAGTCTAGAAGAGAAGATTTTCATACTTAATTAAAACTACTAACGATTATAACAATTAGTTCAGTTGTTCCATGATAAAATTCATGTTGAAAATAGAAACCGTACTGTGATCATAATTCTTTATTGAGGGCCTATTTAAGCTGATGAAAGGGACAAAAACAATTGTGCAGTTTACACCCAAAGTTTTAATTAATGTTGGCCTACTAGATGCCTCGAAATAGAGTACAAGCAGTGATGACTTAACATCTCAAAACCTTACTCTAAATATGTAGACACTTATTATCAAGAAATACCATTCTCAAAATATGTATATAAATATATATTATAGAAATCTAACTCTGTTCTTGTTCTTCTTTTTTAATTTAAATCATTTGCAAATTTCCACAGCATCTTGAGACTACACAGAGTATTAAAATGATTCCATTTTCAAACAGAGTCTTAAGAGCTTTCATTGTTAAAATGTAATTTAGAACATATTTTTAATGACTAACTCTCCAAGACATTATTATGGTTTAGGAACTATTAATACCATGTAAAATTACTGATTTCATCTCCCAGCCAATGATCAAAAAGTCATAATTGTCTTAATGATTGATTTGTCCATTTATTCAAATGACTGTGGCAACAATCCACCCTATTTTTGTGCCTTACTTAGTAGAGCACATTTAATTCTACTTGAAATTAACAACATACAATCTTATTGGAAAAGTTAGCCAGTACCACAGGTAGAACTCCCAAATGTGTGCAGATTAAAAAGCAGTATAGCTACTATATTCAGAAACTGCTATTTGAAGCTTTGCTTTTCCCTTTAGAAAAGAGGAGAAGGCAAAAAAAAACAAAAACAAAAAAACAAAAGCAAAAATAAAACCACTACACACAGGTATGAAATGGTAACTCCTCACCACGCTCTTCCAACTCTCATTGAATGAATGAATCTCTCACTGAAATCTTGCATGGGCTCAGATGCCCAAGTAAAGGATTAGTATTTGGCAGTATTTGAACTAGTATTTGGAGTCACTTAGGCACACTGAAAGTAAACAATTAGGTGCAGTCACAGCAGGGTCTTTGTTGTCTGTCTTTCGCCATAACAATGTAATTGCCTGGCCAGCTGTGTTGCTGTGATGTTTTCTGGCCTCAGCATGATGGTGGTCCTTGTCTGGCCTCTCCAGACATTTCTCACCTGTCACTCATCACATGCAGCACACAAGTCCTGGAATCAAGCAGAAGGTGGAAAATGAAGCTAAGTGTTAAATCCACTGCTGAGTCAAGGTCTCAACACATAGTTTCCTGCCTTAGCAACTCCTGAGGCATATCAGTGACTACATAGCATGGCCAGGTCAACGACAAATCTCATTGGCACTAATTTTTTTGTTTTGTTTTGTTTTTGTTTTTTTAACTCATTTTTGAAATTTTATTCATTTTGTTTGTTCCAGTACTGTGTCTTGAGTCTCATGGACTTTCCTCCAGGACTGGTTTCAAATCAGCATCTTCAGATTTCAGCCTCCTGTGTAGGTACGATTGTAAATATAAGCCACCAGTGCCTCACTTGTACTGGTTTTGAAATAGCCTCTTAATAACTGGGCACATGGCTGGATTAAAATACCCTTATTTAAGGTTTCCCACCATAATCAGGAAGACAGATATAAGAAAAGCACTCAGTTTCTTCAGATGAAATGGAGTCTCTTCTCTCTGGGATGGTCCAAAACTGTGACTTTTACCTGCTTCAGCCTATTTATTAGGATTGCAGGTATCAAGCACCTGGCTTTCTTTTGCTTTGCATGTGGAGATGTATTTCTTTAGCATGACTGTTACTTAGGAGGTCAATAACTTTTCCATTTAGGACCACCTAGGAAGAAAAATGAAGTAAATTCTGCAGGGTAAGTGCAGTGCTTGACATAGCTTATATTTACAGATGTGCAATAAAAAGACTAGATAAGTGCACGTTTGTGTATTGCTCACTGCATTTTCACTTACTGAGTTACAGTGCATGACTCTGCTAATGTCCCATAGATAGAAGAAAAAAACTTGCAATTTAGTTTGAATTCCAACAATCATTGTCTTTCTTTCTTTTGGTTTCCTTCCTTCCCTCCCTCCCTCCTTCCTTCCCTCCTTCCTTCCTTCCTTCCTTCCTTCCTTCCTTCCTTCCTTCCTTCCTTCCTTCCTTCCGTTATTTTGTTCTTTCATTCTTGTGCCAGTCTTGGGCTTGACCTCAGGGTCTTGATGCTGTTGATGAGCTTTTGTGCTCAAAGCTAACATTCTACTTGAGTCACAGCTTCATTTCCAGCATTTTTTAGTTAATTGTAATTAAAAGTTTCATAATTTTTCTGCCCAAGCTGTTAGACCATGATCCTCAGGTCTCAGCCTACTGAAATAGCTAGGGTTAGAAGTATAAGCCACTGGTGTCAGATCCACTATCTAGTCTTAAAGACTATATTTTAGCTCTGTTGTGGTAGTGTGTGGTAGTATTCACATATTCATGAAAGAAATCCATCTCTATCTATGATTTTTGCTTTTTTTCTATTTCAGTTGCCTCGTTTGTATCAGGGAATATAGCAATAAACACTCTGTCTACATACAACAATATATTTTAAGAGAGATATTATGAGAGAGAGTATAGATAAGAGAGAGAAAGAGAGAGGGACCAAATTCACAAATTATTCTTTTGGGTTTGAGACAAAGATAAACAATAATGAACATTTTGTCATTATTGACAACAAGGCATCAAGACACTTACAATACCCTTCCTTATACAACAAAATTTCTTAAGTACCTCATTTTCCAAACATTGTTGATTCTCTTTCTCTGAGTAATCATTATTGTTGTACCAAGAACAACGCTAAGACCTTTGTTAATCATGCATTTCCTCCACTAAAGATTATTGGAAGACTCCTATCAACAATTATCTTGCATCTTGACTATATGTATCCATTCAACAATGGCTTTATTTTGCTACTGACCTTGCTTTTGAATCATCAAACTTAAAAGAAACTCTTAGCCAGGTGACGATGCTTTAGGCCTGTAATCCTAGCTACTCAAGAGGTTGAGATCTGAGCATCACGGTTCAAAGCCAGCCTTGGCACAAAAGTCTGTGAGACTCTTATCTGCAGTTAAACAACAGAAAATAGGAAGTGGTGCTGTGGCTCAGTGGTAGAGCACTTGCCTTGAGCTGAAGAGCTGAGGGATAGTACCCAGGCTCAGAGTTCAAGTCCCATGACCAACCAAAAGAAAAAGATTTTGGCAATTGAACTGTAGAACAAAATAAAAGTTAAATTTTCTACCTATGTGGCTACTACTGGCTTCTTCAATGTATTTTATTACTTACTAAGGCAAATTCTTCAGCTTATAAAAATTTCATTTCTGGATCATAGAACTCAACTGCCTCCTTCTTTTTTCATTTCCTTGTCTTAACGACATGTCCTTCCGTTGTGACAGTACTTTTCGTTCTCTTCAACTTCTTATTTCTTCTTATTTCAACTTCTTATTTCTTCAAGGAGCTACCTATCTGACCTAGACAGGTATTGTGCATTTCTCTGGACATCTGGAAAACTCTACATGAGTGTTGCTGCAACATAGGTCCTGAATATGAACAGCATGCCACCATGGCAGTTGTGTTTGTATCCCAGGCTTGGATTACATTTCCAGTATATATTGCTCCAATCCAGCGTCTCCATTCTCCTGCCTCCTGCTCCCACTTATCTCACTATAGCCGTTTCCATGGCAGTCTTTATGTGGACTAACCGTTCAAGATAAGAACTCTATACAATTCTACACTAGCAAACAGAATTTGCTTGTTTTCCTTCCATGGAATTATCTCTCAATGATTGCTTTTTTATATCAACACTGGGAAAGTGAACTACAAGATACCCAAGTTGCCTAAACTATCTAAAACCAGCTGAGATCAATTCTCTGTACATCAATTTAGGACAATGAATCCATATTTAGCCCCACAGCTGGACTTCCTTTCCTCCAGGGGGTGCTGCAAAGCTAAGGGACTCCATGATGTGGAGGTGTGAGGCTATGGTATCTGTAATTCATAGCTGTAGCCCACCGTTACTCTGTGGGTACTAAAATTATGTTAAATAAAGTCCAACCCAGACAGACAAAGCAGATATATTTTCTCTCATAGGCAGAAGCTAGAATTCATCTGCAAATACATAAATATACACTTTGGGGTGGAATCTAAGAGTATGCAATAGTATTAGCTGACATATGGTAGATTCATGGGAGAGCTCAAATGAAGTAATTCCTTAGGAATGCTAACGCACAGTCTAACAAAATAAATACCCCAAATCAAGTACACAAAATGAGGGAGTAGGATTAAGGGGAGGAGGATAGATGAATAAAGAGAAAAATGGGGATGTAGTTTTGAAAGTAAATGTATATTCTTCAAAATTTAAGAAAAATTCAAGGAAGGACTAGGGTGGGGAGGGACAGGGGAAAATGATTAAAGAGGTGACATTAATCAAGATTTATTTTATTCTATATTACTTTGAATGGCAACTCCTTTGTGCAACTAATTAAGGATAATATTTTAAAAAAGAAGTCAAATAGTCTTCCATGGAAGAAGACATTGTTTGACTACTGCTTTATATGCGATGTATCACAACAGCAAAACTTGAATCTCTTCAAATAATCCTTTCTTGTTTGTTTGGAGGTTTCAGATAATAGGAACTATATACTACCTTTTCCTTAGCTGATATTGGCTAAAGAAGATTCTTTCCTCCAATAAAGCCAAATCCTAAATCTATAGTGGAGTTTATATAGAATCCTAATAAAGGGAAGATAAACATGTAGGAAGAATTTTCTTTAATACATTAGCAAATATGGAAGTCCAAGGTAATTTTATAGACTAGGAGAAGATATTTTTGATTGAAAAATACTTCAATGACTTAGTAATTCTTTTACATTGTATCCCATTCTTACCTGACTGCATACATAGATCAACTCTCTAGATTTGATTCCATGGAAGGAAGTGAGAGGATCAATGTTCCTATTTAAAGGGCTTAAATTGAGAGCATTTATTTTCTAGGTCTCCAGGCAGAAAATGTCTCAAGAATACTCATTTCTCTTCTTCTATACAAACTTATTTTACTTAATTTTAAATTATTTAAAGAGTTCTTTTCCAACGTACAAATTACAAATTCAGTTTTCATCAGATTTTTCTAATTATTTTTACCTATACATTCAATTTTTAACCTGCTTTTTTTTTCTTTCTGGGCCTGAACTTGAACTCCGGCTGGACCTGGATGCTATTTCCGAAACTTTTTTTGGCTTCAAAGTATCACTCAACCACTTGAGCTACAGTGCCACTTCTGGCCCTCTCTGAGTAGTTTATAGGACTTAGAAAAAAATCATATGAAGTGAAGTAAGGCAGACCAGAAGAAATAAAGGTCCCATGGTTTCCCTTATTTTCCATAAATAATATATGTCTAAGATAAGCTTATCAGATGAGCAGAAACACATAAATTTATCTAATTTGAGGAGGGGAAGGGGAATAACAAAATGCTGAAACAAGGACACAGGATGACTCATTTCAGTAATGATACTCACAACATAGTATGTTGAAAATGATCTTTACAACTTTGGTGGGAGAGGGGTGGGGTGGGGGAAAGGATAATATGAAAAAACAAAGGAGGGGGAAAATAATGCCCGACAAGAAATGTATTCATTACCTTACTCATGTAACTATAACCCTTTGTACAACATCTTTACAAACAAATTAAAATTTAAAAAGTAAAGGAAAAAAAAAGGAAGATTCTCATGGACTTTCCTGCCTTGGCTGGCTTTGAATAGCAGTTACCATATCTCAGTCTTCTGAGTTGTTAGATCACAACTGTTAAACACTGGTGCCTGGCTCATAATCTGCTTTTTAACTCTTATTTTAGTCTAATGATTTTTATTTTTGCTACAACCCCATAGGTAGACATTATTTTCTATTTTCATCAATTTTATAGTATAGAGTTTAGATGAGTCTTCTAATTTATGTAGCCATGAATATATCCTATAGATAATTTCATGTTTCTAATATTTTACTATAAAAGCTAATTATATATATATGGTAACATATATTAGCAAATGAAAGCATTTCCATATTTTAGATACAGATGATATAGTTTAATTGATATAATTTTTAGAGAAAAACCTTACATTTCTTTACTTGATCATTCTTAATTTATTTGTGTTTTCCAGTTCTGGCAATTAGGTTCTATTTATACATCATGCACACACACACACACACACACACACACACACACCCCTCAGATGAAATACAATCAACTTTTAAGTTGGTATACCACTATAAAATTCATTTTTGTCTCTTTGATTATCATTGATACAACAAAATTAAATGTAGGCTAGAGTGAACAGTCTGAATAATGAAACCAAAGGAAAATGAAAGTACAATTAGTGAGGCATGCAATGGAAATTAATTTACTAACAGTAATGATGCATATCACAGGTGTCTGGTGAGGACATAAATGAGATGATGGTTACAAAGCACTTGTCAAGTCTGGCATATATTAAACACTTGACAAATGACAGGACCTGTTCTTCTACGACCTCAGCCAAATTATATCTTATGAAACAGGATAATATGATTTCAGACTTTTCTGAATGAGTATTCAGCTTGAAAGGAAATATTACATCTCATTTCAGTCATTTTTTTTATTTCCTGAACTCTATAATAGAATGATCTTCATTGTTTCTTAATGCAGTTTAATTTCAATGTACCCATGTGCACGTTACATATATTTTCAGATACTTGAAAACTTCCATTTGTTTCCAGAAGAAAACAACATTCATAGAGATAACCTGGTAAAGATTTAAAATAATCAACTAACTAGTCCATTAACAGCCCTAAAACGAATCCAGGTATTAACAACAGGTTTAAAATAAAAATATACATCCTAAATAAAGAAAATAAATTGGTCTTCTCAACTTTCAAGACTTAAGTGCTGTCCCAGAGCAAGCAAGCATTCTACCACGTTAGCCACAGCCCTACTTTTGGCCTATGGTGGCTTATTGGAGATAAGAATGTCATAAACTTTCCAGCATGGTCTAGCTTCAAACAGCAATCCTCAGAGCTCAATCTCCTGAATAGCTAGGATTACCGGTGTGAGCCACTGCCATCCGGTACTTTTTTTTTTATTATTATTTTTGGTGCCAGTACTATGACTTGAAATCAGTCATGAAATCATGCCTCTGGTTGTGCCTTTTTGCTGGTTAGTTGGAAATGGAACCTCAAGGGGACCTTTCTGCATAGTATGGCTTTGAACTATGATCCTCCTATATCTCACCTTCTTGAGTAACTAAGCTAGCAGGTCCTATCTCATTTTCTAAATTTTTATTTTTTTAAATACTAAATGTTTTAAATATGATTGAAGAGTATATAATAATGAAGACTGATCAACTTATTCAGTCAATTTTCTACCTTAATCCACACTATTTTTACCAGTGTAGTAGAATACAGTTTGTCCTTTGAAACAAGAATAAGTAGAAGCTAGATTTTTCATGGAAAAATTGGAAATTGAAATTGATATATTAATGGACAAGAACTTTCTAGAATTTTCATTTCTTACAACTAATCTAGATATTAAAATTTATGATATTTGCATCATTTTGTTCATTCACCACCAATGTCTAGCTATCAAAGAAGAAATGAATTTATCCTGATATGCCATTTTCAAAAAGAATCTCCTGAGCCAGGCACCAGTAGCACATTCCTGTTATTCTAGCTATTCAGGAGGTGGAGAGCACTGTGGTTCCAAACCAGGCCAAGCAGGAAAGTCTGTGAGACTCATATTTTTATCTCCAGTAAACTACTCAGAAAAAGTTGAAAGTGGAGCTGTGGCTCAGGAGTTAGAGTGCTAGCCTTATGTACAAAGAAGATTAGGGACAGCACACAGACTCTGAGTTCAATCTCCTGGACCAGAAAAAAAAATCTCCTGGATTTTAAGAATCATGTCATTCTATCAATAAAGTGGAAAACAGATTTCTCAACAAAACTATTTCCAAATTTAATTTAAATAAAATTGTAGAATATATTATGCAGTGTATAAAATCTTTTAATCTCTTTATAAAATTTCCCATATCATAATAACCAATAAATTGTATTTTAATCTGAAATAATTTTCATATTTTAAACTTCAGGGTATATACATATATCTTTTAAATAGATAATAATTGAGCTAGTGCTAGTGGTTTATAGCTGTATTCATAGCTATTCAAGATGTTATTCTGAGAATCATAGTTCAAAGCCAGCTTGGGCAGAAAAGTCCATGAGACCCTTATCTCCAATAAACTATCAAAATGTTAGAAGTGTTCCTGGAGTTCACATGGTAAAGCATTAACATTGAGAAACAAAAAGCTCAAGGACAGTGTCCAGACCCTGATTTTAAGCCACAGGATCTGCAAAGAAAAACATAAACAAACTGTTTATATACTTGGATATTCGTATAAATTTAAGCTTACTAATTTGATATTCAGACTATTGATTGAATCCAAAGAAATATAAAATTAAAAATTTTGTAGGCAAATAAAACAAAAATTTGAAAGAAAAAATTTCAGATAATTCGATGATGATGATCATCATGATGATGATGATGATCATGATCATGACAATGATGTACTTGCACAAAGAGGTTACAATTCTATATGTCAGGTTATGAGTACAATTTTTTTATATTGTCACTTCGTCCTTCATTCTCTCCTCTTTTCCCCCTCCAGTTCCTAAACTTGTTACATAGTTCATATTTTGCATAATGCACCTTGGTTATAATGTCTGCATTTGCCCACCATTCCTCCATCCATGTCAGTGCACTGACCTTTTGCCTTTCCTCAAAACATGTTATCAAGAAATATTAAAATATTATAAGAAATAAAGTGAAATATTAAAAATTACTAATATACTAATATTAATATGATTAATATTATATAGTATATTTATGTGATATTTAACATAAATAGTCAGAAATGTTAAATTATTACTAAGAAATTAAAAGCATTACGAATTCATTACAAAAATAACACAGGGTAATCAGATGTGATTTATACATGCATTCAAGTTAGTTTAGTATAAGGTAGCACATGCATTGGACACACTCTGTTAGCTGATATAATGGAAATATTTATATGATAATCATCATAAGTATTGAGAAATGGGGCTGGGAAGGTGGCTCAGTGGCAGAGCGCTTGCCTTGCATGCCTGAGGCCCTGGGTTCGATTCCCCAGCACCACATAAGCAAAAAGAAAAAAGCTGGAAGTGGCGCTAAGGCTCAAGTGGTAGAGCGCTAGCCTTGAGCTGAAGAGCTGAGGGACAGTGCCCAGGCCCAGAGTTCAGGCCCCATGACTGGACCCAAAAAAAAAAAAGTATTGAGAAATACTTGGTCCTAACTCAGTGACTATTTCTGAAAAAAATCATTCAATGAAACAGAAATGAAAGGAAATGCTGAATTTGTATTTTGTTTTAATTTTTGTTCCAATACAAGGAGTTGAACTCAGAGTTTAGGTGTTGTTCCTTAATTTTTTTTTTTTTGCCCAAGGCTTGTGATCTACCACTTAGCTATAGCTCCACTTCTAGATTTTATTTTTACTGGTTAATTGGAAATAAGATTCTCACAGTCTTTTCCATCCAGACTGGTCTTGAACCTTGATCCTCAGTTCTTAGCCGCCTGAATACCGAGGATTGCAGATATGAGAGACCAGATCCTGGTTTATTTTTAAATTCTTAGTTTCAAATTATATAAATAATAATCAGAAGAGAACAGGCACTAGCAGCACAAGTTGTGTGTATTTCATCTGGAAAGCTTTATTTGCTGTAATAGAAGCATGAGTTCATACAAAGGAATATATACCTTACCGACTGCAGAGCTGAAGATGTATTATTTTGTCAAATTTTCAAATGGCTTATAAAAATTAAGTTATTTTACAGTACTTAGAAGTACTCAATATTTTTCTGAAGGATATAGTCAAAATTTCACTTCTTCAATGTTGAATAAATCTTCTAAAATACAGTTGTAAAGTTAGAAAAAAATAATCAAATCAAATATTTCAAGAGTCTGTAGAAGACTCAGCCTTGCCCTACATTCCTACTTGCACATAAGATTCTAGACACAGATCAAGGATTCTCTAACACCTTGTTCCAAATGCACATATTTCAAGTAGAAATATGACACAGGTAAGTCCTTACATTCAGGAAAACAAAATGAAACAAAAATAGTCCAAATTAAGCCATTGTCCCAGACAGGTCCAGGCATAGTAATTAGCAGAGGATCCATAATTGCTATTATAAATAATTCAGAGCAATACTACATAATGTTTAAATAATTAACAAAGCATCTGATAAGATTTTGTTATTAAATGAAGACTGTCATTAAGGAAATTCAAAAATATGAGACTTTCCATTTCCTAATGAAGGGTTCAATGTCATTCTTTCTGATGGATGCATAGAGTTCCATTGTGATTATATACATTTTCTTGATCCTTGAGGGGCAGCTTCATTGAATCCATATCTTGACTTTGGTAAATAATGCTGGAATAAACATGATTGTGGCAGTGACTTTCATGTATCTTGGTTTGTGGTCTATTGGATAAATGCCCAGAAATGAAGTTGCTGGGTCATTGAGAGTTCTATGTTTAGTTTTTTTGAGTACCCTCCTCACTGCTTTCTAGAGTAGTTGAACAAGTTTACATTCTCACTAGTGGTATAATAGAGTTCCCTTTTAGCCACTTCCAAGTCAGCATTTGTTACTGTTAGTTTATTTGATAATGGCTATTTTAACTGGGTGAGGTGGAATTGCAGTGTTATTTTGATTTGCATTTCCTTTATAGCCAGAGATACTGAACATTTTTGCATGTGTCTTGGACATATATATTTCTTTTTTATGAGAAGTCTCTGTTTATTTCATTATCCCATTTATTATTTGGGCTATTTCTTTTAATGGTTTATTTTTGAAGGTTCATTTTTTTGAGCTCTAAGTATATCTAAGATATTAGGCTCTTTTCTTATGAATAGCTAGTAAAAAAATCTTTTCTCATTCTGTGATCTTTTTCTTTAGTTTGTTAGCTATGCCCTTTGTCATGCAGAAACATTTAAGTCTGATGTAAGATTATGTTAAGTGAAGTAAACCAGACCCAGAGAAGCACAGATTGCATGGTTTCCCTCATTAGCAGGAACTAGAATGTGCCTATAAATCTGTAAGTAAGCACACTGGGTGGCACCAAAGTGGTTATAAATGAATTAACTGATGTATAATAGAATCTGTGGAGAACACAAATAGTGTAATTCTTTAAAAAGACTAAGTCAAAGCTTAACAAAATGAATACTTGGAAATGGTTACTTGCATAGATCAGAAGGCTCAAGATGAAAATGAATGGGAAAAATGAGTAGAATGCAATCAAGAATGCATTGTTTATGCCACAGAGCTGAGAAAGATAAGCGAAGAAATTGCAGAAAAGGGGGAAGATATTGAAGGAATGGCCCAGATTAAGATGCATTGTATACATAAATTTCTATGTTAAATGGCAAAACATTCAATACATAACCTAAAAATTAAGAAGGGATAGTTAAGGTAGGAGGGCTGATTGAGAATTTTAAAAGGAGTGACGTTGATCAAGAGGCACTGTGTTCATAAACTTCTCTGTTTAATGGTAATTTCTTTGTATACTTCCTAAAGAACATAAAAATATATTTGAAAATGAGAAAGAAGTAAATTGGACTTAATTGAAAAGTATAATGATATAACTGTATTTCAAGTGTTCAAGCATACTTCAAATGGCAAAAGAATTAAATTATGAGGGCTGACAATAGATCAGTGGAAATAAAAAGTGATGTAAAAATATTACCTCAAAGATTATGAGTCAGAAATAAAACAAAGGTGTCTACTTGCTCCACTGTGTCTAATGTATTAATGTAATTCAAGTTAACACTCAAAAATCCATCAATTATGATTGAGAGAATGCATATTTTCATTCCTTTGACCCCTAATTTGTGGAGAGGAAGGGAAAAAACAAATCGTTTAAACAGGGATACAGGTGGACCCATTGCAACAGTGAGATGTACAAGTCGTTATGTCGAAAAATGAAGTTTACAACTTTGGTGGGGGGAGGAGGATCCAGTGGGGGAGAGATTGGAAGGGTTGTGAAGGAGAAACAAAGGAGGAGGCAATAATGCTTGATAAGAAATGTACTTGTTATCTTGCCTATGTAATTGTAACCCCTCTGTACGGTATTTTCACAATTAAAAAAAAAGACTAATGGAATTCTTGAATACAAGTTAAGAACCCATTGCCTGTAGGAGCATTGCCTGCAGCATTAATGGTTGGCTGATCTACCTTAGACGAAGTACTACTTTTGCTAACATGAGCTACAAGGCCATGAGATCACATGGTAACTCTCATCTACATTAAAATAGACAGAAAAACAGAAGGATCATAAAAGATTGATGTATTTGTTTATTTTCCTTCTCTTAATTAAAATGATTTTATCAAAAATCTATATAACCAGATGGATAAGATATCAACTATAAGGAGACAATGGATGGGAATATTAGCACAGAGAGGGAGAAAATGAGCAGTTTGATACTTGAAATCTGAAGTAGATTTGGGAATATTAAAATGTATCTGTAGTTCAAAAATCAAGATCAAAGCAATGAAACATAATAAAGTAATATTCTACACAATTAAAATTATGCACTAGTGTATAACTACTTAAAAATAAAGATATCTGTTAAACAGAGACACAAAAATGTATCAGATGCAATAGCCCATGTTCGTAATCCCAACTACCTTAGAAGCTGAAGCTAGAAGGTCATGTTTCTGAGCACAAATTGAGTACTTGGCCACTATCTCAAAGCTAAGCAAGTGCACATACTTAAAAAATACAAAATAGCAAATAAAAATTAAGGAAGAAAGATGATCATTACTGCTGATATTACCAGTGCTATTATTATAGCAATAAAAAGGATCATAAGGTAACACTAGGGCAGCTACATGCCTCCAGAAAAACAAAACAAAAAAAGATATGCATCTTTGATAAAAAAATTCCTTGAAACTATAAACTGCCATATAATGTTTCAAGTAGCAAAAGTAAGGTATTATGCTTCATGTACTTCATCCCAAAACTCAAGAGGCTGAGGGGGCAAGAAGACCAAATTTGAAAGGAAGCTATTTAGGAAGGTAAGTCTAGATTATTTCTATTAGAAGCCAGTTCAGGTATTAAAAGTGTATGAGACTCCATTTCTAATTAACAAGCAAAGAGAGATGGGCTTGAGGCATAGCTTAAATGATAGAGCATCAGCTGAGTAAGGAAGTCATGCCAATATGCATGAAATCAAACACAGAAATAGATATTTAGAAATAAGTTAAAGTAAAATCTTCTAAAAGGTGAGTATACTCTGTAATCTCAATAACAGCATTATAATAATGTCAACTTCCAGAAGTAAACATTTTACTACATTTTATCAGTATTGTTCAATATTATATGGGCAATTCAGGAAAAACTAAATGGACTGTGTATTTTTGGTAGTTTTTGTAAATCTATTATGCTTATATCATTATTCTTAGAAAGCTCATAATAAGCATATAGAAATAATGTGCCACAATGTCTGAGAGACAAAGAGTCATTTGTGAATGTAATAGAGCAGCATGTATTCATTTTACTGACTTTGCTAATTGCTGAGTTTTATAATTTACAGAAAAGAAACTAAAATTTAGAAAATGTAAATATTTGTGATAGCTCTAGCACATAAATTAAAATGATATTTTAAGAGCACATTACCATTACATAATTTCCTTGATTAAACCTCATTATTTGGTATTACAAATGATGTATGTAAAATAACTGTACCATAAATATTGCCATAGCCACTATCTCCTGACCAAAATTCTACAAACTAGTGTTTCAAGACAGAATCGGCGATTGGGGCCTGATTTTGTAAATAAGGTTTTGTTGAAATATTTTCCAAACCATTGTCCTTAGCATTATCTATAGATTTTCTGGTATGAATATCAACCTTAGTTGTAACAAGAAACACTGTGGTTTCCTTTGTACTGGGATATCTGGTAACAAAAATTTTGAGTCATATGATCAGTCCTATGAGGACCAACATTGTGAGAAAGTAGCCTTACTCCAAACAGGAACATAGGATGGGGCTAAAACCCAAAAAGCCTTAAGTAGACAACCAGCTCAGGTATTGTAAGTTCAAAATGTTCTCATAAGCATAATTGTCTATGATTCCTTTCTGACCTATTTTAGAAAGTACAATACAAAACTCACTTTGAATACATCATCTTCACTGATAAAACAGAAGTCATCATTTTATACCAATCTTAATTTTTGCTCCATTTGAATTTGAGTTTAAGAAGAACATTCTAGCTTATTATTATGGTTACTTAGAACTACAGGATGCACTAAAATCTGAACTAATAAAAGAATAAATAATGAATGCTAAATAATATTCTCTATTAAATGAGAATAAAAGTTTATCACTGATATCTTATTTTTTCAGACCTGCACTATACCAAGCTCAAGGGTAGAGAAAGAAAGTTTGTCATAATGTGGGAAGTGATATAATGTTTAAATAATCCAATTTTATGTTACTTAGAACTATAGGATAACTGGATTTCCCAAAGACTAGAAAGATTATTCAGCCAAATTTACTGTGTAGTCACCAGAATTGCATAGTACCAGATGCCTCCACCTCTTCAAAACTTGTGCTTTTGTTATGTAATACAGATTTTTAAATGGGTCACATTCATAGCGTTGTATAAAAAGAATAAGGCGAAAAAAAGAGCAGATGCTAGAGACATCCATTGTAATTAGGTTTACAAATTGGTAGTGCTAGAAATTTTCGATAGCTTTTAATGATTCTAAACCATTGTTTAAACTGTCAGAGGAAGGACAATGTAATGTTTAAAATAAGGGCTTTAACCAGTCACCCGTGGTTCATGCCTGTAAATCCTATCTACTCAGGAGGCTAAGATTTGAGAATTGCTATCAAAGTCAGCTCAGGCAGTAAAGTCCATGAGACTTTTATCTCTAATTAGTTACCAAAAAAGTTCAAGCCCAAGGACCAGCAACTAAATAAATAAATAAATAAGAGTAAGGGCTTTAAAGGAGACCTATATATTATCTATATTTAATGACAAAAACATTAAAAAAAAGTAGCCCAGGCCTGCTGAAACTATTATTTTTCTGTCTTAGCCTGCAATATGCTGGCATTATAGGTGTATAGCAGCACATCAAGAATGGCTTTCTGGGTTAATATAATCCCATTTATCTACATTTTCTTTGATTTTCTGTGATTCTGGATCTTTACTTAAAACGTTCTGAACTCTGCCTAGTAATTTAATGCTTCCCTTATCCTTCCCTGTAATATATTCAGGATATCTGGTCTTACATTGAAGTCTTTGGTACATTTAGAATTGATTCTGGTGCGGGGTGATAGGTAAGGATTTAGCTTCAGATTTCTGCATATGTATAGACAATTTTGCCAGCACTATCCTGTAATTTTTGGCTCCCTTATCAAAAATTAGGTAGCTATACATCTGTGGGTTCATTTCTGGGTCTGTTCCATTGATTCTGAAGCCTAGTCTTGTACCAGTACCAAGCTGTTTTTCATACTATGTCTTTATAATAGAGTTTGAAGTTTAGTATTGATATTCCTCCAGCACAATTCTTCCTGCTAAGGATTGTTTTTGCTATTCAGGGTCTTCTATTATTCCACAAGAATTTTTGTAATTGTTTTCTTTATATTATTGAAGAATGTCATTAGGATTTTGATGGGTAATGCATTGAATTTGTAAGTAGTTTAGGGAAATGTTGCCAATTTCATGATGTTGGTTCTTCCAATCTTGTTTTCCATTTCCTTTCCATGTGGCAAAGGACATAACTACTAAGATAAATAGAATGCCTGTGGAGTGAGAGAAGTTTTTTTTACTATCTATGCGTCCATCAAGGACCTTATATCTAAAATATATAGGACAAAAAATTAAGCCCCCCAAAATACATCCTCAAAAAACAAAAATCCAATTTATAAATGGACTAAAGACTTAAAGAGAGACATCTCAGAAGAAGTAAGAATGGGCAAAAAGATATGAAGAAATATTCAACATCTTTGGCCATAAAAGAAATGCAAATCAAAACAACATTGAGATTCCATCACCCAAGTTAGAAGAGCCATTATCAAGAAAATAGCAGTAACAAATGTTGGAGGAGATATGGTTAAAAGAGAACTCTATTATATTACTGGTGGGAATGTTAACTTGTTCAGCCATTCTGGAAAGCAGGATGGAGATTCCTCAAAAGACTAAATAGAGAGCTTCCCTATGATCCAGCAATTCAACTTCTGGACATTTATCCAATAGACCACAAAAAAGGTCATGCTAAAGCAACCAGCCGAACCATGTTCACTTCAGTATTGTTTGCCATAGCCAAGATATGGAATCAACCCCAATGCCCCTAAATGGATGAATGCATTAAGAAAATGGATTCTTTCTACATCCATCAGAAAGAATGATATTCATGAGGAAATGGAAAATCTTAGAAAAAATTATAATAAGTGAAGTAAGCCAGACTCAAAGAAACATATGTCTCATAGTTTCCCTCATTTGTCATAACTACAATATTCCTAGAAATTTACACTACAAGTAAACACAATGGATGGTAATTGACAAAAAATACTTGGACATAATAAATTGTACAGGTCTCTAGACATTTACACAGTGAGACCAAAGGAGGCTATTCTTAGGAGAGGATCACAAAGGCTCAATAACTATGTGCATATGATCATATCAAATGGTGTTTATGGAAATGAATTCCAAGAAATGGAAACAAGAGGGATTTTTGTTTGTTTACTTTTTTCCTTTGTTGCTCATTATTGTTTTGTGTACCCATTTCCTTGTTTGTATGTTTATCTATTTGGGGGAGCATTAGGGGAAGAACAGAAATGGTGGATCAAAGGGTGAACAAATGCAACAGTGTTACTACACACAATGTTGAAAATGAACTATACAATTTCTGGAAGGAATGGGAGGGAAAAACTGGGAGCAAGCCAGGGATGGTATGATATTGCTCAAAAGAAATATATTCATTCCCTGACTTATATAACTGTAATCTCTCTGCACATTTCCTTTAAAATAACAGTAAGAAAAGATAGTTGTCAAGAAACTGGAAAAAGAGAGTGGTTTTCTATTTTTGATAAGGTGTTTTAACAGATATATTTTTTAAATATGCAGACATTTTGAATAATGGGCATTGTATATAAATACTTTTTATATGATCTCTTCTGCATTTTCATGAGTAACAAAATAATTAGCCAATTTAATGGCTGATTTAACATTAAAATTATTGAGAACAATATATGGGGAAACTAAACTGACTAAGAAACCTAAGAAACATCAGAGAAATACATTAAGACTTAGCATGGAAGAAGTAATCAAGTATGGTGCTCCCAATATCTATTGAGTGATAATTTGGGCTACATAAATTGGAAAAGAACGTAAGTTATAAAATATATCCTCCCATCTAATGGTGAAATCAATCATATCTGACCTTAGCTACAACCTGCATCAACCTTCACTGAACGATCAGCAGTACAGTTATAACTGATGAATTCCTGTAGTTTTACTTCCAATCAGTTTTGCTATCAAAATTCTGTTACTTTCAATATGAAAATGATCACATCTCTACCTTTTTTTTTGGGGGGGGGTGTTCCGGTCATGGGGCCTGAACTCTCGGCCTGGGTGCTGTCCCTCAGCTCTTCAGCTCAAGGTTAATACTCTACCACTTGAGCCACAGTGCCACTTCTGGATTTTTTCTATTTTTTTGCTTATGTGATGCTGAGGAATCCAACCCAGGGCCTCATGCATGCAAGGCAAGTGCTCTACCACGGAGCCACCTTCCCAGCCCCACCTACATCTCTACCTTTCTTTCCTTATGCCCTCCTCCTGTTTTTATCTCTTCCTCCTCCTTTTGATGTAGTGGTTGGCACAAAACCTAAAGCTTTGCTTATAGAAAGTGCATTCTCTACCAGCAAGCCATAAGTAACTCCTGAAATTTTATCTTATCCTAGATGCACAGCTCTACCTACTGTTCTGTGCAGAGGCTCAACCTAGAAAGCCCATATATTATTTAACACAGACTGTTCTACCAGATCTCATTTGTGTATCCTATTATTTAAAAAATATCAGCTCAGTTGCTCATGTCAGGATTTGTAGTTATTTACTTCTGAAGACAGCATAGCATAGTTTGTAGACAGCATAACGTAGATTAGTTGACTAAATATGGGTGATGTTTTTAATGACAAGTCAAATTAACAGTTCATTTGCACAAACTCTAAGGATGTAAGAAAGATGTTAAATACCATAAAGCCTGTTTTCTATTACGTGAAATTTAGAAAAGAGCATTTTTCTCTATAGTTTTTCAGTTATTACAAAATTTAAAAAGAAAATCATTTGAAAAACAGCTTTACAAACACCCTGAATACATTACAGGAAGGAATAGGAGAAACTCTAAGGCTCCTTAGAATAGGCTGAAATTTTCTTTTTTTTTTCCAAAATTTTCTTAATAAAGACCCCAAAACACAACAAATCAAAGAAAGATTGAACAAATGGGATTGCATGAAACTGCAGAGCTTCTGCATGGCAAAGGACATAGCTAGCAAGATCAGTAGAAATCCCACAGATTGGGAGAAGATCTTCACTAGCCATACAATGGACAAGGGTCTCATATCTAAAATATATTTGGAACTCAAAAAATTAAAACCCCCAACAACAACTCCTCAAAGAAACAACTTCCCAATTAAGTGGGCTAAAGATTTAAGAGAGACTTCTCTGAAGAGGAAATAAGAACGGCCAATAGACACATGAAGTAATGCTCAGCTTCTCTAGCCATAAAAGAAATGAAAATCAACACATCATTGAAATTTCATTTCACCCCAGTTAGAATGGACTAGAAATCTAGTAACAACAGATGATGGAGGAGATGTGGCCAAAAGAGAATCCTACCGCATTGTTGGTGGGAGTGTAAACTTGTTCAAACACTTTGGAAAGTAGTATGGAGATTCCTCAAATGACTCCACATGGAGCTCCGCTATGACTCAGCAATGCCACTTTTAAGCATTTACCCAAATGATCACAAACATACAAATCATACCAAAGCTACCAGCACAACCATGTTTATCACAGCATTATTCACCATAGCTAAGCTATGGAACCAACCCAGATGCCCCTCAGTACGTGTGTGTGTGTGTGTGTGTGTGTGTTTGTGTGTGTGTACACACAATGGAATTCTATGCCTCTATCAGGAAGAATGGCATCGCTCTATTTGTTAGGAAATGGAAAGACTTGGAAAAAGTTATATTAAGTGAAGTAAATCAGGCCAAAAGAAATGTAGGTCCCATGGTTTCCCTTATTTTTAATAACTAGTATATGCCTAGACAAGCAGAAAAGGTCAAAAGCTATGTACATATGACCATATAAGATGATGTTAAGCTAAATGAACCCCAAGACAGGGACATAAGCATTTTTTCGTTGTTTTTTGGGTTTTTTTCTTGCTATTGATTTAATGTACATATAATGTACTATGTCATTCTTTTGTTTCTTTTGTATGTTCTTCCCCATGATATAACCCCAGTTTTCATTGTATTTGATTCTGGTGTCCTGCATCTTGTATATACATTTTTATAATTTGGGGAGGTGAAGGGAAATAAAAATATCCTGAAGTACAGATTGACCCATTGTAACAATGAGATGTACAAGGCACTATGTGGAAAATGAACTTTAAAATTTTGGGGATGAGGGAGAGAGGAGTTGGGACGGTGGTGATTGAAGGGATGGCAGGGGAAAAACAAAGGAGAAGGTAATAATGCTTGATAAGAAATGTACTCATTATCCTACTCATGTAACTAACCCCTCTGTATAGTATTTTTGCAATAAAAAAACATAAAAAACAGCTTTATAAGTGGAATAAGAAACGAAGTTTTTCAAGCATTCTTAATAACATTTTTTTGAGTAGTTAATTAATGGAGACACACAGTTTCCCCACCCATGACTCCCACTGGATTTAGACATGGCTGAAACCAACTGGTTCATCTAAATGAGTCAGAAATTTACTTGCACAAATTTTCTATAAAACTCTTAATGAGAACTTTTCCAAAAGGAATAAAATATACACAGTATATAAAAATACAAGAAAAAAATCAAAAGGAGCCAGAAGTGATGGGCTGGCTCAAAACACATGTGAGTCTGCAAACAGATTCGCATCTACCCCAGCCTCAAGTCCTTTGGGTCTAAGGGTAAAGAAGAGGGTAGGATGGGCTGGGAAGGTGGCTGCGTGGTACAGTGCTTGCCTTGCATGCATGAAGCCCTGAGTTCGATTCCTCAGCACCACATAGGCAGAAAAAGCCAGAAGTAGCACTGTGGCTCAAGTGGTAGAGGGGCTAGCCTTGAGCTGAACAGCTGAGCGACAGCCCCCAGACCCAGAGTTTAGGCCTCATGACTGACAAAATAAAAGAGAAAAAACAAAGAAGAGAGTAGGAGACAGGAAAGTACAAGGTACTTTTTCTCGGCTGTCTTAAGATACTGAGATAAAAAGCCTTTCAAAAGCCTTCATATCAAATGCTTTGAAGATGACAGGTACCAACATCCCATGAGAGATGTCAGGGTATTACTTCAATTCAGGTCAGTTGGTGGCAAAGTGTTATCACTTGTAGAACAACTCAGTGGCCAGGTGCTTCATTAGCATAAGTGAAACTGGAAACTACAATCCAGTTCTTGTTTTTCCATGAACAGTTCTGCAGAGTATCAGATGACATTGGCTACAATAAGCATTGAAGGTGTCCGCAAAAACAGACCCCTGTCTTGTGGTTATCATTGTTGCAATGGGTCATCCTGTGTCCTTGTTTCAGTGTTTTGTTATTCCCCTTCCCCTCCCCAAATTAGATAGCTGTATATACAAGATTCAGGGTACCAAAATCAAGTACAGTGACAACAGGGGATATACCATATGGGGAACAATATACAAAGGAAACAAAAAAACATAGTACATTTAAAACAACAACAAAGAAAGACCTCTATTGTCCATATCATTGGGTTCATTTCATTTAGCATCATCATATATGGTCATATATAGCTTGATACTCAGAAGATAGTATATTGGAAATGTAGTTTACAACTTCAGGTGGGGTAGGGTGAGTAAGGCAGGTGGGGGAGGGAAGGGACAGTGGGAGAACAACAAAGGAGTGGGTAACAATGCTTAACAAGAAATGTACTCATTGCCTTACTCATGTAACTGTAACCCCTCTGAACAGCATCTTTATTTGTTTTTTGTTTATTCATTAAGTGCTCATCCTGGGCCTTGAATTCAGGGTTTAGACATTGTTCCTGAGATTTATTTTGCTTATGGGTAACACTCTACCACTTGACCCATAGCTCCACTTTGGGTATTTTTGTGCTTAATTGGAGTTAAGAGCCTCATGGACTTTCCTGCTCAGGCTTTTAACCACAATCCTCTGATCTCAGCCTGCTGTGTTGCTAGGATAATAGTCATGAGCCACTGTCTCCCAGTTTAGACCCCTGCTTTTTAATTTAATTTATTTTATTTTATTTTTTATTGTGAAAATACTGTACAGAAGGGTTACAATTACATAGGCAAGATAATGAGTACATTGCTTATCAAGCATTGTAGCCTCCTCCTTTGTTTCCCCTTCCCATCCCATCTTTCCCCCAACTCCCCACCAGACCTCCTCCCCCCCGCACCAAAGTTGTAAAGTTCATTTTCGACATAAGACTTGTACATCTCATTGTTGCAATGGGTCCACCTGTATCCCTATTTAACCCATTTGTTTTTTTCCTTTCCCCTCCACAAATTATAACAACATTAAATACAGTGAAAGCACGGGTTATACTGTGGGGGAGGGACATACAAAGCAACAAAGAAATCATCTTATAAATGTGTTTGAAACAATCACATAAAAGAAAAAAATATTTGTTGAATAATTATCTTGGGGTTCATTTCCCTAACATCAACTTATCTGGCCTTTTCTGCTTGACTCAGACATATACTAGTTATTGCAAATAAGGGAAACCATGGGACCTATGTTTCTTTGGGCCTGGTTTACTTCACTTAACATAATTTTTTCCAAGTCTTTCCATTTCCTAACAAATGGGACAATGTCATTCTTTCTGATGGAGGCATAGAATTCTATGCCCTGTTTTTTAATGTTTGGGGAAACAAGAGAAAGAAGAGAAGTGAGGAGGGGAAATTGCCTTGTATCTGATCATCAAAAAGGAAAGGTAGGTAAGACATGTACAATGCTTGCAATGAAGATGTCTGAGCTGGCAGTGAGATCTTTTGGTGACAGAACTGGACTGGGCCTTAGCTCTTGATTCCACATACCTTAAAACTATAAATGATGTACACATCATGTTTTCTAGGAGACATCAACTTCCTCATTGGCCCTGCTAACCAGTGCCTAGTGTCAGGCCTAAAAGGGCACACATGGGCTTGTGACCTGAAATTTAACATTTTCTCACCCCGAGTAATGAGGACCCAGGACAGTAGTGTTCTCATAGAGATCATTGTGCCTAGATAGTATGTTTTGGTAGCATTTGTGGTATCATCTGGAAAACATATGCAATGGTTAATGTCTGAGTGTAGACACCAGTGGCCTAATATAAAATTGTGGAAAGCTTACTTCAGCAAGAGACATTTTCAGGTCCATCAAGAGTGGGGAAAGGATGAGGACAGTGTCATTCAAGGTTTTGAGGGGCCTCCTATTTACCCACTGCAGACACACAACTAAAGTACTTGAGTCAAATTTGAAACAATGGAAAGAGAAATAAGTATGTGACACTATGTTCAGTTATATATCAGCTGTTCATGTCCATACTCTCATTTTGTCAGTCACAATCCAAATAACTACTGCAGACTTCATTTCTCAGGCCTGTGTTTTGCATCTCAAAAGCAGAAAGGGCAGCCTGATCCACAGACAGAGCTTCTCTGAGAATGACAGTAATTCATCATGGGCTTCAGAAAAGAAAGTCTTGGGAAAGTAAAAGAAAATCCATTGCCTTCTGATACTTGCTATATTATTTTCACATAAAGCATTCACATTCACTATGTCTGACATGCAAATAAACATCAACCAAATTCAGATTTTAGATGGGAACCTCATCTTTTTCTCCCCAGTTAATGGGACTTCAAAAGAATGTGTCCTTCAACTTTATATACTTGGTTTTTTTTAAAGCTTCATGCTTAAACTTTCTGATCCTCTAACCAACACTCCTAAAATAAATTTATGGCAAGCATAAAAGGTCCCCTTCTCTCATTTTCTTCAGTTTTCAATAAAGAGTTTAGAAAAACATTTTTGGGCTGGAGGCATGGCTCTAGTAGCCACCACTTCCAGTGAAGTAAGCCATGCAAGTACCTGGCCTTCTATTCAAATTTCAATTCCAGCAATCATCATCATCATCATCATCATTATCATCATCCTAGCCTAAATAAAAGGTACCTTCTCCATTTTCCACATCAAAGAATTTTCTCTGATTGTTCAAAGTGCTCTGCATGTTTTATGGTTTTCCACCCTTCTTTTCAATATTTAGTCACTAAATACTTAATTTCCCATCACCCAGATGACACTTTGTGAATATAATGTCTTTAAGTTAAACGGCAAAAATGAATTTGACCTCACTGATGTGCTGATACTCAACCAGGGAAATCACTCTTCGATCAGACCAATTGGTCTGTGTTGTTACAGATAAACAGCAGAGGGTGATTATGTACCCATAGAATTATGAATTTGGAAAGATTAAATGGAATTTCCTTTAAGACAGTGTGAGAATAAATTCAAAGGCAAAGCAGAATCAACCATTTAAAATTATACTTATAATATTTTTCTTGTTCTTCTTAACCTAATATATTTGGTAAGTAGAAAAATCATACCACACGTATTTACCTGGGGAAATGCAGATGATCTTAGATAAAAGATGAAAAAAGTTGCACTTAGGTATCAACAAGGAGACAGTCTACATCATGAAGGGTACAGAAGCCATGGAGTATGAATATAAATGTGAATAATATTTTGGTTGCTTATTTGTTTGTTTGGAGAGAGGGGGTTATCAATATGCAGATGACAGATTGGGAAGAGACACCTTCAAGAACTTTCTGAGCTCACTAACCATAAGTCTTATGCTCACCCAGAAAATTACCATCTTAACAACTTAAAATATTACCGTGATCATCTAGTGATGTGAATGACAGGAGAAACAATAAGTAAAAATGGAGTCAGTTAATTATTATCTGATTTTCCTGACTCATATGCATTTTTCTAACTTTATTAATGGGCAAAACTTGAGTACAATGCTTTTTTTAACAAAACAACAATATACAATATAAAGCACCTACAGTACAGATATTTTGATATACATTTTAATCTAATTGGTGATAACTTTCATTACTTTTTATTATTCACCTACTTTTCCATATCCTGTAGGTAATTATCTTTAATTAATGGGCACATTTGTCTTATATACTTTTAAGGTTACTTTTAAGATACATATATCTACTACACATCTCAATTCTACTAGAAATTCTGTCTTATACAATGCACTTTCAGCTTAAAGTCTGAGCAGGAAACAAGCATTAGTGAAAGCAATACCCATGATATTCCTAAGATCACATTTAACCTTTGCTACTTCTTTTTATTTTATTTTCTCTACTTTTTATTGTTTATGATTGATATAATAACCTGAAACTAGCTGAGGCTAGTTTTTGGAAGCTGCTTTAATGAAATGTTACCTTGATCACGTTGGGTATGTTTACAATAGGAAAACTGACAAATCCTACAGCCATTAAGGTATATTATTTGAGAGTGGTTTGTTAGTGGGTTTTCCACAAGTGATTGTATGCACTACATCCTTAACACATGTGTAGCCTAACACTGATGAAGTAAACTTTAACAAATCACTTAACCTTCAGCGTCTACATTATAAATGGGATAAAGAGTAATTGTGACACAGAATTGCTTTATTCAATGAGAAAATGAATAGAAAGTACACCTCCCACATATGTGCTCAGGACACCTGCCTATCTTGAAAGCTCACCTATTTTAAATGGACAGGTATCACAAACATAGTTTGTATTTATTTTTCTTAGTTCTTCCTCTAAAGTTAGAACTCAGGAAGGTTGGGTTTCTTTCTAATGATTGCCTCTCTCTGCCTGAACCAAAATAATAGGAAGGTGGTGACTGAGTGTGATTAAACACTGCTAAGAGCAACATTCTCATATCCTGTTGTATGCTGGTTCATCAATAATTTATGGAAGAAAGGTAAAGAAAAACAAAGGAAACAATCTCAAGAAAGAAAAAAAACATTTGAATCATTATCTTGGGGTTCATTTTGCATAATATCAACTTTTCTGACAGTTTCTGTTTGTCTCAGCCATATACTAGATATTGCAAATAAGGGAAACCATGGGACCTATGTTTTTTGGGCCTGGATTACTTCTCTTAATATAATTTTTCCAAGTCTTTCCATTTCCTAACAAATGGGGCAATGTCATTCTTTCTGAAGGAGGCATAGAATTCCATTGTGTATATATACCACATTTTCTTGATCCGTTCACCTACTGAGGGGCATCTGGGTTGGTTCCATATCTTACCTATGGTAAATAAGGCTGCAATAAACATAGTCATGCTGGTAGCTTTAGTATGGTCTTGTTTGTGGTCATTTGGGTAAATGCCCATAAGTGGGACTGCTGGGTCATAGTGGAGCTCTATGTGGAGTCTTTTGAGGAACCTCCATACTACTTTCCAAAGTGGTTGAACAAGTTTACACTCCCACCAACAATGAAGTAAGGTTCCCTTCTGTCCACATCCTCTCCAGCATCTGTTGTTATTAGAGTTCTTGATTATAGCCATTCTAACTGGGGTGAGGTGGTATCTCAATGTTGTTTTGATTTGCATTTCTTTTATGGCTATGGAGGTTGAGCATTTCTTCATGTGTCTATTGGCCATCCTTTCCTCTTCAGAGAAGTTTCTCTTTAATTCTTTAGCCCACTTATTTATTGGGCAGTTGTTTCTTTGAAGATTTGTTGTAGGGGGATTCAATTTTTTGAGTTCCAGGTGTATTTTAGATATGAGCCCCTTGTCCTGTGTATGGCTAGTGAAGATCTTCTCCCAATCCATGGGCTTTCTATTGATCTTGCTAGCTATACCTTTTGCCATGCAGAAGCTCTGCAATTTCATCCAATCCCATTTGTTCAACCTTTCTTTGATTTGTTGTGATTTCTTTGTTGCTTTGTATGTACCTCCCCCAGGGTATAAGCCCTGCTTTCACTGTATTTGATGTTGATATAATTTGTGGAGGGGAAGGGAAAAACAAACTGTTTAAATAGGGTTACAGGTGGACCCATTGCAACATTGAGATGTACAAGACGTTATGTTGAAAAATGAACTTTACAACTTTGGCAGGGTGGGGAGTGTGTGGGGGTGGGAAGGTGGTGGTAGGGGGATATGTGAGTAGGGGGTGGAAAGGGGAAGAGATGGGAAGGGGAGGCAAAGGAGGAGGCAACAATGCTTGATCAGAAATGTACTCACTATCTTACCCACGTAATTGTAACCCCTTTGTATGGTATTTTCACAATAATAATAATAATAAAAAGAAAAACAAAGGAGCTTTTGCATATGTTCCCTCATTGAAGCCTGTCCAAAGATTTTTCAACACATGTCTATGCCTGTGCTTCATTTTATTTTTCCACTTTACACATTTTTAAAACTTTCCCATTTTAACTTTTCCATTAAAACTTTTCTAGTTCACAATGTATGGTAGATTAGAGGCACAGTGTACATAGTTATGTGTTGATTGTCATTTCTTTGTATATATATTTAACTATAATAAAAATAAGAAATAATATAATTTATCTCTATAAAAATAAAAGATTAAATATTGTACTCATTGTACATTCTTTATATTCCAAGATTGAAAAGTTGCATGGAAAAAAATCCTTTTAAAACACAATGTGGGGCTGAGAAGTTGGCTCAGTGGTAGAGTGCTTGCCTTGCATGCCTGAGGCCCTGGGTTCGATTACTCAGCACCACATAAGCAAAAAGAAAAAAGCCGGAAGTGGCGCTGTGCTCAAGTGGTAGAGCCCTAGCCTTGAGCTGAAGAGCTGAGGGACAGAGCCCAGGCCCAGAGTTCAGGCCCCACAACTGGACCCCCCCCAAAAAAAACACAATGTGGCTGGGTATTGTTGGCTGATGCCTATGAGGATCACGGTTCAAAGCTAGCCAGGGCAAGAAACTCTTATCTCCAATAAACTACTAAAAAATGGAAATGGCATTGTGGCTCTAGTGTTAGAGTGCTCATTTTGAGCAAAAGAAGCTCAGTGATAGTGCCCAGGCCCAAAGTTCAAACCCCGGAACCAGAACAAAACATGCTATGTGCTGGGCACCAGTGGCTCATGGCTGTATTCTTAGCAACTCAGAATGCAAAGCCAGTTCAAAAAGCCAGAAGTGGAGCTGTGGTTCAAATGGTAAACCACTATCTTTGAATAAAAACAGCTCAGGGACAGTGTCCAGACCATTGGTTCAAGATCCAGAACAGACACACACACACACACACACACACACACACACACACACAAATGCAATGAAAACCAGGCACTGGTGGCTCATGTTCCTAGCTCCTTGGATCACAGTTTCAATATTAATCCCGGCAGATAAATCTAAGTCTCTTATCTCCAATTCTCCAGCAAAAAAGCCAGTATTGGAAGTATGGTTCAAGTGGTAGTGTGCCAGCCTTGAATGCATAAGCAAAGACAAAATGTGAGGCTCTGAGGCCAAGCCACAGAAAAACAAACAATAAAAATATTCTTACTTAGGTGCAGTTCCACTTTTCATTCTACAGAAACCATGGTTGCTGTTATTTATGGGAACCAAACATTAGAAAATGTTTCCTTGTCTAGTGTATTTTTAGATGCATATAAAGATAAATCCAGTGGTACTGTCTCAACCATATAGTTCTTCATTATTTTTTTACACCTCTTTGTTGAGTCTTTCGGCTTTAATCCACTTTTTCAAGGCAAGAAAATGTCCCTCTTCTCCTGCAATACAGACTCAAGCAGGATGAGAAGAAGGAAAAGTAATGAAAGCAGAAATCCTACTTAGAATCTTACATAAAGGAGTGACACTCAGAAGCGGCAAACAAGAGTATTTCATCCTTTTCTATTCTCAGAAGAGCTATCTTCTCTGTAGCAGATGGGAGTATTAACTCATTCCTTTAAACATGGAATTGTAGCAGAATTATAATGTGTAATATTTAAATGGAACATAATGGCAAATATATCTGTGCACAAAATTTGATCAGCTACTTCAGATCCTCAGCCCATAGCTGCATTACATCAGCTACACTGATTTAGTCATACCCTTCATAAGAAAGTGAATAATTCCATGCATGCTCCACTGTAATTATGGCCTTGTTGGCAGGATCTTTTTCCCCACGACAATCAGCTAAAGTTCTCAAGCATGAGATTTGATTACCATTGTTTTGATATGAAAAACTATAACATAATTGTCATAAAATTACCACCATCCCTTGTTTAATGTTCAAGAACAACCAGGTTTTCATATCACAGTCACCAGTAGGTGATTTTTATTGAATATTATCATCAAAGTCCCAGCAATATAAGAGTTCTACAAATCAAAAATATCTTCATAGCCATTTTCATACATTTCAGAAAATAGGAATTTAACAGTATTCTTCAGTAGCACTATGTCACATGGTTAATTTGTGCCTTTCTAATTTAGAGAATATATTTTGAAGAGAAAATCATTATACCTGTTGTCTGTTATAGAATTTTGAAAAAGATAAGAGGTAAATTGTACAAAAGATGATTTTGAAAGAATCCTTATGGTTCTTTCATGGTATTCTTGCATGGTATTCTATCTAATAAAGTTTATCATAAAATTCGTTTCTGTTATGTTGATTCAACTACTATCCAACCTTGTGATCCAGGAGTGTAAGAAAAACAAATTCCCATATGGGATGATATTTGGCTTGAACCTTGAATAATGTTCTTTAATTGCACAGGATGCAGAGTGTTGAAGTTGAGAGTGTGGTGGTGTGGCCTTTCCCACTGGGCCTCATGTCTCTTACTGTTCTCTACTTGAATTAATGCACAACTTTGCTAACATCCAGGATAGGAATTCCAGAATACATTTCTGCTTTCCGGTTTCATATTTTTACACTACATGCCAAGATTCCTTCAAATCCACCTCAGAATCGAGTGCCCACTCTTAATTTTACAGTCAGGTTCTTATACTTATTGCCACCATAAGTTCTATGCACTGAGGTCTCTAAACGTTTCATTTTCTAACCTACCCTATAGATGCCCATGGAACATTTTCTCCTGGAACATTTTCTCCTAAAACACAACATTGCCCTGTCATATCTGATATTTATACATTTTTGAAATACAAAGTCTACTACATACTTGGATCTTACGCTGACATTTCTTGAGATTCTTGTCAGAAATCACACTTAAGCTCACTCTCCAAATGCATTTAAAAATTATTGTCAAGGTAATGTACATAAGGGTTACAGTTACATAGGTATGGTAATGAGTACATTTCTTGTCGATCATTTTTACCCCCCTTCCTCATTTTCTCCCACTTTCCCTCCTCTCCAAAACCTCTCCCCACCAAGTTGTAAAGTTCATTTCTAACATAAGGTCCTGTGAGTACCTCTGTTGCATATGCACTTTAATATAATAGACTAGCTAGTGTTACATTCCCCTGAAATTTCTCTCTCCCTATTCTTTATTTTATTTCCATCTTCAATAAAATGTAGTCTATCTATACTGTATTTTCCAGAGATATTCCTTCTTATATGGAAACAGTATTTTTCATCATGTGGACTTAACCTTTAAGTTTTGGTCACATTGATTTCCTAATTCATTTTATCTGTAAAATTTTATTGTATACACCAATCTGGAAGTTGTGTTTGTTCCTAGAGGACCAGATCTTTTTTCTATCTACTTCCTCGGTATTTACACTATATCTTTATTATAAAAATGTACCTACAAACAGCAGAAAGAAAGGAAATGAAAAAAATGATAATAAAACTTGAGAACAAAAAATAGCATGCTACTTTGTTTCTTCAATAAACTATTTTGTGGCTACAGTGAAGAAAATAAATCAATATGAATTTCTAAAACATCATCTCTCAAACTTTGGTTTCCAAGTATCTACTTCAGAATTCTTTCTTCTCAACAATTGAAGATTCCAGGGTCGTTTCCAAATTTATAACTGCAGTATCTCACATTATAAAGCTCTAGGGAAAAAAAAGCACTTGAATATGTTCCCTTGTTGCTTCTCATATCCACTACAATTAGAGGATCTCTTCTTCTAGACTGAATACTGCAGAGATTTATTTTAGATAACTAATGAAAACATTAGCAAAGACAATGTATCATGTACACTCTCACCACTTGCAACTGTTCTGCTTTGTGCATCTAAAAAGTGAATATTGAATTGCAAACATGACCACAGGTAAGGGTTATTAAATGATATTTCATTAGTCTTCTGAGATAATTATTTTTTAGATGTTAAGGAAAATCTAAAACAGAATTTTATTAAAAGGTACAACTGCCTTCTGTAATTTTGATATCATATGTAACTTCTCATCTTTATCTAGAAAGAATCATATATTTATGAGAAGCTTTCACCATTGAATTTCTAAACATTGTTATACATCTAATCCAATGAATGTATTTCTCAATAAAATTGATGTTTCCTCAAATATCAATATGGTGGTCTTTTGTAGCTTATTTCAAATTGCTCCTGCCATTCTGAAAGTCTCTTATCCTTTCTGGATCTTTCCTTTAATTTCTTGAAGCGTGCTTCTAACTACATGATCCTCTGTGTTCATAAAGATGGGAAGATATGGTCAACTACAAACAAATTCAGACATACTTTCTTTAAGGAACTTAAAAGAGTTTCTTACAGGTATAATTTGTACAGAATAAGCTAGATAAACTTATATGTCCTTATTCACTGAACAAGGAGGAAGAGATTTCGTAAGTCTCAATGCCCACTGTTTCTACAAATTCTGGATATTGAACAATCTCATGTTATTTCAAAACAACTGTATAGATCAACTAGATTTCACAGACATCTACCGAATATTCAAGTGATTTAATCATTACTGAGAGGACAATATGATGCCTTTCACTAAAATGATTAAAAGTTTATTCTCAGTGATATACCTAGCTTTTAACTGTTAAAATGTATCTAATAAATGAAAACAGCTCTGAAATAATTGACTATAAAACTCATACATTCTTGTAATTTTAATTGTCTGTAAGTATATTAATTAACATATTTGTAATCACTTGTGATTTGTTATCAAGAGTTAAAATTTTGATGAATAATATTTTTTAATTAAGTTTTTTATTGTGAAAATACTGTACAGAGGGGTTACAGTTACATGAGCAAGGTAATATGTACATTTCTTATCCAGCATTGTTGCCTCCTCCTTTGTTTTTCTCCTCCCATCCCTTCCCTCCCACCTCCTCAACTATACCCCCCACCCCTTCATGCCCCCCTCCTAAATTGTAAAGTTCGTTTTTGATAGAGTGTCTTGTACATCTCATTGTTGTAATGGTTCAGTCTGTATCTCTATTTAAACAATTTGTTTTTTCTCTTCCTCTCCCCAAATCATACCAACATCAAATACAGTGAAAACTGGGGTTAACAATCTTTTTAATCTCTAATACAGTTGTGTGTGAATGTGTATATATATGTATATAAACATATATGGGTATATATCCACCTATATTACAAATGCATGCCTATATTTCACAAATTTGTAAGCTTTATGTATATAGTTTTGACTATTTATATCTCTAAAACAAATATTTATAAATTAAATTTCTTAACTTTCCATGAAATTTGCCTGCATAAATTTTCATCTTATCTAATTCTTCATTTAGAATACCCAGACAAATATTTTTGTGTTTGTCTAATTTGGTTACATTGGATATACTCCGAGTCTAGAATGTAGAGGGTCAAATTCTTTTTTTTTCCTATCAATGTCTTTCATTAAACTTTCCAAAGTTAGATTATTCAGGACAAAACATAGAGAAGCTACACATTTCCAGGCAAACACTGCTGAAGGAGAAGCTGCTTTGTGTCATCTTTGGTTCAGTGTGACATCTGTGGAAATAGGAGCTATGATGAGGCACTGCCAAAAACATATGAATCAGAAATTATTACAAAGTAATATTTGCTTTCCCAACTGTGTTTTCCTTACACTAAATGTTTCACCTTAAGCTGGATGCAGGTGGTTTACTAATGTAATCTTAGTTACTCAGGAAGCTTAGCTAGGAAAATGGTTTCAAAGCCAGCCCAGGAAGAAAAGTTCATGAGACTTATTGCCAAATAACAAGCCAAATGCTGGAAGTGGAGCTGTGACTCAAGTTATAGAGCACCAACTTTGAATGTGAAAGCCAAGCCAGAGTATGAGACCTTCATGTTTTGTTTCTTTTATTTGTAAACCTTCAAATCCATTGGTTAAAAAATCAAGATATGCATGGATGTAGACATAAATGTAGACATAGACATGGAAGTTGAAAAGAGGCGGGATACAGCTTCTTTACTCCAAATTTTTTCTCTCCGGCCCTCAGAGGTGGAAAAGGAACCTTCATTAGAATTCCAGAGTTGAAAGAATTGCTGATGCTGAAGGAATGAAAGTTGTCATGTGAAAATGAGCTGCTGTGCTGTATTTAGGTGTGGAGTTGAACTAGGAATATGTTGGCTATTTGCCAAGAAGCCTACATGAGAGTCTGCACTTGTATATGTAGCGGGCAACCTTCATGTTGTCCAGAAGGCAGCATCAAATGACCCTGCCTGCCTTGCAGGTACTGAACTGGGCACTTTGAAGAACTAGAAGCAGGGCTAGTTGCTGGTGTCCTCTGGGTTCTTATTCTTGAAACTACTATGCCCATTCATATTTGAAATATCTTTGTTCATATTACTCATCTCTTCCCAAATGCAAGACATTAAAAATCATTTCATCTTTTTATGTGTGATCTCATCTTGTGCATAATATCTTGATGTGAGACATGCCAAAACATAAGTCATATGTTTGTCAACATATCAAATTTTGATGAGTGTGCTTTAAAGTCTGTACTTGCATGGATGATGGCACATTTAGTTATTTATAAGTTAAATTCATAAACACACACTACTCTATGTCCCTATGGTGTCATCAGCTAGTATGTTTTGGAATGAGCATTTTGACTCACGAAATCCCATGCAAACTTCCACATGTACACATATATCCTTAGAAAAAGAAACATATTTTCAAGTCACAGAGGATATTTTCCAATTCAATTTATGTTGCAAAGTACCTAATGCTTTACAACTTGGAAATTAATCTTGCTTAGAATTAATAGGTAATTATAAAATAAATCATTACTATCAGACACTTTTTGGCCAAATGGAGAATATTACTTCATTGGGACAAATAAATACCTGGTTCTTGGCTCAATGATATAGCCATAAAACAGCAAAAGTGACACTTGCGTTAAGAAAATTAGTTTTTAAGCCAGACATGTTTATGACTTGGGTGTAATGTTTTATTTTTATCTGCATGTATGATTTTATGAAAAAGAAGCATGTTTAGAGCTTTCTCTTGCTCTGATTTATTTCAGAGGTAAACCTTGGAGCATCTCCAATGACGGAAAGGAGATAAAGACAATGTTCTTCCAATGTGAGGAGAAGAGTGGCAAACTGTAAGCAGAACCAGAGCTCAAATCCACACTGGTAAAGGACAATTATTCTCTGGTCACTTCATTGACACTAGAACTGAAATAGGAGTTCAGTGACATCTTGATCACATGGTGAATGGCAGAGTCTGGCAACTTGTCTTCATGGTAGGGGAAGGTGGAGCCCCTACTTCCCAGGTGATGTGCTGTCTGAATCCCATGAGGCAGAATGGGACTTGAGTGACAGGTTACTAAACCTGTTATACTAGTGTCTTGTACTGAGCCTGTCCTTGACCTGACCCTATTTAGGCCCGAACCAGCTCAAGCACAATTAGGCCAGGCCCCATATTTCCGTATTCATGTCCTGTCTCCCGTCTCCTGGCTCTTCTCTGGTCACCATAGTGTCCCAATTCAGCTCTCCATTGGAACTGAATTGGTTTGTTGGCATTGTTTTTGTACTTTCTCTCTTCTCTAGCCTTCATGATTCAATTTTCTAACAATGTTAACTGTAATTGCTGACTGCTGGTCTTTGAGACAGGAGTCCACCATGCAATTGAAATTCGCCCTCCCCTTTTTTTAAAATAAAGATTCCAAGATTCCACCTCTCAAAAGGTAGCTTCTCTGTTTTTTTTTTTCACCTTACAACAGAACTACTACAATCTAGAGGAAGGAGGTGCCTTATGCTGGTGTCATAAGGTTTAATTGGTACTTGGCATCATACCTGGTAAACTAGTCAAGAAACATATTCAAGTCTTTCTAGCCTTCTGTCATTAGATTTACTCTCCCATTATTTAAGGGAACATTTCAGCAGTTCATTAGGCTTATTTTGTTGTGATTTTCTAATAAATATTGTTGTGATTTTCCAATAAATAGGTGAAGCCATATTGATATAAAGATTGCCAGAGAAGTCTGAACTAAAATTCAAAGTAATCCGAAAAATCCAATTGTCTAGCAATGCCATTCCCTCTTCTCTGTGTGGGAGTCAAATGATGTGGAGGGGAGCAAGCCCCACATTTGTCTGCACTGTAATTTAATGAAAAATTTTAAATAATTTATTATTTTTCTTCTCATCATGTTCATGAAGCAGAGAGGTAAATTTGAAATAAAATCTCACATTTACATAACTATTGTAGATGTTAAAGATTAAAATCAACAATTCGTGCTTTAAGTTACATGTACATTATAATTCTTTTTTTTGTTTTTGTTTTTGTTTTGTGGTCACAGGGCTTGAATGCTGGGTCTGAATGCTGTCCCTCAGCTCTTCAGCCCAAGACTAGTGCTTTACCACTTGAGCCACAGTGCCACTTCTGGTTTTCTGGTGGTTAATTGGAGATAAGAGTCTCCAGGACTTTCCTACCAGGGCTGGCTTTGAACTGTGATCTTCAGATCTCAGCCTCCTGAGTAGTTAGGATTACAGGCATGTGCCACCAGCACCTGGTTAAATTTTAATTTTTATACAACTATTTCCACTAAAAAATGAAACAAAGAAACAAAACAACAACATAACAAAAATCCTGAAAATCAGAGACTAAGCAATTTCAAAGAAGTCAGTGAGTGGCACACAACACTGGAATCAGATTCGAAATGGGAAGTCAAAAAGCTATAACCAAAAACCTTTCTATAGGAAAATTGGATGTTGAAGACAAGAGGTAAAGATTTAAATACATGTCTCTTAATTCATTCCACTGCACACTCATTCCAAAGTTATTTCCTCCACAGAAGGAATCCAATTCTCCTTCCAACAGCACTTCTACTACTCTGGTACTTAGTTTGAATAGTTTTTAAATGTAATGTACCACATAATGTGCTTGCCAAAAATTTGAAAGCTGCGTCAAACCAGGGCTCTTAGACCTGATTACTAGTGTGTGTGCCTTATCTTAGTTAACCACAGCAGTAGGTCTGCACCAGGACTCTGCTTGGAGGAGCCAAAGCTCCTTTGCAGCAGCAGGACCCACTGCAAAACTCCACAGCTGTGGTGGTGAATGCTACATTCTCAGTCTGCCTGGCAGGTTGGTAATAAAGTCTACCCACTGGGAATGATTGAATAATTAAGACAAAGTTCAGCCTTTGTACTCATTTTCTTTCACTTAACTGCAACCATTTCCTCAATTTTTCCTTATTGAAAGACAGTCAGCCTGGGAGCAAGAAGCTCCTATCTCTAATCCTAATCTGGATTCAGGACCAGACTGGTAGTGTTCAGGAGAACCCATCTTAAAAAATAACCAGGAAAGCAAAACAAGAATAACACAAAATAAAAATAAATAAATAAATAAATACTGGGTTGGAGGTTTGGTGGTTGTTTAGTGGTAGAGAGCTAGCCTATCAAACATGAAACCTTGAGTTGAAGCCTTAGTACCCTCATTAATAAATAAATAAATATATATATATATAACTTCAATAAGATGGACCTTTGATTTCTCCCTTCAGTGAAAATATTTAAGGAAATCCTCATGGACTGCCTTTAAACCTTTTTAATAAATCCATGAAATTCTTATCTTCCTTCTGCAAAAACCTCTGTCTTTGTCCATACCCCTACTTCATCCTCATGACTGTCAAAAATCATAATGTTTCTGAAGTTTCATTTTAATTTCAAGACAACAAATTAGTCTGACATACATTAAGAAGGAACAATTTGCTGGAAACAAGATGACACTTTTGTGTATGGTAGTTTGTTCGCTGAGAGAACCAACTAACACTTTCCCATTAGGAACTTACTAAGTCTGTCCTCCAGTTTGGACAAATATGCCTACTCCATTATCACAGATACTAAACATGTCCACCATCTGCTCTCGCAAGATTTTCAATCATTCTTGAAGGATATTCAAGAACAAAGGGGAGCCAATGCTCTGAATGAACCACAAAGATGTGTCTCCCCTAAATTAACCGTTCTTTGTTTTGATGACATAATTATGAAAATTTTAATTTTATGTGAAAAAGAAACTAAATTGTGTTACCTCAAAATAATCTATTTTTATCAAATTATTTTTTCTGAAGAATAGAAATGTTGTTGCCATTTTTTCCAAGTGTAAACTTTTAATATGATATAAAGGAGATAATTACTGATGGAAGAAACATACATCTGGAAGGTAAAGAGAGCTGAAGCATAACCTATCGAATGTGGATATTAATTCACACTGTGAGCATATTAAAATAAATTACCATCTGCATTCTTGATGCATACAATTCCATAGATATTGCACCCTAGATACACATCCATGGCTACTAATAGTCTCTGTTCCTCTTCTGAGAGTGAGCTCAGATTTTATTTATTTCATAAAATGGATAGCATAATAGCAAATTGAAACTGTAGATCATAGTTTCTACAATGCACAAGTACAGATATTTGGGGGCGGAATTATTGTTCATGTTATTTTGATATCTATTATGAGCTTGAATCTGTATATTCTCCAGTCATTTTCCCCCATCTGGAGGTTGGTATGGATGGCCTGCACCAAGAGGCTATTTTGCCTCTGGCTTAAGCTTGGATCCACCAATGGTACACACTGTCCATTGATGGAAGGTCAGCTGGGGAAAGAGTTCTGGCTGTAAATTTATTTATCTTCTTCCTGCTGAGTCATATTCTGGTAGCAGCTGCAATGTTTGACCAAAAACAATAATTCCTCTATGTACAGCTACCTGAGGTTCTGGTAATCACTTTTTGCATAGGCTTTTATGATCAGAAATGGAAACAGCTGTGTGAAATCCATGGGAAAATGTTCTAGAACAGTTTGGATATGCAAGAGATAAAAATTAAAAATGATGAAATCTAAACAAAAATGATAAAAATCTAAAAATTTTAAGACATTTATCAACTATCAAGTGCACCAATTTATATTTACCTGGACCCTGAAAGGTGATGTGAGAGAAAAGGATTGCTTGAAGATAAAGAAGCTGCATTTTTTACTGTATTTGAGGAATAACATGTAAGTAGCAAATGCAGAAGGTGCTCTACAAACTCCAAGTAGGAAAATTACAGGAAGGAAGTATTCGAAGCAATAAGAGAAAAATGGTTGATAACACATAAGGGAGCTTCAATATGGTTATCAAAGGATTTCTTAGAAGACTCATTGCAGTCAAGACAACTGTGAAATCACACATTTAAGTGCTGAAGAAACAACTAACTATGAATTCTTTATTGAAAAAAAACAGTCAAATAAAAGGGGAATGTTGAGCTATTTCATGACAAATTTTAAAAAGGTCATTACAGCCATACTTTCCTTTTAAGAAATGGTCACATGAGGGTATGAGTTGGAATATATGAGCAAAGAGAGAATGCATTAAATATTATACTCATATGTTGAACTGTAAGCCCTTTGTTCAATTACTTACAGATAAGTAAAACAAAACAAAATATGCATATCACTTCACTTCCTGTTAGACCAAGAGTTAGCAAACAACAAACATTAAAAATAGGAAATGTTTTAATCAGAGAAAATTATTAACTTATTTTACAGTACGAATTGTTACTTTACTTGGTAATAAATGGGGATGCTCAGCTCAGCTCATGCCTGTAGTCCCAGCTACTAGGGAAACTCAGGTGAGAGAATCACTTGAGCCCAGGACAGCCTGACAATAAAATGACATTTCATCCCAAATATAAACAAACCTAAAATCAAATAGAGTAAAGAACTTAAATGGGTGAGTTTCCTTTAAAGAACTTAAATGGGTGAGTTTCCTTGAATATATCTACTGGCAAGAAGAGCACTGTTAGAAATTCCATTTCATTGTTCGGGGTTCAAAATTAACATTACATAATTTTGTCTCTCTGAGAAGGCCTGAGCTAGGCATTGGTAGCTCATACCTATAATCTTTGTTACTCAGGAGGCTGAGATCTGAGAATTGTGGTTCAAAGCCAGCCCAGGCAGGAAAGTGTGTGAGATTCTTATCTCCAATTAACCACCAGAAATCAGAAATGGTGCTGTGGCTCAAAGTGTTAGAGCACTAGCCTTGAGTGAAAATAATCAGGGACAGTCCCCAGGCCCTGATTTCAAGCTCCATACTCACCCCCATAGTCTCCATTTCCCTCCAGTGTTACTCAAAGAACATATTAAAGGGAAAATGCTTTAAATGGTGACCTGAGAACCTATGTACAGTCTGACTACATTTCCTTAAGACTCTCTGCTGGAGAGTGGAGAAAACATTACTTGTTTATGTGACCTATAGCAATAGCTAATCTGCTTCCAGTCCATAAGAATCATTTTATCCAGATATTTAAAAAAATTGTATTTTTCTCATAATGCCCATCCCCAACTCTTCCCAGAGGCTCCTCCTGAGGTTCATTTACCCAGTCAAAGTACTCCTTCATAGCAAGAGAGACCTGAGAAAACCTGAACATAGTGCTAATCCTAAATCAACTTGCAACATTCTCTGTACTTCCTAAATCAACTTGCAACATTCTCTGTACTTCTATTGAGTATAGTATGCCCTATTTTTAATCCAGTCTTGTATGCTTTCACTAGGTAAAGTGAGGTAACTTGCAAAAAGAATACAGGAATAAAAATATATGAGAAATAAAAACAGTGAGAAAGAGAATATAGAAAAGTGTCTTGCAAGAAAGAAATTGTGAAGAGGAGCAGGGAAATGAAGGAAGTATTTGCTCAATGGCTCAGTCACTCAGGAGCCCCCGTTAAATGCATAGTTTTATACTGCTGAGTTCAAACCCATTGCTAATATTTGGTTACTTCCTTAACTTTCCCTGAGAGAATCTCCTCACATAAAAATGAGAAAGTTAATAAATCAGTCCTGACTTTTAAATGACTTAGTTTATTAATTAATAATATAGATGCTAGCAAAAATATCTGAAAAAAAAGTTCTATAACTTGATGAACTCCACATTGTACCTTATATCTGAAGTAAATTTGACAAGGCAGGCAAACTCCCTGATAACATTTCCATTGAGAAAAAACAATATGGACAAAAGCTATGCAAATGTACATGTGTCAATCCAAACTCAATGTGAAGAGGAAATTAGCTCATGTTATTACCTCAAACTCTGGTGCTGTAGCTAGCACGAAGGTGTTTATTTGTGACCATATAAAAGATTTGCCTAGGTGAAGGATCTCTGCCAACCAGCTCTTGGCATGAAGCTGTGCTAGAGCATAGAGTTCCCTAAGACAAATTAAGCACATGCTTGAATTTGGCATTAACAACTGCCAAGACAGGGAGTGAAGGAATCCTCAGGGACAACACAACACAATGGAGTGTTGTAGAGATTACAGGCAGCAGAAAATACTTCCATCTACATCCCTAAAGAGACAAAGGCCAGCTGTCTTTCTTGGCTGCAACAAGAAATGCCAGTGTAACATTCCTATACCCCACTTCATAGCTTTGGAGCAGCACATATCTTCTATATCTCTGTCTCACTTGCTTTTTATTTATCAGTGTGTATTAATTGTAAAGAATGAATTAATTATAATATCATCATACATTCATGAAACATGCATTAAATTTACTGCCCTATTAACCTTTCATTGTCTGAGTTTCTTTCTTCCTTCCTTCCTTCCTTTCTTTCTTTCTTTCTTTCTTTCTTTCTTTCTTTCTTTCTTTCTTTCTCTGTGTCAGTCATGGTGCTTGAATTCAGGGAGTAGACACTGTCCCTGGGGCTCCTTTGTTCAAAGCTAGCACTCTGAGCCACACTGAGCACCACTTCTGTTTTTCTGGTAGCAAATTTGAGACAAGAGTCTCAAGAACTTTATTGCCCAACCTGACTTCAAAACATGATCCTCAAATCTCACCCTCCTGAGTAGCTAGGTTTGCAGGCATAAGCCACAAGTGCCCGGCTCCTATTAGACTTTCTTATCTCCCCTAACTATTCTCTTTGTTTCCACAATTTTTAGTGGCTTTCATATTCTATTTTCATACATGCATATCTTATCATATTCAACCTTTGCCCTCCTACTGGATCTCCAACTCAAATATCTGAGTATGTGTTTCACTATTTCTACCATTTTGGGCAGAATAATATCTCTGTGGCCTATGGAGCTGCCATACAGTGGCCAAAACTTTATGTGATTTTTGGATGCCTCCTTTCATGTTTTCATTCTGAATTGGAGATGGGAACTTACTGCTGGCAAATAGGCATGAGTTCTTTCCACAAAAATCTCTGCCATTCTTGATTTTTTTTTCTTTTTTCAGTTTGGATGATCCAGACCTCAAGACATCTGGAAGGGTATAAACTCACAATAACAAACATGTAAAGTTACCAGTGGTATATTGCTTTGAAAGTAATCCATTGCCACTCATATTCTTCTATGGATTGTGTTCTCTTCCCCATAAGTTTATTTATGTCTTAGTTTATTTTTTCTTTCTCTCTTCTTTCAAAGTGCATAAGGAATAGAGTTGAATGACTTTTTCTTTTCACTGTTATCCTTGGGATCTTGATAGTATAATGTGCGATGTGCAAATAATGCAAATGTGTCATGAAAAGAGTCTGTTATTTTAGTTAGGTATTACATTTTAAGAGTGTGTTATTTTAGTTAGGTATTACATTATAGGCTAAACTAAAATGCAAGTCCATAAGAATGTGGTTACCACTTTCAAATGGGGTGCCATTTATGAAATTCCCATTCTTAGCTTATTTCTCATCATCCTAAATGTATTGAGGCTCATACTGATATGAGTTTCATCGTGGTATTAAGGTAATCCATTTGACAGTCCACTTGATTGCCCTATTGAAAAGATAGTCTCTTGTGTGCTGAAAGTTTTTGAATTCTTAGTACCTGGGAATGCAAAAAATAGACACTTCTTAAACTAATCCTGCAGCTTTAATAGGTCTCAGAATACCGTATGTACACTGGATTTTCTGCTTTTCAAATAATGGTCTCTTGTTCCTTGGAGTATATAAGTTAAAAATGTCCTATCTCTGGTGAGGTATGAGACTCATGGTTGTTCAAATCTTTTAGAACTTAGATAGAAAGGGAAGTCAATGTTGGCTAATTCTGGCCTTTTTATGTGACAAGTTGGAAATTTCCTGGACATGATCTTTCACATTTCCAACAAGATGGTTGGATTTAATAATTAGTCATGCAAGTCTTTTGCTACACTTCCATTAAATGGAGTTGTTGAGCTTTTCAGATCCTTATTCTAAGGCTTTCTAACTTCATCAGGTAAAAATAATAATTAAGACTTTCCTTCAAAGGAACCCCTCCCCCCCAACAAAAAGTGTCCTTTTACTCTTCTATCCACAGTCCTCAGTCCAAGTTAGTGAAAGGGTAAATAAATGGGTTGGGCACCATTGAGTGTGTATCCTGACACATTTTATACATGGCCCTCAAATCTTATGCATATTTGTCTTCTTCTATCAATACAGAGCTTTTTAACCAGTAAGATTGGTGAGTTGTATGTGTAAAATTACAAAAACAAAATGGTGCTCAGAAACTTCATTTTGAATATAAATTCCATTTGTGCAAGTCCCTGCCTAACCAAGGTAATCTTTTTAAGACCCTGTCAGAAACTCCTGGCAGATGAGGTTGCATCCATGGTCCTTCTGCTGCAACAGGATTGGTATTTATTTCTCTTTCAGATTTCCTTGACTTCTGTGCTTGATGTAATCCAAGGATGCAACTTCACCTGCTGGGTGCCTGCACCTTGCATCCATCCTCCCTACCTGTTCTAGCAAAGACAAACAATCCTGCTTGTCATCCTTACACCTGACTGCTCTCTGAGCATGAATGGCAAGGGGTTGGATGGGGTTAGGAAATACACCAAGTCTGCCTCTGCCCATTGCATCCTCTGTATCACCTGATAAAGGGCAGGTATGAAGAGAAAGAGGACAGCACCCCCCCCCGCAGGTCCATGTCTGTTCTGGATGCCTGCAATGTCATTGTAAAGTCCAGTATAGGAACAGATACTTAAATATGCTCACAACTCTAGTTTCACTTGCTTTATTGACCTGTAGACTTTCAATTATCAAATTTTATGTAAGCAACAACTCAAGGAAGTCTTCAAATCCATCACCTCATGCAAGGTAGCAAAACCTTTTACAGACAGGCACTGGTGACTCATTCCTATAAATCTGGGTACTTGAGAAGCTGGGATCCAAGGACTGAGTTTTTAAGCCAGGCCAAACTGAAAAGTTTGTGACAGTCACATTTCCAATTCTGCAAAAAAGCTTGGAAGTGAGGATGAGGCTCAAATGATGAGTGCCAGTACTGAGCAACAAAAGCCAAGAGAAAGCACGAGATCCTGAGTTCAAGTCCCACTGGCACAAACAAAAGGAAAATATTATACCACACAGCGACCTCTTCAGGCCCAAAGGGTCTTAAGGATTTTTCTCTCAGTCTCTAAGAAGAATGACATTGGTATTTTGGTGGATTTTCTATTGAATTTGCAGATTGTTTTCAGTTGTGTAGTCATTTTCCAGAAATTAATTCTGTCAAGCCAGAAATCTTGGAGATGTTTTTGCCTTCTGGTGTCTAATTTTGTTCTTCCAAATCTCTCTCTCTCTCTGTCTACCTGTCTGTCTGTCTGTCTGTCTCTGTCTGCCTCTGTCTGTCTCTGTCTGTCTCTGTCTCTCTCTCTCCATGCTGGTCCTGGGATTTGAACTAAGGGCCCAGGCACAGTTCCTAAGGGTTTTTTTGTGACATTAGTGCTGTAGCTACTGCTCCACTTCCAGCCTTTTGGTGATTAAGTGGAGATAAGGGACTTGTAGACTTTTTTGCCCGCACTGGCTTTTGAACATAAGCCTTAGATTTAATCTCCTGAATAGTAAAAACCACATGCATGAACCATTGGCTTCCAACTCTTCAACATTTTATAGCTTTCATTGTCAACAGCCTCTATCTCCTTGTTTGGACTTTTTATTCAATATTTTTTGAAGCAGTTGAAAATGGAGTTTGTCTTCCAATTTTCCTCTCCCTCTACTAATTGTTGATGTACAGAAAAGCTACTTATTGTGAACTGATTTAACTTTTGTTATATTGCCAAAGGCATTTAGAAGAAGAGTTTTAGGGTCTTTTGGATGTAGGATCATATCATCTGAAAATAAAGATCAACTGACTTGTATCTTCCCCATTTGGATCACTATACCATCTTTCCCTTGTCATTTTGCTTTGGCTAGACATTCTAGTATTGTTTGATTAAAGGAAGTGGGCATTCTTGTCTCGTTCCTGATTTTGGTGGAAATGGTTTTAGCTTTTTCTTATTTAGGTTGATGTTAAATATAGGAGTTTTCCTATGAAGTCTTTATTTTATTAAGGCACAATCCATCATTTCTAGTATCCCCAAGAAGTTATAACAGAATATTGTTTTGTCAAAGACTCCTTCTGCATCTATTGACATGATCACATGATTTTTGCCTTGGATTTTATTTATGTGCTGTATTATGTCTACTGATAAACATCCTATGAATCAGCCTTACATCCTTAGTATAAATGCAACTTAACCATTGTGTACTGTGTGTGTGTGTGTGTGTGTGTGTACTCACAGTGTGGCTTGAATACAGGCCATAGTACTCTGCCATAGCTTTTGTGCTCAATGCTGGTGCTCTACCACTTGACCCCCATCTCCACTTCTAGTAGACATTTCTGCTCAGACTGGTTCTGAATTGGAATCCTCAAGTTTCAAGCTTCTGGATGACTAGTTGTGACCAACTGACAATTTTTTAAATTAGTTGTTAAATTCAGTTGGCAAATTTTTTATCAAATACATCTGTATGTTCATCAAAACAATTGTGCATTTGCTCTGGATGAAGTTTTTTTGTTGTCGTAGTTGTTGTTTCTGAGTCTGTCTCTGGATTTTGGATGCATGTAATGGTGGCATCATAGAAGAAGTTTGGTAGTGATTCTTCAATTGCTATTTCATGGAAAAAAATTGAGGAGTAGTCATGCCGGTTTTTCTTTCAATGAATTGGAGATACTAGCTATAAACTCATCAGGGCCTGCTTTTCTTTACTGGGGAGATACTTTATTGCCAATTAAATGCCATTAATTGTTATAGATCTATTTTAACTGGTTTTGTTGTTTTGACTCAATTTTCATAGAGTGAATGTAGTAATTAATGGATTTCTACTAGATTTTCCAGTTTGTTTGAGTAAAGGTCTAGAAAATTTTTCAGAGTTATATCCTCACATACACCTGCATTGTGATGTCCTCTTCATCATTCTGTATTCTATTATTGTGTGATTTCTCTTCTTTTGGTCAGATTTGTCAAGGGATGTAAAAGCTTTGTGTATCTTTTTGATACACAAATCTTGTTGATTCTTGGAGATGATTTTAAGTTTCTACTTTGTGGTTTTTGTCCTAATTTTTATTATTACTTCCTATATATCTATCAGTTTTGGGTCTGCAATTTTCTCGATATTATAAGAGATTTAAGAACATAATTGGGGTATTAATTTGAGATATTTTGATGTAAGTCCTCATGGCCTTCTCAAATGTTCTTGCAGGTTTTATTCTCATTTTTACTGAATTCTAGGATTTATTTCCCTTTGGCTCCCTTCAGTGACTTAGTCAGCATTCAGCAATGTTCAATGTGCAGGCGTTTGAATATTTTCTGTGGTTTCTTTTCCTGTTAACCTCAAACTGCTTTCCATTATGGTCTGACAGAATATAAGAGCTACTTCAATTTTCATATATATGCTGAGACTCACTTTGTGACTTAGACTACTATGATTTCTTTTAAACATTCCATGGGTTCCTGTTGATAAAAATGTGTATTTTGCAGCATGTAGAGAAAATGCAGTATAGATATCTGTTGGGTTTCAGTGTTCCAGGTCTGAGCATTCTTTGTGTTTTCCTGATCCATTGGTGAGAATGGGGTGTTGAAATCTCCAACCATCACACTTTATGTGTTTTTAAATCCAATATTGTTTGCTCTTCAAAGTTGGCTGCACTGACAATTGATCCATAAATGTTGATTTATTATGTCTTCCTTTATTTATTTTATTTTTTTTGTCTATCATGGGGCTTGAACTCTGGGCCTGAGTGCTGTCCTTCAGCTCTTCAGCTCAAGGCTAGCACTCTACCACTTGAGCTACAGCGCCACTTTTGATTTTCTGGTGGTTTATTGGAGATAAGAGTCTCAAGGACTTTCCTGCCCAGACTGGCTTTGAACCCTGATCCTCAGATTTGAGCCTCCTGAGTTTCTAGGATTGTGGGCATGAGCCACCGGTGCCCAGCCCTTTATTTTTTATTTGTGCCCAGCCCTTTATTTTTTATTTGAAAGGTGATATACAGAGCCGGTTACAGCTACATATGTAAGGTAACCAGTAAATTTCTTGTCAAACATTGTGACCCCACCCTCATTTTTCTCCCATTTCTTCCTTCCCATATCCCCCCACGTTGTAAAGTTTATTTCCAACTAGTATCTGTTTCACTGTTGTATGAGTTCAACCTTTGTCCTTTGACTCACATTTTGTTGTTCCCCTTCCCTTCCCCAAATCAGATAAACACACACACACACACACACACACACACACACACACGTATATATATATATATATACGTGTGTGTTTATGTATATATACATATTACATACATATATATGTATATATACATGTATATATACATATATATGTAAATGTATACATATACATATACATACAGGGTACCAAAGTCAAAGACAGTGACAAAAGGGGATAACCCAAAGGGGAAACAATTGAAAGAAAAAATAATAATTTCACACAATACATTGAAAACAACAACAAAGAAAAATCTGCTAGTCTCATTCCTTCCTAATGATGAGTTCTCTTTTTAACATGAATTGTTCTTCTTTTCTGACTACTTTTCATTTGAAATTTATTTTCACAGATGCAATTATTGCTATAACTTTCTGTTTTGGATGTCTACATACTAGTTTCAAATGTTTACATACTTGTACTCTAAGCCAGCATTTATTTCTGACAGATAAATGTGTTTCTTGTAAACAATGATGGTTGGTCATGACTTTTGATCACACTCACTATTTATATCTTTTAATGTAAATAAACTGTGTCAATTAAAATTGTGAGTGAGAATTGAGAATTAACTGGCAATTCCAGTTATTCCCAGTTTCCTGCCTAAATTTAGTTTCCCATATGTTTATGTATGTATGCATCAGGAATTATATGTTTTCTTCACATTTTCATGTTCATGCCTACCTTCTATGTTCAGGATATTTTTGTGATTCTTTAGTAATGCTGCTTTAGTGATCATATATTATTTTAGTTTTAATTTGTCATGGAATGTATTTTTTTCCTTCCGTTTTGAATAAAAGCTTCGCTGGGTATCATATTCTGGGTTGGAAGTTGGATATCTGCGTGCTTCCTTTCTAAGACCCTCTACCCCCCCCTTGTTTTAATAGTTTCTATTGAGATAATGGTAGTAATTTTTCTGATAGGTTTTCCTATGTAAGTAATCAAGTGTCCATGGCAGAATTAAAGTTCCTGCCTGACTGGGCTGCCTGCACCTCCCCTGGGTCATAGACCAGGTTGGCATCTTATGTCCAGGATGGTGGGGTCCAGTTGTTTTGGGGGAACTCGTACTAGGGGTGCCCGGGCACTTACTTACCCCAGTGAGGGCCTCTTCTCAGGAGCAGCAAACATGAAGTAAGCAGGGAAGCTTCCTATCTCTTCGGAGAAGTATTTCCTAATCCTGCGCCTGGGGCTCAGGACCTGCCTCGTCAAAGGGTTCCTGCTGGATCTCCCCTCTATGCAGCCCCTCGCCCACCGCCCACCATCCTACAGCGCAGCACCACGCCCAGCCTCCAAATGTCTTCTGGGGCTCCATCGTATGTTTGGTGCTGAAGAAGGTCTGGGGCCCCAAAGGCTAAAGCGCCACACTCACCGTCCCGCTCCTCCTGGCTGTGAACCACACGCTGAGCCCTAGTGTGCAGCCTGGGCATGGCCCTTGGAGTCACAGGATGGCCTCCTGCCTCAGGCCTCGTGTCAATGGCACTCTTCTGGCAGTGGCGTGTGACACTCACGATCGGCCTTGAGAGAGGCCGGCCTCCCCCAGCCCTACTCTGCCTCCCTCATCGAGTTGTCCACCAGGTCTCCTCTGCCTGGCCTCTCCACCTCCTGTGGCCGCACCTGAAACAGTGCTCCATGAATTCCATATGTCCACTTCACCAGTGAAGAAGAGCTCGTCTCTCTTCTCTAGGACTTCCACGGTGTCCCTGGGGAGGTATTCGGCCAGTGTGACTTGGCCAAAGCCCCCCATACCGATGGACCTCAGGACCCTGTATTGAGCCATGGTACCAGCTCGTCTGAAGAACTGTCTTTCACTAACCACTGTAGGTAAGGATGCTATCTAGGAAAAATAAATAAATAACAATATCCATATATAATAATATATGAATATATGTAAAATCAAAAATACATAAATATAATATGTAATAAAACATAAAAGTATAATATTTAAATATATAATAAGCATCACATCATCAGTTTGATGATGACCTTTAATTGCTTAGTTTTCAGGCAGGAAACAGAATGATGGACTTTAGCATTCAGTCTTACAGACTGTTTCAAGTGGTTTATTTGATGATGCTTTCAAGGTTTATGTTTTGTAGCTATAAAGCCTGTTAAATGGCTTTTAATCTTCTCCTAACTCACAGATAAGTTTATCATGTTAGAGAAATTAAATGTAAATGGCACTTCAGAACAATACATCTTTGGGTGGATTGATTATCAGTATGAACCTACTGTGGTAGCTTTGGTATTGTTGAAACTGGGGAAAGAAAGAAGTTACCTAAACTTACTGTGTGTAAAGACCCCCAGACTCATTGATTTTCTGTGTACAGTGATAAAATTTATAGAGTGTATCTTCACTTGGCAGTTCATGACAAGCTCTTTCCCCATAGTTCAGGATGAAGCTTTCCAACTACAAGGTGAGAAACAGTGGAACAAATAACACATAAGGAGAGACAATTGGCACACAAGTAAAACTTATAGAAGAATCACTAGTACATGAAAACCTAACTCAAGCAAACATGCTTTCCAGTGTGGCCTCTGATGATCTTGTGTTGTACTGAAAAATATATGCCTATAATTCTTTTCAATTAAATTTTTGTAATGTAAACAGAAATGAAATTTTTAAAAGAGCTATTCCAGCCTGATGCCAATGACTTCCATCTAGAATCCTAACTACTCAGAAGGCTGACATCTGAGGACCAAGGTTCAAAGCCAGCCCTGGCAGGATAGTTGTGAGACTCTTATCTCCAATTAACCACAAAAAGCCCAAGGGAAGCTGTGGTAGGGGTAGAGCTAAGTGTGCCAACCTTGAGAGAGAAAAATATGCTCAGAAACAGCACAAAGGGCCTACTTTCAAGACCCAAGATTGGCCTACCATAAAAGTAACCTTTTATTCTAGATTTGTATAACCGTTTATATATTCTCTTAACTATTTTAGTTCCTCCATTTAACATGTTTCTGTCATTTTTTATTTAGGATGGGTGGTGCGAATCATGCTTCTTTTGCAGATTTTAAAATAAATACTCATATTTTACAAATATAAAGTATTTCATGGCATTTAGTTTCAAATACAAATTTTTATAGCTAAACATATTCAATTGAAAGCGTTTGGATATAAAATGGAATTCTGTATGTCTCCTCATTGAGTAGCTAAATTCATCCATTCAAAACCCAGCAAAAGACATTGAATAATTTTTTAACTTTTCATTTTATAAGCCATCAAAGGCAAATCATACTTCTTGCTTTAATGTGTCATAGCAATTTGATAACTGACTTTTAATTGTCCATCATTAAATGAAAACCAGAATTGAGGGTTTGATTTGTTTTGATATAGTCACATTAATATTAGAAGACTATTACAACTTCAAGAGAGTTTTCTTATGGAAAGGGTAATTAGTTTAAGCTACAGAATAAATAATTGATTATGCAGATAATGAAGCAAACATCTAAAGAGAAAAGCCAGCATGTAATTGACATTTAGTGGTTAACTTGCTAGAGATTGACAAGAGCTCATTTTTCTTCTATCAAATATGTATGTTGGTCTTTTCAAACAAGATAAGGAGTTTTATGTTGTTCATAATGACTAATTTCAGATCTTTTTTCTAAATACTGCATTTAATTTAATTTGTCTAGGTAAATATCTAAATCGCATAGTTTATTATAAATGAACAAACAAACCAACCACTTCCTTTGCTCTGGAGCCCAGGTCTGAAACATCATTTAGACAGGAACAAATGTAATTATCCTTATCTGAATGTATTAAAAAAGATAAGGAGGTAAATGTCAATTCTGCTATTTCAATAGGGCAACAAGTCACAGCCTTCACCATTTAATCAAAGGAAATATTTAAAATAATCTCTGTGGTGTAATTTAACAGTTCAGTGGAGGAGACCATAATGATCTTCAGTGATAAACTTTCATAAAAGATGCTTGGTAGGTAGCATTTTGCATCTGAAAAAAAATGCATCAAAGCATTGCATTGTGGGTGGAAGCAAACTGTTTTTTGTTCATTCAGTAAACTATTTCCAAGAGAGCATGTGGATTAGGATCTACCAAGTGAGAACAGGCCTTGAGCATTAAGAGAATAATGTGCTGGCTATGTCTTTTAAACAGTTGTTGTTTTGTTGTTGTAATGGTTGATGACTGTGTGTGTGTGTGTGTGTGTGTGTGTGTGTGTCCATCCATCTGTCTGTGTGTCTGTCTATCTGTGTCTGTATCTGTGTTTCTGTATCTGTGTCTTTGTCTGTGTATGTATGTGTCAGTACTAAGGCTTGCACTCAGGGCTTGGGCATGGCCTCTGAGCTTTTTCCCTATTAGTTGATCCACATCACCACTTCTGGTTTGGTGCTGTAATTGGAGATTGCAGTCTCAAGAGTTTTTACTCTCATTGCTGGCTTGCCTCTGTGATTTGAAGTTCTTCTTGCCTCAGTCACCTGAGTAGCCAAGATTATAGGAATGACCAACTAGTGCCCAGGTCTGATCTATTTTGAAGAATGCACTTTCTGCTCATTACTCTACTGAGCCATAGAAATGTTGTTTTGGAACATGATATCATAATCAGAAGCAAAAATATGAAGAAAGAAAGAAAGACATATTCCCCACAACTGGCTTTAAACTAGGCAATATATTTTCAGAACGGCCACCTGATCTTACTTCTATTTTTAAGAGTTCGAGAGAACTGCTGTTACTGATCTTAATATGAAAATGAAACACAACCGCCACCAGCAACAAATACTTCAACTCCAAGAGGTAAAGTGATTTGAGTGGAAGGACAAGGTAAATTATGACCAAAAGCAACAAGGACTTGGGTTTCCCAATTCTTACTATGTTCTTTCTGTACTACCTCTTTGTAAAAATAGCTAAGAGCTTGCTTTCTAAGAGGCACTTAAAGCTTGGAGAGATATTTTGGGAGCCCCATTAGCTGTTAACTGAAAACAAAAACAATTAAGAGTTGTAGAATTCCCCCTCTGGCTTCCGTGCCTCTGAAGTATGATGAAATTGTGTATATTTCCTGAAGGGGTGAAATGCCAGTTGGAGACGTTAATCTTGCTAAGCTGAGCAAGACCGGAGATGAATGTAAACGCTGTGGAGAACAGAGACTTCTGACTCCAGGCTGTCCACTCACAAAGAGGGGGTGCTAGTGTAGAAGCAAGTAATAACTAGGATATTAACACAGTGTTTGGGAATTTTCATTTTACAGAGTTATGTCACTTTATAACTACATTGTCAGAAAGAACTAGGGTATTGATTATGCTTTAAATGTCACCCCTCCCCTCCCAATTCATGTGTTGAAGTTAAAAAGGTTTGGGTATTCAGGGAGTACTGGCATCAAGAGGGACCTTTAAGAGAGAAGGCCTAGTGCAAGGCACTCAGAATAACTGGAGGTATTTGTCAATTCGAATATTTCTTCAAGTTACATTCTTATTAAGTTCTGTGTAGCCTAGAGAGTTATTATAAAGGCAGAGCAAACACGACACATGACAGCCAACCCTCCCCCCTCTCACCCTCCCCCTGCCCCCCTCCTTGCTTAGCCCCTTTCTAGCTCCCTGGTAAAGGTGTAATTTCCATTTCTACACATGTCCCTCTGTCATCTGCCCTGGGCCCCTCATCTGTGTCTGTGGAATGATGTTTGGGCTGTGTTTGAGCCTCCAAAGCTTTCAGCTAAGTAAACCTCTTTGTTTCAAAACTGGAGCCTGCATGTTATTTTAGGGATAAAAGGCGAATTATACAATACTGTTGATCTCTGTTTGTAGCTGACACCCGTGAAGGTCATGCAATGAACTTCCCCAAGGTCAGATAGACAAGTCAGGATCAAGTTCAAGTGTAGCCATTCTCATATAGAAAGCTGCACCCAGCTGCTGGGCCCCTTCAAGGACACTGGCAGGAGTGATGACTGTTCTTGTGTACAAATCTCTTACACTCACACTGCAAACCTGCCCACCGTTCTTAACTCTTTGGGATTTAGTTTTTTTCTAACATGTATTAAGCGATTTTCTTTTCTAAATATGTTTTTATTGTAAAAATACTGTACAGAGGGGTTACAGTTACACAAGCAAGGTAATGAGTACATTTCCTATCAAGCATTGTTTCCTCCTCCTTTGTTTTTCTCCTACCATCCCTTCCCTCTCCAACTCCACAACTACACTCCCCCCTTCAAATTGTAAAGTTCGTTTTTCAACATAGTGTCTTGTACATCTCATTGTTACAATGGGTCATGGAGGTTCCTCAAAAGACTCCACATAGAGCTCCCCTGTGACCCACAATCAGACTTCTGGGCATTTACCCAAATGATCACAAACAAGACCATACTAATGCTACAGAACAACTATGTTTATTGCACCATTACTTACATAGCAATTTTCTTTTGTTTCTCTTTTTCTCCTTGTCCTTTTTCTCTTCTTCTCATCCTCACAGAGGACTACCATACTCTCAACATTTTTCTAATTGGTTGATGGTGCCTGGTTCCTTCCTAACTTCATCTGGAAAAGAAGAGAGAGGGGGAAAGATAGGGGAGATCTAAGCACTCTGCACTGTGCAGTTCATCGCTTGCAGCACAGGTGGCCATGGAGCATTTGCAGTGGGGCTTGTGTGATCAAGGTATTGCGTTACTGTAACTTCTAATTATTTTAAATTATAAAGTTATTCCTCAGTCACTTACTACAAAACCTACTAAATGTTTTTTGGGGAAATTGAATGCATGAATCTCCCTTTTAAAACTTTAAATCCTGTGAAGTCTTGAGGCAGTTTTGCCTATAATAGAATATTTTTTTTAAGATGACTAAATATGAACTTCTTCATTTTACTTTTCTGAATGCCCTTATAGGAAACCTTAGTCAGGACTGCAAGGGTGGTAGAGAAAGGAGGGATAGGAGTTCCAAATCAGCCCAAACAAAGATTGTGCTCTGATCTCAAAATAAACTAGAGAAATAAGGGGGAGCAGGGTTGGTGAAAGTAGTACAGCACTTGCATAGCACATGCAAGACTCCATGTTGAGAGGAAAAAAAGAGACAGAGAAAGTAAGATTGAGAGAGATAATAGAGACACAGAGACAGAGGCAGACTTTAAAATTACATGGGCGGGCCTGGGATGGTGGCTCAGTGGTAGAGCGCTTGCCTTGCATGTCTGAGGCCCTAGGTTTGATTCCTCAGCACCACATAAGCAAAAAGAAAAAAGCCGGAAGTGGCGCTGTGGCTCAAGTGTTAGAGCGCTAGCCTTGAGCTGAAGAGCTGAGAGACAGCGTCTAGGCCCAGAGTTCAAGCCCATGACTTGACCCTCCCCCCAAAAAATTACATGGGCATATCACGTTGTATTTTCATTGAATAACACTAGTAAGAAGAGAAATAATCATTTTACAAATATTATTATTTCAGATATTGAAAAATATTGACCCTAAATCTATATCATTTCCCATTCTTCATTTAGAAATTACTGTAAATCTCTCATCTTATTTTTATTTTGAGAGCATCTGAAATAGAGACAATAACAGAAATATCTGTCAATTCTGCAGAGTAACAGTATGGTGGTCTACATACCCATACTCTCTAATTTTTAATATTTATTGTGACATTGATTAAATACTTGTCACAGTAATTTCTGTCTCCAGTCCTCAGTTGGTTTTGCTTAGTCAACTGAGCACATCTGACTGAAGCCTGTGATGGTTCATTTGATAATAATCAATCATCTAATAACAAAAGAATAACAGTTCAGTTTACCTGAAAACTACTTTGAGATTTCCTGGAAGATCCCTGAAAAAAAATCACAAATATCTCTTCTTTCATCACAGAAAAAAAAAGATAAATCTCAGAAATAAGGGGGAGAGGTGTTTGTGATGTGTTATGGCTATAAAATATCTCTAGAATGGCCACATTGTGAAGAAGGGATGAGTTCTAAAACAAATTGTTTAAATAGGGATACAGATTCACCCATTGCAACAATGAGATGTACAGGATGCTATGTCAAATAATGAACTTTTCAATTTAGGCAGGGATGGGAGTTTTTGGGGGTAGGGGGTGGCTGTACCTGAGGAGGTGGGAGGGAAAGGATGGTAGGGGAAAAACAAAGGAGGAGGCAACAATGCTGGATAAGAAATGTACTCATTACCTTGCTCATGTAACTGTAACCCCTCTGTACGGTATTTTCACAATAAAAAACTTAATTAAAAATAAACATTTAAGAAAAAGTATATTTTAGCTGGGTGCCAGTAGCTCACACCTGTAATCATATCTATTGAGGTAGCTGAGAGTTGAGGATCATAGTTTGGAGTCAGCCCAAGCAGGGTAGTCCATGAGCCTCTTATCTTGGTAAATTACCAAAATAAAGCCTGAAGTTCAGCTGTAGCTCAAAAGGTAGAGTGCCAGCCTGGAGTTAAAATCTTCAGGGATAGTGCTCAAGGCTCTGAGTACAGTACAAGCCCAAAGAAGGAGGGAGAAAGGAGGATAAGGCGAACTAGGGGGAGTAGCAGGGGGAAGGAGAGGCAATTGTATATTTTATGGTTAGTCCCTAGGTATATTCCAATGTTCTTATCATCTGCAACACAGTGAGATACACACTGATCAAAACTGTCATAAAATCATGATGCTTTGATAGAATGTATTTTTTTCTCTACTGTTATAACTTTCAGTATTGAATTTAACACCTGTACTTAGGTGCCAGCAGAATGAACTCAGTTTTTGTTTGTTTTTCTGATACTTGCCCATGTTTCTCTCTGCTATAAGGGATGGACCAGAATATTCTGTATTCAATAGAGAGCAACACAGTGACCCGAGGACAATGTCTGTAGCTGCTATTTTAAGCTAACTTCCAAGAATCTATTTTAGAGTCAGATATAATTTTTAGACAATACAGGTGGATAATTTCAAATTTTCAACAGTAATCTTTAAAACGAATAACAAGGTTAATTAAAAGAAGATATATATATATATCAAGAGAAATACATTTTAATATGATTAATTTCCAGATTATTATTATTGGCATGGCTTTCATAGTATAATCTCTGAGTATACTAGGAAGCCTCTTATTTTCTTTTGAACTGATTGGTAATTTGAAATTCTCTGCTAATATTTTTACTTTTTTTTTTTTTGGTCGGTCGTGGGGCTTGAACTCTGGGCTTTAGCGCTGTCTCTCAGCTCTTCAGCTCAAGGCGAACGCTCTAAGGCTTGAGCCACAGCGCCACTTCCAGTTTTCTAGTGGTTTATTGGAAATAAGAGTCTCAAACTTTCCTTCCCGGGACTGGCTTTGAACCATGGTCCTCAGATCTCAGCCTCCTGAGTAGCTAGGATTATAGGCAGGATTATAGGCATGAGTCACTGGTGCCTGGCTTTGTTTCTGCTTTTCATATGTAAAATCACACATTTTAAAATGAGTCCTCATTCTCACTCATGCCCCTGAATTGAGTTCTAAGTCTTCTTATTTTCATGATGACAGGTTATTTGTCTGTATCTAGTAAGAGCCTCTCTCTCTCTTTTTCTCTCTCTCTATTTTGCTGGATCTGTGAATAAATCAGACCCATCATTGCCTACATAATATGCTCATGGGCAGCTGTGTTCTTGTTAATTGCAGTAAAATATGTACTTGTAACAATAATTTACTGTCCTGGCCATTTCTAGGTGTCTCGTCAAGGCGCTCACATGACTGAACGTGATCTTCCTGTGCTCCTCTTCCTACACTGCATACCCCAGCTATGGTGCCACCATTGGTCTTCAGTCTCTGTGAATTTCACTACTCTAGGCTCCTCCTCAATTGAATTTGTTCAGTATTTGTCTGTCTTCTATGGGCGTATTTATTTAGCATCATTTCTTTTTTTTTTTATTGGTTGGTCATGAGGCTTGAACTCTGGGCTTGGGCACTGTCACTCAGCTCTTTTTTTTTAAATAAGTTTTTTATTGTGAAAATACTGTACAGAGGATTACATTTACATGAGCAAGGGAATGAGTGCATTTCTTATCAAGCATTGTTGCCTCCAGTGTTCTACCACTTGAGCCACAGAGCCATTTCCAGTTTTCTAGTGGTTTATTGGAGATAAGAGTCTTACTGACTTTTCTTCTCAGGCTGGCTTTGAACCGTGATCCTCAGATCTCTGTCTCCTGAGTAGCTAGGATTACAGGCATGAGCCACGGGTGCCCAGCTATTCATCTTTTCAGTTTCATATATATATGTATTTTAATTCCTTTTATTCTTTTAATATCTTTTAATATCTAAAAAATTTTAAAAAGCCAAAGTAATTCTTATGTGGATTTATTAAATGCTCATATGAGAATTGTGAATTCTTATCTTTTTGAAAATCTTATCACTTTACAGCATTGCAGGAAGATAAAATTTAAGTCATATGCAGTGGTAGTACAGGAATATAACATTTACAGAAGTGTGAACATTTGTTAAGAAATGTGGGCCTGATGTTAAGCGAAATGAACCCCAAGATAGGGACACGAGTGGTTTTTTCTTTCTTGCTACTGTTTCTAACGTATTAATGAGGTACCATGCGATTTATTTTGTTGCTTTGTATGTACCTCCCCCAGGGTATAACCCCTACTTTCACTGTATTTGATGTCAGTATAATTTGTGGAGGGTAAGGGAAAAAACAAAATGTTTAAATAGGGATACAGGTGGACCCATTGCAACAATGAGATGTACAAGACACTGTTGAACAACGAACTTTACAATTTAGGTGGGGAGGGGGTGGGTGTGTAGTTGTGGAGTTGGGAGGGAAGGGATGGTAGGGAAAAAACAAAGGAAGAGGCAATAATGCTTGATAAGAAATGTACTCATTACCTTGCTCATATAACTGTAACCCCTCTTTACAGTATTTTCACAATAAAAACTTATTTAAAAAAAAAAGAAATGTGGGCTTCTGACTGGTGCCAATGGTACATGACTGTAATCCTAACTACTCAGGAGGCTGAGATCTGAGGATCACAATTCAAACCCAGATAGATCTGGAAAGTCCCTGAGACTCTTATCTCCAATAAACCACTCAGAAAACTGGAAGTGACACTGTCAATCAAGTGGTAGAGCACTAGGCTTGAACTGAAGAGCTGAGGGACAGTGCCCAGGCCTCGAGTTCAAGCCTCATGACAGACAAAATTAATTAATTAATTTAAAAGGTGTGGACCTTATTCTCCTAAGCCATCATCTGAACTCAGCAGTGTATGTTTCTTTTTTCTTTAATTATTTTTACTGATAATGACTATATCAATATTTTCAACATTGCCGGATGATGAAAATAAGATGAAATTAATTGCAAAAGTTATTTTGTATAGGTGAGTTTGTTCTCTGAGGAAAGCAAACTTTTATTCCTAGGATGTGCACCAATTACAAAATTAATTTAAGAATGTTTTTAAGTATGAATAGAAATTCAAACTTTTTGTTTGAAAATTTTGTGTGCTTGTGTGTATATGTGTGAGGATGAGAGATATGAGTGTGAGTGTGTGTGCGTGTGTGTGTGTGTGTGTGTGTGGTGTATGAATGGGTAAGATGAGTGAATATATGTATGCCTGTTATGCATGTGTATCTGTATATGAATGTGTGCCTATTAGTATATGTAGAAGCCTGTGCATATATGTGTGTATATGAGTGACTATGAATGTGTACATGTTTATACATGTGTGTATATGTCTATGTATATGAATTTGTATATATTTACACAAACATGCATTTAAATGGCATATGTGTGTGTATGAGTGTTTATATGAAGGTATGCATTTGTGTGTATGTATCTGTGGTGTCTCTGCAGGTGAATATCTGTGTATGTGGTATATGTGTGTAAATGTGCAGATGTGTGTATATACAAATGTGTGTGTATGTGTGAGTTGTCAATGTGTATAAATACATGTGTGGAGATGAGGCAGTGAGATCAAACCCAAGGCAGCATGCTGCTAGGGGGGCCTTATTCTGCTCAGCCAGGGAAGCAGGCTCTTTGCTTAGTGTTGAATGTTACGTTTCTTCCAACTTACTTATTTTACCCACAAGTATAATGAGGCTTGCTTCCAGACCTTCACAGATTCATATCCATCCAGGACTGGAGCTTCAATACATGGAACATCAAACAAAGTAGGAAGAAACAATGTTCTTTAAGTAGAACAGCAAATGGTCCAGCATTTGCTCTGTTCTCCTAGTAAGGTTATCTAAGCATGTAGTATTTATGATAATTAAGCCCTGTCTTTTGTATGTAAGAGCTTTGGGCAAATAAGAGTGCAACAATGCATGCCAGGGACCTCACTTACAAGAAATGAACTGCTAGTTATGTTCAATGCATATCCTATGAAATTAAAAATTTGAGGGGAGGAGTTGGGTTGGGAGAGATGCGGGAGAATGAGGAAAGATAAAATGACATTGTATTCACAAACTGCTTTGTTGAGTGATAATTCCTTTGTACAACTACTTCAAGATAATAAGATATAATCTTAAAATTAGAAGAACTATGTAACAAATGAATTAAAAACAATCTTTTTCATTATATGCAGCTAGACATTTTTCACTTATGCACTTAGCAGAAGTGATTCATTCCTCTAGTTCCAGCTTTGTTACTGGTTCATTGGAGATAAGTCTGGTGGATTTCATTTCCCCATTTGGCTTTGAATTATGATTCTGCAGATCTCAGACTCCCATGTAGACAGGATTATAGCGAAGAGTTAGAGACTAGGTTACATTGTATGCTCTGAAATCATAATGATCGTTTATTGAATGTTTACTGAAGAAAGTATATGGTGGTGTCACTAAAAACCTCTTTACATTCACACAGCATGGTGTTCCACTTTTTGAAAATATAGCAATCATGTTCTTACATAGCCACGTAATAACGTACTATGAAATTCTATAAGGGATTGTTAATGATCTCAAATTAAACTTACTCAGGGAAGATTGAGAGTAGGAATAAAATGAGATAGGATATTAAAATGGCACAGGTTTTACATATATTTGTCATTTTTTTCCTTGCAAAGAATTTACATAAAAAGTTATATAAATTAGTATACTAAATCTTTTTATAAGCTACTGGAGTGTTTGGCAATAATTGTGTGTTTATACTACCATACATCCACTATAACACTGGATACTGGATGTGTGTATAAATATGCATATTGTATACATACACATTATATATATATATATATATTCTATAACATTAGATATATATGTGCATATATACTATGTAAATAGTATATATCTACTATATGTATGTGTTTTGTATGTATAAATAATGTGGTATATTCTGTATGAAACTGTAATATATGTCATCTACCTACAATATTATATGATATTACATAATCATGAGTACATTATTGCCACTTATCAATACCAAAATTAACCCATGGTTATCACATATATATTCATAATATAACTGTGTGTGCATACACATAAGTGTATATTGGTATATATACAAATGAACATAATTTGTTACATTTAAAATAAAGGAAATTAAAGTAGGCTTTCTGAAATTGGATAGTTCTCTTTTTTCTAAAGGCAAACAAACTTGTTCCCATTCTATTTACACAAGAATGAATTATATGTACTTTACAAGATAAAGTCAAGTGTATACTCTAGGAAAACTTTAACAGGTGTTATAGTGCACACCTGTAATCTAAACCCTTCAGAGTCAGGTCTACCATAGTTGGTGGCCAACTTGAGTTACATAGTAGGACTCTGTCTTAGAAACAAGAACCCAAGCCAAAAAAAGCAATGATAGGCAGAATATTTTGTGCAAAATGTAGTGTACTAAAATAATCCCAGATGCTGAGCAGGCTTCAGAAGGGTTTATAGGATGAAAGCAAGAGACAAAAAAAAAAAGATCTGCATAAATGAATCTCAGGAATCTTAGAGAAGATTGACTGATTGAAACTCAAATTTCATGGTGGACATTATCTGTCAAATCAGTAAAAGTAACCTAAAATCCTTATGCTCCTCAAAGGCTCAAAACTTTACACAAACATTCGGCTGGCAGATCCTGCTATGTGTAAATAAATTCATTTTCAGAGTAATGATATTTATCAGTGCTTATGCAGCAGCACCAGGGAAAGAATTCATTTCCTCTGGACTCTGATTCTGTGGTAATACACTCCACAGTGGCAGAGCAGGGCACAGGTGAAGGGGATAAAGATAGCCCTCCCTGCTCTGGAAAGAGGAGAGCAGGCCTTGGGAGGCAGAGAGCTCTACAAGTGTTTCTGTGTGAATGCTGATGATCCTACCTGCGAGAGGGAGGCAGGATTCCCAGTTCATGGCCAGCCTAAACTGTTTAGCAAGACTTTGTCTTGGAAAACAGGAAAAAAATGCAGTAAAATAAAGCCAAAGAAACTACTGCTGAAATTCCGATTTTTTTTGTTTTCTTTTGTTTTTGTAAATAAGAGTTTAACCACATCTACAGTCTGAGACTTTGTATTCTTTGTTAAAATTCTATGATTTTTTTCGTTTACTTGCCAGAGTATAACTTCCCAAAGGGCTCATTTGGAGAGAAAACTGGATCATTTTCTAAACTAGAGAGCCCACGGCAATGATCAATGGTGATCATCATTTCTTTGTAATTCTAGAAAACGATTCTAACAATTAAATGATCATTCCTTCACATGACTAGAATATGTATGGCTGCATGTATCTCAATCACAACTCTTGATATATGGAGAAAAAGTGGTGATTGAGTTTTAATACTTGAAAAGTGCAATGAATCTATATGAAGGACAGTAAAGCATTTATTCTGTCACCAGGGTTGAGGAAATGGTGGGCGAGAAGTCTCTAGCCAGGGAAGAGCTTGCTCTACAGGAAGCTAAGAGAACCCAGAACTGGCCTGGGACTTGATGGACTCAGAGCCTGTGGCCTGGGTATCAGAGTTCTGGACTTAGAAGCTGAATGACAATGAAATCACCAAACACAAGCCTTAAGTATTGTAATTTAGCTGGCTCCTGGTGATTTCCAGACTGCTTCTGAGTGGTCATGATAATTGTTCTATAAGAGATGTCTTTTTGAAATGCTTCCTGATCTTCCTAGTACAAAATGAGTACTTGTATTAGGCTTTATTTCATGATAGCTTGTCTTGATCTTACCACTTGAGACACATCTTCAACCCTGATTTTGCTAGTTATTTTGGAGAAAGAGTCTCATAGACTGTTCTGCCTTTAAATTGTGATACTCTGGATCTCATCCTTCTCAGTAGCTGAGAGTCTTCAGAATCATTATTTTTGGAAGACAGTTTTTAGATTAGCAATACAACTCTTCGAACCAAGCAAGAAATTCTCTGCTTTGGGTCTCTCCTGACTAATCAAGGAGTAGATGAATTCATGAAATAAATAATACAGAAATTCAGGAGCTTAGGCTTGTTGAACAAAATCTATACCACCAGGTACTTGTGGCTTGATATCACTATTAGTTCCTAGGCACAAGTTCAATATTCCTTACATGACCGAGTGTCGTGAAAACTCTTGCATAGCATATGCCTTGATAGCTCACATCTATAATCCCAGAAGCATGGAAGGCCATGATTAGGAGAGCTATAGTTTGAGGGTAGCCCATGGAAATAATTAGTGAGAAACACATCTGAAATAGTAAGGTGGGAATAATGAAGCATGTCTGTGATTCCAACTATGTGAGAAGTGTGTAAATGGCAGGAGTACAGTCTCGGACCATGTCTGTAACCAATGTCTTCAGCAGGAAGTTCTGTGCAGAGAAAAATTCTCATTTTGGGCAACTTTTATATATGCCCATGTTACTTTAGTAGATGATGAGGTAAATTTAGTGCGAGTTGAGTGGCAGATGCTTCTATGGAGAAGACAGATATGTTATTTAATATGTCAAAACCATTTTCAAAAGCAAACAGATTGTTATATATGGGGAGACTACTTCTGATTTGGGAGGACCATCCAGTCTTTATCCAGTTCCTCATCTTGAGATGCTCAGAAATTCCTGTGCTCTTTGTAAAAGGTGTACATGAGAATGTTTTGGAAAATGAGATAATGACAGTATGACAAATGAGGCTCCATCCACAATATGGTCAAAGGGACATAGAACTGGCATAGGTCGAACACATGTGGACATTTAATGGCATGCAATCAAATTATGAAAAAAATAACTAAAATGTCTGTGTTTAACATTTGTAATTTTAATTTTATCTCTAAATTTTGTATATTGTATATGTTCTCAAGGCTTCATGTGTGGTTATTGGGGCTCTACCACTTGAGCCTTGCTTCCAATCCTACTGTTTGCTGGTTAATTGAAGATACAGTCTCTTAGAATCTTTTGTCGGGGTTGATTTTAAACTTCAGTGTTCTGAGTTCCAGCCTCCAGAGTAGAGAAGAAAGCCATCCTGAATGTATCTATATGGTTTCATTTAAAAAATATTGTAAAGGTGACGTATAGAGCAGTTAAAGATATATAGAAGTCAGGTAATGAGCTAATTTCTTTTTGAACGGTGTCACCTCTTCCCTAATTTTCTCCTAATATTTCCCTCAGGACCCTCCTCTACAAGTTATAGAATTCATTTTCAACTTAGTGTCAAGTGAGTAACACTGCTGCATTAGTTTACTCTTTATCCCACCTATATGTTTTTATCATTTTGACAATTTGAACAGAATAGACATGATGTGAAAATCAAATAGAAATCACAAGTCATAATTTTGCCAGAGTGGATGTAGGAAAATAAGTTACATGAAGGAAACATAAATTCATAAATTATATATGTATGTTATTATTTGACCAAACAATTCCTGCCTGTAGCAAGAGGAGAACAATTAACAGACTGCCTCATGCCTGAAGCAGCTTCTGAGATTTTGGCCAGACTGAATCACAAGTGTATAGATCCGTGCATAATTGACAGTTCGCAAATGCTTGGAAGCTACTATAATCATTCTAGTAGGGGCTACTTCTCATCAATCTGTTTATTACTGTGGCTAACATTTTTAGATATGTTTTTATTTTAATACGCTTCTTACTGTAAAAATACTGTACAGAGGATACAATGCTTGCTGTTTAAGTATTTTTAATGGCAATGGGTCTTTGTGTGGCACCTTGCCTTGGAGAACAGGTGTTCAGAGAGCCTGCGTGGCTATAAGTCATATTTGGGAAGACACTGATCTGTCACTAACCCACAGGCTGGATTTCCAACCATGTTAGTACTAGCCATTGCAATGGATGTGCCAGGTACCTCTAGGACCACTACCAACTAACTGTTTTTAAAAAGCAGTGAAAATAGAATAGATAATCTGCAACTTGGTATTGGTGGAGCTGGTGGGTGTGGCAGGCCAGGATGCAGTGGAATGAATGAATAGACTGTTAGATGGTCGGCTGGTATGTCAAGCCTCGATTTTATCTCAATGGTGTTGACTAATATGAGGTTTATTTGAAAGGACTGATGCATTCATATTTACTTGTTGTATATGCACATTGTGCAGGTGTTCAGACAACATGTGTGCCCAGAGGACAACCAGGAGCCAGAAGCACTTACTTAGGTGTGCATGTAAAGTTGAAACATAGAAAACAAAGGACAAGAAAACAGACATAGAATGAAAGAATTAAAAACTGATTACTAGAGGATGAGGGAAAGGATGATCCTTAATATGAATCCCAGGTTTTCTCTAAGACATGATGAGGATAATTTTACTTCACCTAGAACAACGTTATTTCCATTGTTTGTTTGTTAGTTGGTTGGTTGGTTGATTTTGTGGGTTTTTTTTTTTCTCCTGCAGGGCTGAGAGGACCAAACACACCAGGCAAGTGCTCTTCCACTGAGCTGAATTCCCAACCCCCTTGTTCGGCTTGTTTTTTGTTTTGTTTTGTTGTGTTTTAGAGTTTTCTGTTAGCTTATCCTAAGACATCAGGATGGTTTGGATTTTAATCCAGGAAATCAAATGTTTCAAAAAGTCATATAGATTTCCAGTAAGAATCCAAAATAATCCCTGGGATATTTATTTCAACCAGAGGTCATAAATGTACTATTTTCACACAAGTTGTCAAGGGTTAACCACAATTTCAGTATTCATGGTATAAGTTACTACCTGGTGATTTTAGATGGTAAACCTTTACTTATACAGACTATCCTTAAAAGTTTTTTACAATGAGCCAGGCGCCAGTGGCTCACGCCTGTAATCCTACCTACTCAGGAGGCTGAGATCTGAGCATCGTGGTACAAAGCCAGCTTGGGCAGGAAAGTCTGTTGAGACTTTTATCTCCAATAAACCACTAGAAAACAGGAAGTGGTGCTGTGGCTCAAGTGGTAGAGAGCTCGCCTTGAGCTGAAGAGCACAAGGACAATGCCCAAGCCCAGAGTTCAAGACCCATGACTGACAAAAAAAATGTTTTGTACAATGCGATCATCAGTGACTGATCAAATAATATTTTATTGCCATTAATTGATATTTTAGTCATCAAATTCAGCTATTATTTACAACATTGAGCAATGCTTGTTCAGATTTAAGAAAATCACAATCATATCAAAACTGATTATGGAGTGCTGGAGTCAAAGTTAATTAGTACCAGTCAAAGGAATGAATCTGGGGTACGGATTAGAAATACTACCAATTTTATTCTGTGAATTCATTGTGATTTCCCCAATAGCCTCTCGTTCTTCTCTGAACAGAACAAATAAAGGAATTTATTGTGACTGCTACAGAGCCATCATGCCTGCACACTTTAAAATACTAATGTAGACACTCCTGTGCTGTGACACTGGAGATTATTCCCTACCTAGGGAAATGTTGCTCCAGCCTTTGACTTAAAACCATGGTCCCAATTCAATGTAGAAGATACTCGAACTCCATTCCCTGATCTCTCCTTTCGTTCCAGCATTGATTTTAATTGACCCTCTTGAATTCATGGTTGAATATGCTAGTGACCAATATTATTCAGTGATCAGAGACAGTGCATGAGAAAAATAGTTGTATACTTATAACAGATATATACAGTTCTCCCACAGAGCAGGCTTATTTTACCCCAGGGTGCCCATTGTGGGAACAATGGTATTCAAGGACTACACAATTTAGGGTCAAATCATCTCAAAGTTTCAAAAAGTTTCAAATAATTTCAAAGTTTCAAAAAGTCATTTGTTCTGAAAAAAGTCCTAATTTTTCATGTACATGGAATAAGAGAATACCTATTATAATTCATCTATCAAGATCAATCTCTCTCTCTCTTTCTCCCTCTCTGATATGTAGTTTTTGTCTACTTATAATAGGGATAGATGTACTTTTAGGAGTGGAAGAGAAAATCTGGTTCTCTAATGATTCTCTCAGTGAAGAATGCAAAGGCTCAGAGGTTCATTAAGTGTTCATTTTGTCTTTTCTTCATTTTATCATCTTCAGGGAAGATTGAAGATGTTTATACCCCATGGTTCTTGTATTTTTTCACTCATACATACACAGTACAATGACAAGAGCCCAAGCTGGGCAGCTTGGACCCATACCTGTGTTTTCTAGAAACATACCAATCCAAATGATCTATTGCTTACTAAATCATGTGTAGATCCTCCCTGTCTTCAAGTATAACTAATCAGATGACTCATGCTAGAGCTCTATCCTTTAGAGACTCATAGCTGCAATCACTTTGAATAATCTTGGTAACAATCAGTTACAGAGAGAAAAAGAAATTAATCAATGAATGATTGTATAAGGGCCTTACATTTTAACATGTCCATTTATGTATATAGTACCTCTTTTTCAATCACCCCTTCCATCAATCTCCCCCTCCCAGCTGTCCTTTCCCCAACTAGGGAAACCAACTTTCCTCCCTCGTTTTTTGCATCTACGCCTTGAATATTAAAACTGTATTTTTCCACCATTTCCCTTTCCTCACATCATCCCCCTCCTTTCAGCCATCCTCATTACAAACATGTTTTAGCTTCCTGATAGTCATTTTGTTAGAAAACAATTTTCATTTTATTTTGGTTTCAATAATAATATTTTTTTAATTTTTATGATTTTTATTGTGAAAATACTGTACAGAGGGGTTACAATTACATGGCCAAGATAATGACTACATTTGTTATCAAGCATTGTAGCCTCCTCCTTTGTTTCCCCTTCCCATCCCTTTCAATAATAATTATTAATGGCTTCCTGAGCCTATCTTCTTTCAGTATGAATTTCCTCCAGGTCCATTCATTTCCCTGAAGATGACAAATTTAGTTTTTTGTTGTTTCTGATGGCTGAATAAAATAATTAAATTTTGTCTGTCTATCTTTCATCTATCTATTGAATCATACTTTCTTGATCCACTCTTCTATTGTAGGGCTCTGGACTGTTTCTATAACCTGGAAATTATGAGCTCTGCTGTTATGAACATGGGTGTGTGGGTACCTTTATTTTATTCTGTCTTACAAACTTATAGATAAATGTCCAGGAATGGTAATGCCGCATCATACCTTAGCTCTATTTCAAGGATTTTTTTGAGGAATATCCATACTGATTGCTATAATAGTTGCACAAATTTACATTCCCATCAAAAGTATATTAGCATCATGCCTTTCCTGCATCCTCTCCAATATTTGTTACTGTTTGTATTCATGACACTGGCTGTTCTGACTAGGGTGTGATGGAATCTCAGTGTTGGTTTGATTTGTGTTTCCTTTAAGGTCAGGAATGTTGAGCATTTCTTCATGTATTTATTGGCTATTTGAACTTCTTTTCCTAAGAAGTATTTATTCAACTGCTTTGCCAATTTGTTGTCTGAAGTATTGAGTCTTTGAGGTTTTAAGTATTTAAGTTCTTTGCATGGTCTATTTTTATTAGACCATTGTCAAATGTGTTGCTTACAACATTCTTCCATTCTGTCAGCTATCTTTTAGTTTGTGATAATATCCTTCTCTCTGTAGACAATTTTAACTTAATGCAATCTCATTTGTCACTTCCCTCTCCTATTTGCTGAGCCCCTAAAATTTTATTCAGAAAACCCCTGCCTTTTGCCAGCAACTTATAGGGTTTCTCTTATGCCTTCTTGTATTTTTCATAAAGTTTAAGGTTTCAGTGTTAAATGGGTTTTCTTGTTGTTTTGTTTTGTGAGCATGTGTGTGTGTGTGTGTGTTGCCAGTTCTGGGGTTTGAACTGTGGGCCTGGGCACTGTCTCTGAGCTTTTGTGCTCAAGACTAGTGCTCTACCACTCGTGACACAGCTCCACTTACAGTATTCTGTGGTTACTTTGTGATAGGAGTCTCACAGACTTTCCACCCTGGCTGGCTTAGAGCCATGATCCTTAAATATCAGCCTCCTGAGTAGCTAGGAGATTCTGGGATGATGTTGGAAATTTTGATCCACTTTCAATTAATTTTGGCACAGGATGAGAGATTAGGGTTGATTTTCTGTCTTCTACAAGTGGAGATCTAGTTCTTTTGTTGAAAAGATGATCTTTCTCCAAGTTATATGTTGGGCTTCATCATCGAATAGCAGTTAGCTATCAGTGTATGAACTTACTTCTAGATTTTTTTAAAATTTGTTTTGGGGTGTGCCACTTCCAACCTGGCTTTGTATTTGCTTTGCAGTACAGTCTGTGATACCACTACCATGAGCATGATTTTTGTTGTCATTGTATTGGTTTTTAGTTTTTTGTGAGAATTGTCTTAGCTTTGGGGAGTCTTGTATTTCCACATGAATTTTGAGATTGTGTCTTCTATCTAAGTGACACTTGCTAGTGGGATTTTGATAAGAATCTGAATCCATTAGTAGATTTCCTTTGGCAATGTAGATACTTTCAGATTATTGATAAAACCAATGCAAGAACATGGGAGGTCTTCCTATCTTCTCACATATCTTGGACTTATTTCTTTAAGACTTTATCATTTATATTATAAAGAATCTTCACCTCCTTGTTTAGGTTTAATCCTAGCTGTCCAGTGAAATAGGAGCTGTTGTTGTTTCTAGTCACATGGTGATTTGGTTCTGCTCTCATAGGTTAGTGTTTGAGGCTGTATATCCAGGATGCCAGAGACTAAGACATTAGTTTCCTGATCCACAAATCACCGACTCTGCAAAGAAACTTTGCCCTCAGGTCTCACATCATAAGTTTTGATTTCTTAAAACAAATTATGCAATCCCATTTATCCAGCCTTTCTTTGATTTGTTTTGTTTCTCTCTCCTTATTAGGAAAGATTTGTGTCAAGGAGCTCTAATGTTTCCCATATTCCTGTAATATTTTCAGGGTATCTATTCTCTTTGAACCATTTGGAGTTGATTTTGGTGCAGAGTGACATATAAGGATCCATGTTCAACTTTCTGCATGTGTGTTGCCAATTCTGCCAGCAACACTTGTAGAAGAGGCTGTCTGATTACATTAAATTGCTGAGCTTCTGCAAGGCAAAGGACATAGCTAGTAAGATAAACAAAAAGCCCACAGATTGGAAGAAGATCTTCTCTAGCTATACAACCAACAAGGGCCTCAGATTTAACTTGGAGCTCAAAAACTTACACCTCTCTAAAACTAAACCTCAAAGAAAGAACCACATCAGTAACAAATGGGCTAAAGACTTAAAGAGAGATTTCCTTGAAAAGGAAATAAGAATGGCTGAGAACACATGAAGAGATGTTCAACATCTCTGGCCATAAAAGAAATGCAAATCAAAACAAAATTGAACTTCCATCTCACCACAGTTAGAATGGCCACTATCAAGAAAACTAATATTCCTGGCAGAGATGTGGCCAAAAGGGAACAGTACTATACTGTTGGTGGGAATGTAAACTTGTTCAAAAATTCTGAAAGCAGTATGGAGGTTCCTCAAAAGACTAAACATAAAGCTCCTCTATGATTCAGCAATCTTACTCCTGGGTATGTGCCCAAATGACCACAATCAATGCCATACTAATGCTACAAGCAGAACCACGTTCACTTTATGTTCACCGCAGCATTACTTATTATAGCCAAGATATGTAATCAACCCAGATGTCCCTCAATGGATGAATGGATCAAGAAAATGTAGTATGAATACACAATGGAATTCTATGTTTCCATCAAAAAGAATGACATTTGTAAGTAACTGGAAAGACAGAGAAAACAATCATATTAAATGAAGTAACTTAGGCTCCGTGGTTTCCCTCATTTGTAATAATTAGTATATGTTCTAGCAAAGGATCACAACAGCTCACTAGCTATGTACATAGGACCTTATAAAATGATGCTAATTGAAATGAACTACAAGATGTGGAAAAAAGGTTTTTAGTTTCTTGAGTTGTGTGTGTGTGTGTGTGTGTGTGTCCCATGCAGTTATTTCTTTCTTCTTTCATTTTTGTTTGTTTTTCCCCTTGGTTTAGCCCCTGTGGCCTCTGTACTTGATTGCCATACCCTTTGTCTTGTACATGAGCTTTTCTGATTTGGGGAAAGAAAGGGGAATCATAGAAATGTTGAGACAAAGGACAAAGGGTAAACCAATGCAACAGGGATACTCACTAGACACTTTACAACTTGCTGGGCAGGGGAGTCAGGTCACAGAGGTGGGGAAGGGAAATCAAAGGAAAATAAGGGAGAGGGTAGCAATGTTCACCAAGAAGTGTTCTCAGTTCCTCGCTTGTGTAATTGTATCTTCTCTGTACACCACCTGTACAATGTACCTGCCAAGTCTCCATATTCCCTCTTAGTAACTGAGTCACGATCATTCTTCTGGCTGAGATAGGTCACCTTCCAAGGCAGGGGTCATCCTCACATTCTCTGATCTCCTGCTTCTCACATCTAACTACAGCCACACACTTCTCATCACCCTCTCTCAGTAGTCACTGACACTCTGAATTCCTATACTCCTAATTTATTGCCTGAGGTTCCACCCACCCTTGGAACACATGATAATTTTTTTAAAAAACTTATTGTAAAGGTGCTGAACACGAGGGCTACAGTATATAAATAAGGTAATGAGTACTTTTTTAAAACACTGCTACACTCTCCCTCATTTTGGCCCACTTACCACTCCCTACCCCCCTCCATCCCCTAGTTGTAAAGTTCATTTCCAACATAGTGTCTAGTGAATATCTTTGCTGCAGTAGTCCATCCTTTGACTTACTGTTTCTGTGATTCCTTTTCCCTTTCAGGGATCAGATAAGCTTACATACAAGACAAAGGGTATAGAAAACTAAATAGAATGATGATACCCAATTAATTGACTGTCCTGAGTGAGTCAGAAAAATAACTTTGAAACTTAAACATGGTCATTTTACCCTCAGGTGAAATGATCTTATGTAGCTTTATGTTATTTATGTTATTCCAGACAATAGGAGAGTTCTAAAACACCTTTTAAGCATACATTTTTCAATGGAGTTTTTGCACCCACAATTTATCTCTCTCAATCTGATTTGTCATTTGCTGTGCTATATCCTTGAGCAATGTTCTTAATTTTGCATTTTTTTTCAAAAAACCTTAACATATATACATTTCAGTTTCTCCTTCATCACTAGGAAACTCTTTCATCATATGGTTCGTTAACTTCTTTCAGTTCTTCTTTTAAATATTCCTGTTATTTCCTATCTGATTATAGTAGGTATAACGAATGACTAATCCTCACTATGTTTTCATTGTCTATAAAGTTGTTGATCTTTGCACTGTCATGTGTTAGTTGTATATTTTTAATTTATTTTTTATTGCAAAAAATGCGGCAGGGGAAATACTTATGTCATTTCTATTGTTTTGTGCTGATATTCTCAAATTGAACATTAACATATTTGTAAAAATGAATACCTTATTTCACAAATAAAAATTTGATAACATTTGTATAAACTCTCCTATACATTTGATGAGGATGAGATAAGTCAAATGAATATTCCGCTAAAGAAAACTAAAAGTGTATGAGAGAAATGAGGCATTTATGGTTCATCCTTGTAAAAGGGCTTCAAATGAAACAAAATACACAGCTATTATTATTTTAGCACCTACAACATGCAACCAAAGAAGACCAAGGTATTTTATTTGGAAGAAAAGCTTTATTTGAAGGCTAGGGCAGTATGCATTGCCACCAGCAAAGAAATTCTGAAAATTCATTAAAATGGGGCTGTGGAAGTACAATGAAGGAACTACTATTGAGTAGTTTCTTTCTATTACTGTAACAGATACCTATGGTAATCAACTGATCAGGAGAAAAGCTTAATTTAGCTCACAGTTTGGGAAGTTTCATCCATGATTAGATAGACCCTTGACTTTATGTATCTGGTGGTGGGCAGCCCACGCAAACAAATATTACATCTCTCCAATTTAATCACCCCTATACTTGTAACTTTGCCCCTGAATATAAAGGCGTATATATGTGAAAAGTAAAACATATGGATATACCACACGAAAAAAAATTGAAAAGGTTATATAAACATTTAGCTAAACAAGAAGAATATTGTCATGAATGAAAGGTATTACATATGAAAAATGTGTCAATTTCTATAAAAGATATAAACATCCTAATGAAAGCTGTTGATCAAACTATTTTGATCCAGGGAGGTTATAACAAATGAGTAATATCATCATAAAGTTTCTTGTAAAGTTTACCTAACAAAACAAACTTAAATATGTGAGGTAAGATGAGGACAGCAAAAGTATATTTGAGAATATAACATCTTAGTATTAAGCAGAAGGAGACATAAACTTGTAAGGATACAGCACACATGAAAAGCAATGTTCACCAACAAGACATCTAAACATAAAAGGCAAATGCACTTTCTTGCTAATTAACTATACATTCCTTGAACTCATGGCTTCACACACTACATATCACTTGGCACATCACACACTTACTTGTCTAACTAAGGTAGGCAAAATAATGCTATCCTCTAAATCTTTCCATCTTAATGAACAGAACTTCTAAACATGTTAGGATCTAGGGCAATGGGAAGTTGGCTAATCAAATGACCTGAAGGTGGGGAGATTTATCACTAATAGGTGGAGTCCAAGTCATCTGCAGTTTCTTGTAGGTGGAGTGAAGCAGGACAACATTACTGACTTCTACAATGGAAGGTTAGAGTCATGATCCAAAAAATGGAAGTGACCACCAGATGCTGAAATCAATCACAGAGATTATCTCTTATTGGCCTCTTAAAGGATGGAATAAAACACTGCTGACAACCAGATTTTAGTTCTGTGAATCTGATTTCAGGTTTTGTGCTCTCAGAACTATAAGATAATAAAATCATTCACCTTAAAAGGGTACCAAGTCAGTGACAATTTCTTACACATCAGTCTGTAAGATTTTATATTAATATAATTTGCCACTGTGTTTAATTGCCATTATTTCCCACTTTGATGTTTAACATTGAACCCAGGAATTTTTGCATGATAAGCCTGTCTCTACCACTGAGCTAGATCCTCAGCTCTTAGCATGTATGTAAACAGTAAAACCTTCCTTTCTTCTTCTTTTGATGTTTGGAAACAAGGACATAAGTATAGATCATTCCATGACTAAGAGAGTCATGAAAATTGATGCCAAAATAATGTAAGTAGAAATAGTAACCTGTATACACTTAGATTTATATAATCTTTAAAACTTACATGCTGTTCAAAGATAAATTTTGGTGAAATTAGAATAAAGTGATTAGTAATAGAGAAGGGTTTACCTATAATATTCATTGAATAGCCAATAAGGAAGTTAGAAAGGAAGCAAGAGTAAATGGAGGTGCAGGAAAGTGGAAAGACAGCTTAAACAACAAAATTGCATATAACTAGTGAGCAAGCACTTAGAGACATTGATTGATGAGCTGAACAACTTCTGGCTTAGCAAGGGCATAAAATAAAAGCAGCTGAGGTTTGCAAATTTGTAATCTTTGGAAAAACAGGGGAAAAGATATCTCAGCATAATAAGATTAATCAACTAAAGACTAAAGACTAGATCTAGTTATCCTTACAACTCAAAAGTTAATTTGAATGCTGAATTGATATATTGTGTTAACAACCATTTCTGATTATCATCTCATACCTGACATTCTCTTTTATTTGATATCTTAAAGATTCTGTAAGTTTCTGTTTTTCCAATAAGCTATAATTGAATTAGAAATGTAGCACAGATTTTCTCTGAGACATTTTTTCACTCTAGTGCCTTTGTCTGCATAATTAAATATGGTTTGCAGTTGAGTATCCACAGGCTTCAACCAACACGTTTACCTAATTGATTATATGAAGTTTTCTGTCTTCTCCCATGGATGTAATTTATTTATTTTCTCAATGCCCTTTAACATAAAGGTCAATCCTTTTGCATTATTTTGTGCTATATTCCATTTGATTCAAAAATTTAGAAAATAAGATCCCACTGATTTCTGCATAGAAATGCACAGATGATACAAATAAAAAGGAAATTGTAATTTTCTCAGTAGGCCATATGTTATGTTTAAAATGTACAATTAAATCATTTAAAAATAAAAGCTACAATTACTATCTTTGTAATTGACTAGTTGACTTTGTTTCTGAATATGATTTTCATCATACATTCTTGGTCTAGAAACAGACACATAACCTGATTTAAATTTCCATTACCATTTACTGATGATAAAAGGAAAAATGACAAGATACTGATTTTGAAACAAATTATCATGTTAGGTATAAGAATAGAACAATGAAAGAATAATGTGCGATGCTAGGGAAGATTATGATCTTATAATACTCAGCCATATCATATCCTAAAGGCTTTGTGAAGCTAAAAATGTTTTAGGGAAGATATTCTCTCAGTACTGAAGCAATGATAAATCCAGTGATGAAATGTACACATAGTAGACACTTATATTCAAGGGTGCATGGTTGAGGAAAAAACCATACATATTCAGAAAGCACAGAGTTCAACACTTTACTTTTGAAGCTTGATTCAATTTCCTCAAACACTCACCAACTTCCATTAAAGTATGTCCCCTGTCAATCTAATTTTCATGACCTCATATTTTCACTTTATCACTTTATTTTTGGGACACTCTTTGTTTGGAGGGTGGAGGGATAGGTTCACCAAATTAATTACAAAAATCACACAATAATTTAAATACAAATGACAATAATGTGCAACTGACTGAGAGATTCCCTGACTCCACAGAGCTGTGCAGGAATTGAGAATTTTTGGTTTTTGAAATACCTTTGCTTTTTAAAATTTTATTCATTTTATTTGTCAAACCATGTTTAATAAATGTGTGAACAAGGTGAGCTTACTGTACTTAGAATGCTATTTATTGTGCTGGAATGACACAATTTAGAGGTGACTGTAATAGAATGAGAGAACACATGTGAATTCAGCAGATAATAAATTTGTGGGAGGAAATGTTTCTTCCTGGTCATATATCTTAATCATCACTATGTAATTTATTATCTCATAGGAAACATGTTTGGAACTTAAATGTGAAGATCCTCACAATGAATCTATCTTGGGAAATCAAAATTTGCCCTTTGTAGTCTGCCTATAAGGAAAAGAATCCTCCCACAGAGGATTTCTCAAGGGTGGATGACCACAAACTTGTAGGCAGGAGCAGCAGAAGACAACTTAGAGAATATCATTCCAGATTCCTGAGGTAGACAGTGGGTCAAAGAGAAAACCAAGCATGGAATATTGTCTCAACCTTAACAGTCATGGGGGAAAATAATGCAATTTGAAGAAATTGAATGCTACTACCTGATCAACAAAATAGGATAATTCCAAACTTCTATGCAACTTTCCCCCCAATGTGATCTTGTGTTCTTCCTGTTAAAAGGCTGTAATTCCATTTCTACTTTGACTCCAGGAAAGCAAGTCCTGGATCTGTACGATATGTCTTTTATGAGATTCTTCTTTATCTTCCCTGTATATCTGTCTTGCTGCTTAGTGTTCCTTTCACAAGGAACTTATTTAACTCTAAGATACCCTTGTAGCTGGACATACCTCTGTCTAGCTTATACCGATGAGAGGCTAATCAAGGTTGTTGTTGGTCAGGCGAGACCCAGAAGAAGCAGTACAGTATGATACAATACAGTAAATTTTGTTCTCAGTGACTACAGATTCCACAAGGCGAGCTGCACATCCTATGGGGCCTTGGAAAGAGAGGAACCCTTAAAACACCTGAGCTTAGCAGGCAGAAAGGGGAATAAAGAGAAGGAGTATTAATGGGAGTAATACCTGCTTTTAGTACAGGGTGGTACCCAGTTAATTACTGAAGGGGAATCTGACAGAGAGGATTAGAGCAAACAAACACAATTCAGAAGGAGCATGCAGTAAATAAGTGGAAGCATTGTGGTCTACCTACATAATTCCTATGGAGTGAGTATGAATTCGGCATGGCAGATAAATTATACAAAACAATCTACAGACAGCAAGTGATTATCACAAGGCAGATAACCAGATATCCAGGGCTCCCATATTTAGAATGGGTGGACATAAAAAAAAACTAGATTCTATCTAGCATGACTGAGTCCTGAACCTGAAATGGGAATCTAACCTAGTTATAGCTTGCATTCTATGGTGAATTCAAAAGTTCTGAAATTTTATGCCTTGAGTCATATTTTCATTAACAAATATTTTATAATTTACTGTAATCTACAGATTGTATTTTACTATGTTTTGTTTATTGCACATACCCTTTTGTTCCTTTGAAATAAATTTTGCAATTATTTAAATTTTGTAAATTCTATTAGTAAAATTTTAACTTTACGATAAATTTGTAGATATATTTGAGAATATTCTTTATAAAATTGTACCCAAGGATCATACTTTTTTTTGTTTATTCAGGTCTACATACATGCTTTTGTAGTATTTACACAAAGGGATACAATTTTAAATATAGACATACAGGTATAGACAAAACTATATGTAATATGCTAAAACTATATCTGTCTATCTCAAGAAGCATTCATTTTGCAGCAAATAATATATAGGCATTATTAAATACCTCTTTTATGTTCTTTTTCTATTGTTTCCTGTAAAAGATAAAGTTAAGCTTGAGGGTTTTTTTGAAACTAATATTTATACTAGTTATAACACCAACAGTTATACCTATTTCTTTATTTTACTATAGACATATACATACACTTTTCACAAATATACTTTAATGTTAGTGGTACAAATAGCATTTTATTAATTACAATTAACCTTTATGCTTAGAGCTTTTTAATTTTTGAATTTAATTTCTTTTAAGCACAATGAATTTTTATTTTATATTTCTACCTCTTCATGTGTAAATTAATGTGCCTATCTATGCCTGTAATTCTAACAAATAAAGTATGAAAATAAGCACTTCATTTTCCTTTGCGTATTCTCATTTGAATAACAAATGTTTGTGGTTTTAAAGTTTTTGTGGACATAAATAGAATTTAGATAAATCTTCATCATATATCCAGAGCCATGATTTATTTCATTATTTATTATTTATTGTATTGTGACTTGAACTCAGAGCCTCTTACATGCTGGGCAACTACTCTAGTATTTGAACCACACCTCTTACTTCTCCTTGAGTTTGTTATTTTCCAGTACTCTTGATTTATGCCTGGGTAGTCATGGGTTGCCTTCTTCCTACTTGTTACTGGAAATGAGAGGTCTGGTCACTACAACCAGCCATTAACCATTTGCCTAGCAATTCAGTAGGACTGAATCTTGCAAATGCTTTTGCCTGAATTAGCCTTGAACTACACTTCTCACTCCTTTGCCTTCTAGGTTATGAGGATTACAAATTTGAGCTATTTTCCATATTTATTGACCCCATATTTATCTTCTATTGATCTAATAACTATTATTGTTTATATTCCTGGATTACTAAATACTGAATTACATGCTCATGCATAAAATGGAAATTTTTTATTAGTGATTTGGATATTTTTTAAGATGATTGCTATTTTACCTGGACATTTTGTGTAACTACTTACAAATAATAGCAACTCTATGCATTTACTTTTATTTTGATTAAATTTGGAGGTTGTATATTTACTACTATGATGGGTTTGTAGAAGAAAATGTATAAGAAAAATATTTCTGCAAAAAGAAAAAGTATCATGCATAGTTGATAGTTTAATATAATTTAAAATATATATGAACTATTTCTGTTCTATTTTTATCAGATTAGATTCTACTTTTAACATAGAAAATATCTAGTTCTATGTATATTTTTCTAAAGTACTGAAATTACCTTGCAAGAATTTTTTTT
>NW_012267292.1:435374-470954 GCF_000151885.1 Dipodomys ordii
CATAGGGGAGTTCTATGTGAAGTCTTTTGAGGAACCTCCATACTGCTTTCCAAAGTGGTTGGACAAGTTTACATTCCCACCAACAATGAAGTAAAGTTCCTTTCAGTCCACATCCCCTCCAGCATCTGTTGTTATTAGAGTTCTTGATTTTTACCGTTCTTTCTGGGGTGAGGTGATATCTCAATGATGTTTTGATTTGCATTTCTTTTATGGCTAGGGATGTTGAACACTTCTTCATGTGTCTATTGGCCATCCTTCTTTCTTCTTCAGAGAAGTTTCTCTTTAAGTCTTTCACCTTGCAAGAATTTTTATAGTGAAATGTTTGCACACCTACTTTCTCCTCTACTCACCTAGGTAAATTTACATGTTTCAAGGCATTTCAAATAGCTGGAATTGTTCTTTTCTAGATTTTAGTTTCTCAATCTCAGCACTGTTAACATTTGATCTTAAACTATTCTTAATGTTATCCTGAGGTTTTTGTTGCAATTTCAGCTTGTACTTTCCCTTTTAGATTTCATTATCCCCACCTAGTCCCTACAAGTCAAATATCTCTAGATAAAGTCAAATGTCACCAGAGGGTAAAATTTCTACTTGCCCACAGTTCTTGCTGTTGGTAAATTGTATATTGAAGTTTATGTTGTTGTTAACCCCTACAAAGAATTTCCTTGTTTGTAAACCTCTAAGCATTTTCTAGTTTTAAGTTACTGCATCAAGAATAAAACATTTTCTGTTCTATTAGATTTCCTTATGAGAAATCTTTTTATATATTTTACTGTAAAAATACTGTACAGAGGGGTTACAGTTACATGAGTAAGGCAATGAGTACATTTCCTATTAAGCATTGTTAGCTCCTCCTTTGTTTTCCCCCTACCATCCCTTCCCTCCCTTTCTCCCCAACTCCTCCCTTCTCTGCTCCCCCTACCCCCCACCCTCCCCCGAAGTTGTAAAGTTCATTTTCAACATTGTTTCTTGTACATCTCATTGCTACAGTGGGTCAACCTGTATCCTTACTTCAGCATTTTGTTTTTACTCTTCCCCTCCCCAAATTAGAAAAATTTAGATACAAGATGCAGTTCACCAGAATCATTTTTCACCATTTCTTTGGAAAGTGTCTTGATATATGTACCTTCAATTATTGGTTTGCATTTCAGTTATTGTCAGATATATATGGAATTGAATTTAACAGTCTTAGTGTCATACTTTCTGCTCCACTTGCAATCATTTAACTTTATTTATAAATATCTTGGATATATTCAGTAATTTTTATATAGTGAATATATAGAAAATGTATATTGCTCTTAAATTTTGAATATTTTTCTTGATTTAAGAATGTTCAAACTTGTACACATTTCCTTGCAATTCTAGGTTACTAAATTGATATTAATGGGGCTGTATGTAAATACTCAACTCTTGTCTTTTCAATTTCACAAATTAATGAATCCCAAATTTGCATAATGCACTGTATAAAATAGGACAAATTCATTTATATGTAGTCCTAGGCTAATGTGATCATTTCTAAGGGAATAAACAATTCAGATGTTTGTTTTACATAACGTCAATAGTCCAAACTAAAATTGGATTTACTCTAAATTGTTAAGAAGTTAACTGGTCACTGGTGGCTCATATCTACAATCTAAGCTACTGAAGGAGGCTGAGATGAGAGGATCTCAGATGGAAGCTGGCCCAGCAGAAACAAATCTGAAAGACCCTAATCTTAATCAGCAAAGAACTGTAAATGGAGGTGTGGCTGAACTGGTAGACCACGAGCTGTGAATCAAAGACTTCAGCAAGTGCCTGAAGCTGGTGCAGTATTGAATCTGTATTACTAGATACTCCAGACATATCTGAGAATCGTGGTATGAAGCCAGCCCAGATAGAAAAGTCTGTGAGACTGTTATTGCCAATTAACTTCCAAAAAGCTAAACGCAGTGGTGTGGCTCAAGTGGTAGAGTGCTAGCCTTGAACAAAAATAATCTCATAGGAATATCACCTAGGCCTGGAGTTCCAACTCCTAACAGAAGAAAGAAAGAAAGAAAGAAAGAAAGAAAGAAAGAAAGAAAGAAAGAAAGAAAGAAAGAAAGAAAGAAAGAAAGAAAGAAAGAAAGAAAGAAAGAAAGAAAGAAAGAAAGAAAGAAAGAAAGAAAGAAAGAAAGAAAGAAAGAAAGGAAGGAAGAAAGGAAGAAAGAAAGAAAGGAAGAAAGGAAGAAAAAAGGAAAGAAAGAAAGAAGGAAAGGAAGGAAGGAAGGAAGGAAAGAAAGAAAGAAAGAAAGAAAGAGAAAGAAGAAAAAAAGAACTACAGGGTGAGACTCTGAGCTCAGTTCCTAGAATTGGTGCTAGATAGATAGATAGATAGTGAAATCAAAAAAATTTAAAATATAGAGACAACTCTCTAAAGAGGAATATAGGTCATAATTAGAATATATTCATATATAATAATCAAAGAGATTGAGGAATATAATCCAATGATGTCTGGATACATATTATACATAATAGTAATACACTATAAATAAATAATGCATATTTACATGTGGAAAGACTTCTAAACCTATATTTTATAATATCAAAATGTAATATATTTATTAATCATTGAGTGAGGATTTCTGGTATCAAGTAGGAAGGAAAAGCTCTAGAAAGATGACACACTAACACACATACACAACACAAGCAAAGTGTGATATAATCAAATAAGCATACAAAGTTGTTCAGTTCTGCAGAAAGCTTCAAAATGTTTTCCTTTTGGAAGAGTAAAGATTAAAGTCACCAGTAAATATAGTCACAAAGAAAAGTTAGTGAAGATTGAAGTTCATAGTGACTTATACCTCTAATCCTAGCCATGCCAAAGGTTGAGATCTGAAGATAATGGTTCAAAGTCAGCTCTAGGCAGAAAAGTCTATGAGACTTGATTAACCAGCAAAAAGCCAGAAGTAGCAAAGTGGCTCAAGTGGTAGAGCACCAATCGTGTGAGAAAAAAGCTAAGGGAGAGCACACAGGCCCTAAGTTCAAGCCTCAGTATTAGCATAAAAATAAAATAAGTTACAATATCAGTTATTGTTTGTATATGTATATATATAAAATGCTTTATATATTTTATCTCAAATAGACTCAACACATTAAATAGGGAAAGTTTGCCTTTATTTATCCATAGGACTCTACTGCATATTATAACCAACTATCTAATAGAGGGAATTAATTAAGGTTGCTCCTTCTTTTATAATGTCTCATTTGTCATAGCTTTATTAAATAAAGCAAACACATTTTAACTTTATTTTCAAATTTGCAGAATGGTCTTTCTCAGCATATGGTTTATCCTAGCAAACTTCACATTCACACTGTGCTTTGTTTTATGAGTTCCAGCTGTTAGCTGATAATATTTTACTGCTGAATCTATCATGTGTGATATAATTGCTCATTATGTGCCTTAAAACACCAGCAATGTAGTTATTTTCAACTTGGAACAAATTAAAATCGTATCAGCATTAAAAAAATCTACAGTTATCTTCTTTTGGTTAATTATATTAAACTTGCATTTTTTTTGTTTGTGTGTTTTTGTAAGTTGTCTTGTCAAGAACGATCACTCAAGCTGATGGATTTTTGTTGTTGCTGTTCATATAACTTGCAGGTGTGCCAACATTTCATTTCAGAGGAAAGGTTCTTTTATATCTGTGTTTTAATGGATACAATGCCTTCTAAGTTTTCTTCAGATGTGATAGTAGCAGCAGGAACAAGTCCCAGCTTCACAGATATAAAGACACATGTCTATCCAGCCTTCTGAGAGTGCCAGAGTTTGGTGTACTAAGTAGACTGCTCTGTTGACTGGTGTTTTGTTCTGGCATCTCTAATAAGAGAAGACACCTCTGATGAAGCTGAGGGTAGACATGCTTTTCCTGCGTGGAATAGTTTAAGGTGTTAGAGTTTGGTTTAGATTATTTTCTGGTCTGTTTGAAATCTCAGATAATCTGGATTTTTTTTCATGTTAAAAATGGTCTCAAGCTGCCTCTTGAAGATAATGAACTACAATCTTAAGTCAGTAAGAAGCTAAGTGTTAAGTAAGAGTCTGTTCTTGAAACAGATAAACTGGACAAATGAGTCAACCAATCAGGACGGTGGAGTGTCAGCTACTTACAGGCTGGCTGCCAAGTGATGAGACTGTGCACAAATGAGGCCAGTGTAGGACTGTATCCAGTCAAGGAGATTCTCGAGGTCACTGGCTTCTTTTTTGTATGCAATTGCTATCTGGCTCTATTGCTAGTACACTTTCCCAGCACCCACTGGTCCAAAGTGTAGCCTGATCCATGACTTTGTCTCTTTCTTTAATTCAAAATAACTCTATCAAGACTAAGTTGTTATAGATTTTCTTTTAGCATCTGCCTTAAAAAACAACAATAACAAAAAAAACAAGTCAACAAGCTCTCAACACAAGAGAATGATAACATGCACAAATTCATTAAAACAATCCATATTACTTATATAGTATTTGAGTAGCAAAATAGAAGCTTGGTGTTCCATAATCCACAATTTTTACCCTTTCTTCTTCCTTGTTTGACTATAATTCATTGTTTGCTAATTTTCTAAGCCTCTTGTTGGTCTTAGTAAAATGCAAATCAAATCACTGAGGGTAAGAATGCTGTATCTGTATATTCAAAACAGAACATATATACAGATGTACACAATTAAGATCAAACAATAAAACTATGTAAATATGAATTAAGCTATTTTTACTTATCCTCAGCCCCAGGGTACATCCCTCTAATATATTTTTTGTGAACTCAAAATTACCTGTCACGTGGTATGATTTCAGCACAAAATACCCCAACAACTTCACAAGTGGAAAATGTAGTCTATAGTTGACAGCGTGTTAGCTACTTTAGGAGGTGGATATATGTCTTTGACACATATTCCCTGTCCTTACATAAAGACATAAGAAGAAGAGGCATAAGAAGAATAGGAAAATGTATATTATTTCCACTCTAACAAATCACTGTTAAGGAAATGGAAATACTGCTGGACATGATAAGACAGGCTTGTAATCTGTGCACATGAGAGGTGGAGGCTGAATGCTTATGAGATCAAGGGTAGCCTGGGTTAGAAAACAAAATCCTTTCCCCAAACAAGCAAGCAAGCAACACTAGAAAGGAATAAAGACAAAAACAATAGTGCAAAGATTAACTAGAGACAAGGAGAAAATAATTGCCCACTCAAAGATGTCATGCAAGCGTGGTGTGGATTGTGAGGAATCATTACTGTTTCTTTGAGCATTCATCACACAAAGCTATTTCCTGTTTTGAGAGAATAGTTTTCCACATGTGTCTCACTGGCAAATAAGTATTCCATCTCTGAAGGTTTTGCTTTGTTTGATCATCTATTTTAAACACCTATCAACCACTTGCCTTAGTTTTGAGATGACGCTGGAATAACAAGGCAGATTCTGTTCCCCGGTGATGGTGAGTGGTGGCTGATAGACCATTTTCCTCTACCAGTTGTGATAATGATTGTGGGCACAATGAGGGATTCAATCCCCAGGTAGATCAAGAATCAACTTTTCCTATGGCAGAAGTAAGCAGTAGTTTTTCTTTTCTTTTTCTTTTTTACATAAGTTTTTTATTGTGAAAATACTGTACAGAGGGGTTACAGTTACATGAGCAAGGTAATAAGTACATTTCTTATCAAGCATTGTTGCCTCCTCCTTTGTTTTTCCCCTATTATCCCTTCCCAAACACCTCCACAACTACAGCCACCCACCGCGACCCCCACCAGAAACTGGTGAAGTCTCTCTGCCAATGCTGACTTCATAGTGGATTAATCAATTGTCTTAGTAACTCTAATTGTTTACCTTAAAACAGACAAGCATGATAAGTTACTTAAAATTATAATGGCAGTGATATGCCAGATATTAGCAAACACTTAAGTAACTAAGTGTGTCTTTTCCTAAAGTGTTCACTTTTCCAGCAAAAGGTCATCACCTTGATGTGCTGATTGAATACTGCTTTCAGGTCCTCAATCCCTAACTAGATTTCCAATGTTCTATGTGTTCTCAATTTATATGGCACAAGAATATTTCTAGCAGTTATCAGTTCTTCATGTACAAGTGACAAGATCTTATTGAAAAGAGTAAAAAAAAGAGAGAACTTCCCATGAAGCTGACAACATGTTGAAAGGTTTCTCTGAGTTCAAAAATTTAAGGCATGATAGATACAGAGCCTTCCTTATATATCCAGTTATAGTTCATTCCAACATCTTTTGACTTTGATGATAATAACACTGTTATGAGTAAAACCCTATTTTCCATTGTCATGTTCATTTTTAAAGAAATACATTTTCTTTAAAGAAAACATTTTCTAAGCCATTCAGATCCATAGCATATAAAATAGATTAAATAATTCATATAGATCATTTGGCACTGAATGTAACTCTGGTACTTATCTTTTATGCTTGATAAATTAAGTCTAAAATAGAAATAGCTTTGATATTGTAGACAATGTATGTTTCCCTGTTTGTATAGGGTGTGTGTATATTAATGAATCAAAATATTGCTTCGAACTATATTTCTTCTAAGAGATACAATGTCATATTTTCAACCTAATTAGAAAAAAATGAGTATTGCTTTTACTTAACTTTATTAAGAAAATGCAGTCTGGTTCAAAATAATTTATTCAGAAATGTTATACACAGCTGTGGAGTGAATTTCTATCCATAGCCAGTCAAAGTAAATATTTTATACAAATAATTGATGAAAATTATTGCTTAAGTATTGAAATAAATTTATCATGCACACACTGAGGAAAAACCTCAGTTTCTTGGGGTAATTTTAATCATGTGAAATACAAATATCCTTTACAAAGGGCCACACAACTCTCAACTGTAACCATTTTGTAGTTAAGAATCCCATGGAAGTGCCCTATGGCTCAAGTGGTAGATAGCTTGTCTTGAGCTGAAAAGCTCAGGGATTGTGCCCAGGCCCAGCATTCAAGCCCCACAACTGACAAAAAATAAAAAAATAAAATAAAATAATATAATAATTCCCAGAAACTCAATATGGCCTAGGGTCTGCAAGCTACCAATTTCTATTTCACTAACCTCTGTCATGGGCCAGTCATTTATAAAAGATAATTTGGCAGAAGAAAATAGTACAAACTCAGTAGAAAATATCCTGGACAAGACTCATGTATGCCAGATTGATTATCCCAACAATACAATCTATGGGTTTAGTTGGTGAGCTCAAAGAAGAAGTTATTATTTTTTCTGTTAGACTAATATGATTCTGTTTCAAGCCAGGTGTGGTGATTCACAAATGTAATCTCAACTACTTGAGAATAAAAAAATCTAAAGAACTTCATATCCATTCTAGACCAGACAAGAGTAATCAAAACCATCTCAACAGAAGCATAAATAAAAAGAAAAGAAAAACAAAGAAATATTAAAAAACTGAATACTGGGCCTGTGAATGCAACAACTCATAAGTAGGAGAATCGTGGTCCAGTTTGAATCAGGAGGAAAAAAAAATATGAGACCCTATATCAAAAATAAGTTTAAATGACTAGTAAAAAACTTAATGCTAACTGTTGCTGTCTGTATTATTTCTATTCCTTAAGTAGGTAAGCCACTTCAGATAAAAAGCTGAGGAGAATATACAAGAAGGTACTCTAACATTTAATGTTACCACACAAAAGATGTTTCTCATTTGAATAAAAAAAATTAGTGGCATCAGAATGGGAAGAATGAAAAAAGGAAAGGAAGAAAAAAGAAAGGAAGGAAGGAAAGAGGGAGGAGGAAGAAAGAGAGATTAAGGAAGAAGGAAAGAGAAGAAAGGATGGAAAGAAGGGAAGGAAGAAAGAAAGAGGAAGGAAGGAAGGACTTCAATGAAAACAAGAATAAAGAGTTAAATTAAATTTGAAAATATCTTACTTTCTAAATTTATTTGAATTATTATTTAATAGTCATGTTTTACTTGATATTATTAGAGATATGTTAGCTCACAACTCTATTATTTTGGCATAAATATTTGATGTGGACAAATTACTATCTTTATAGAATATATTTTAAATGAATTTAGTATTTATATATGTATTGAGTTCTGCTATTAAATGAAATTTCAATTTTATATTTCTATAGCCAAAGACATCCAATTTGCTGGGCTCATATTACACATCAAAACATTTAATATATTTGAATAATTTCTGTGGAACTATTATGTCTTTATTTATTAGAAATAGTCCTTATACGTTTCTTTGAACTAATGATGCTTTAAGACAATCTAAGAATATTAACATTTATCATCCTCCTATTCTTCCTAGAGTCTAAAAGGAATATATTTTAATTATAAATGTTAGATGGGTATGTGGTAAATAGATAAAATCACAAGTGTTGATTATTCTCATGTCTTTATTCTATCATTATTTCTCTTCACCTAGATGATTTTAATGCTTATTCTTTTCCTTCCTTTCTCCAAATCTCAGAATCCTATTCTCCATAATTACCTTCTACCTGAAAAACAAATTTTAGTAATAGTAGAAAATAAAATTTTCAAATTGACATATTTTACAGGTAATTATTTTAAATCAAATGTTTAATCATAGCTTCAGACACCATATTTTTACAGTGATTTTCTGGTTATGCTACCAAAAACACAGACAATAAAATAAAATTGCTCTTAAATTTATCTCATTGTTTCCATAAAATTTTCAAAGTTACATGTCAAAACACACCATTAACAGAGAAAATAGTCAACTCACAGAATGAGAGAAAACATTTGCAAGTCATACATCAGCTAAACACTTGCTAACCATAATAAAGAATTTCTAAAACACACATACACACACACACACACACACACACACACACACTACTACTACTACTACCTAAAATAGTAACACTCTTGAATAGACATTTCTCCAAAGAAGATAAGTGGAGATCACACACTCAAAAATACATACAATATCATTAATTAAAAGTCAAATTCAATTCAAAATTACAATGACCATACCACTTCACAGTGACTAGAATGTCCACTGCTAACGAATGGCAAAATGAAAAACATAAAACAAAATGCAGAAAATACTAAGTTTTGGTCATAACATAGAGAAATCTGCAAATGAAGAAGCAAAGATCCAATGTACATTGTTTTTACAAATGTGAAATGATATACTTTTCCTAAAATATATGCAGTATACCATGATAATAAAATCTAAGATGCTGTTATTATAAAATGATCCATTAACTTGTCTCTCAGTGTACCCTAAATTTGAAATCACGGTCTTGAATTTCGAGTCATACACTATGATAATGGCATCATTATTCACACAACTTATTATACATACATCTTATGTTCTGTCAGGAGACCAAAAATTGAAACATAACTCAACTTTATTGAAAAGAAAGTATTTTGACTTCTGCTACAACATGCATGCTTCATGAAGACATTATACAAAGTGACATTAGGTAGTCATAAAAGGCAAATACTGTGTGATTCCATTTATATAAGTTACAGTAAAATTATCATAGAGTTTCTACTTTAGGAAACAAACATCAGAAGATAGAATGATGGTGGCCAGAGTCAGAGGCAGGCCAAAGAATTGGGGTTTTATTGTATAATTGGTTCAAGTTCAGTTTTAAATAAAACTAAAATAACAAAATAATTTGTAGAAAAGCATGTGGTGATGATTGCACAACATTAAAAGTGCACTCACTACCAGAGAAATTGACGCTTACAAAACAGTTAAGATCAGCTAGGACATGCCTGTAGTCTTTGCTATTGGAAGGTAGAGATTGAGGAATGACAGTTCAAGCCCAGCTTGGACAAAAAAAAAAAAAAAAAAAAACAGTTCACACAATTACATTCCAACCAATATTTGAGTGTAATGGCATCCACCTGTCATCCCCAGTAATATGGAAAAACCCAAGAGGAGGGCTATAACATAGATGTCCAGCATAAATTGAGATACCATCTGGAAAATTACCAAGGGACTAGGAGACAGGGTCATTGCTCAAGTGGTAAAGCAACCAAGCAATATGTTCTGAGTTCATTTCCAGTATTATTCCTCCTTGTCTTTACAATAAAATTGTTAAGATGGTAAAAGTATATCTAAGAATATTCTGTGAAATAACACATATAATTTAACAAAAATATATATCTGATTATATATCGATATTTTATATCAATATATAAAGCAAAATTTATATATAACATGTATAAATATATAGATACATGTATTGATATAGACACACAGATGTAGATATATCTGTATGCATATATTTTATATTATATACATTACAAATTGTATATCTTTATGCATAGGCTTCCAGTTTTCTAATTTTATATTCAAAAGCAGGGTATAATGTTGATCAGATTTAGTGACAATTTTTCTTATTTGTTTAAGCTATATGCAGTATGCAAATTTAAAAACATTAATGTTATATCTATTTTTCCTAGCTTTTGAGTTTATCTGAAATATTTTCTGTACATACACCTATATGATATTTTAGCTTACCTTTATTAAATCAGGAGAAATTGAGCCTGTCTAAGGTGAAGTAACTTGAAGATACAGAACTCAGCATTAAAGTTTGTCTACCTCAAGAGTCTGCCCTCTTTCCATTTATCTTTGCTCCCTTTTATGTATGTGTTATATGTTCAATAAATTCTCTTTTGTTAAATTGAATTTAGGCTGTGAAGAAGTGTTTTGCTGAACAATAAATATGATATAAGGTACTCTTCCTAACGTTCAGTCATGACCTAGTTCATGGAAAAAATAAATTCTTTCATTGTGCTCTAAGTGTAAAAGAATGAAAATGGCATTTTCTCTTTGTTAACCAGACACTGCAGGGAATCAAACTGGATTGTATGAGATATAGAGAGTAAGAAGATTATCAAATATAATTTTCCTTTATGTCTTGTTATTACTTAGATTTTTAGTGAATAATACTTATTACATAGTTTCTCCATTTAATTTATGTCTATAAAGTAGATTTGGGTTTTCTGCAATTCTGGGGATCAAAATCAGGTCTACAGCATGGTAAGCCAATGTTCTTCTATTGAGTTTTACCCTAGCTTAAAAAATATACTTGTATCCCACATTGTCACAAAGGGCCACTAAAATATTTGTCTATGACAGTACAGTTTGAACTCAGGGCCTGGGCACTGTCCGTAAGCCGTTTTGCTAAAGGTTGGTGTTCTCCTATTTCAACTCTACCACCAATTGCAGCATTTTGCTAGTTAGAAATGAGCATGACTGATTTTTCTTCACAGGCTGGTTTTGAACTGGGAACCCCCAGCCTCAGATCTCAGCTTTGTATGTAGTTAAGATTACAGGCATGAGCCATCAGTATCTGGCTTAAACATTACATTAGAATAGTTCTTCCAAGCACTTGAGCTTAGTAGAAAATAATTTCCTCCATAATTATTAATGAGTAGTTATCTGTTACATGTATTTTTTCCTGAATTTGAAGGAAAGCTGTCCAAAGGCAGATACAGAATGATGGAAAAGGTGACTACAAAAGATACAGATAAATGCTGTCATTAACATTCCTGGATGACCTTTCTTCTATTTTTCACTTCTTGATTTGTGAAGGCAAAATACATTCAACTTTTTTTATCCTTGATGCAATACATTAATAGTTGAGATGTGGCAAACTCATGTAAAATAATTACGAAATATAATAAAAAGCAAACTTTTAAAATATAATTCCAGGTTACCTGGTGTTTCTATTATCTGTGTCCTTCACCATTTCCTTACATTGAATTGACAGTAATAGATCTCTGAAAGAATAGATGTTTGCCTGTGTTCCTGATGGCCCAAGTATAAATTTTTACATAATATTTTTTAAATTTGTGCAAGACACACAACATTCTCTGGCCAAAAAACTGGATGCTTGAATAAGGTATTTTTTATTATAAATATATTGTACAGAGGGGTTACAGTTATATGAGTAAGGTAATGAGTACATTTCCTATCGAGCATTGTTATCTCCTCCTTTGTTTTTCCCCACCATCCCTTCCCTCTCCACCTCCCCAGGTCTTCCCTCCTTCCACCTCTGAAATTATAAAGTTAGTTTTCAACATAGTGTCTTCTACATCTCACTGTTATAATGGGTCAACCTTTGTCCTTGTTTCAGCATTTTGTTATTTCCCTTCCTCTCCCCAGATTAGAAAAATGTATATACAAGATGCAGGACATCGGAATCAAATACAGTGAAAACGGGTTATGCCATGGGGGAAGAATATACAAAAGGAAAAAAATACATACAGTACAATAAAAACAATAGCAACAAAGAAAAAAACCTTTTGTGTCCCTATCGGGTTCATTTCACTTAGCATCATCTTATATGGTCACAAGTACATAGTTTCCTACTTTTTCTGCTTGTCTGTTAAGATTATCTTAGACATAAATTACTTATTGCAAATAAAGGAAAACATGGGACCTATGTTTCTTTGTGTATGGCTTACTTTAAAATCATGGGCCAGTCTATATTTTTAACTATCAAAAATATTGGTAGATGCAGTCAGAGATAGTAATTGTATATTCTATTGGGTACTGGCATCACAATGTATATCATATTATAACTCATCTCAGTTAGCTAATCTAAGTTTAACTATCAATTAGCATTCTTATAGTCTGAAAAGCACAAGTAACTTTTGTAATTTAAGTGAAAATGTATATTCTGTCACTAATCAATCAAACCCCATTGGATTTGACTGAGGGTTATAATTTATTAAACATTGATAACATAATGATTTGTCCCCCCCATTTTATTTGAGTTAGTGTCAACATTATCCTCTGGATTATAGGCCCCTTTATAATCAGATCTTCAAATTCCCAAATTTCTCCTTATTTTTTAAAAATTATTGTATAAAGCTGGGAAAGTGGCTCAGTGGTAGAGTGCTTGCATTCATGAGCACTGGGTTTGATTTCTCTGAACCACATGAGCAGAAAAAGGTGGCAGTGGCCCTGGGGCTCAAGTGGTAGAGCACTAGCCTTGAGCTGAAGAGCTGAGGGACAGCGCCCAGGCCCAGAGTTCAAGCACCATGACCAACAAAAAAAAACAACAAACAAAAACACAAATAAATAAATAAATGTATATACTCCAGAATTGAGAAAAATAAGGAAAGAGGACAAAGGGGCATGAAGAAATTGAAAGTATGACACAATCTAGGATGCACTGTGTATACAAACTGCTTTGTTAAATACCTAAACAAGTTCAATATGTGAACTTAAAAATTAAGATTACCAGAAGTGGTGCTGTAGCTCAAGTGGTAGAGCACTAACCTTGAGCTGAAGAGCTGTGGGACAGCGCCCAGGCCCAGAGGTCAAGCTCCATAAACATGTCAGGGAAGTGGTAAGGGGTTGAATTGGGAAGAATAGGCAAGAATATTGAAAGGGGAGACACTGTCTTTGTGAACAACCTTTGTTGATTAGTAAATTGTACAATTACTTAAAGGTAATTTTTAAATATTGTTATTATCTTTAAGTTATTTTACAAAGGAGCTGCTAAGCAACGTGTCAACTTATGAGTGAAATGTTTCTTGATGAAGGACACACCTTCTAGCTTTCTGGTTCCTCTCTTCTAACCCCATTAATCTCTTAAGTTAGCCATTTTCACATATGTACACTGAATACTATGACAGCATTTACCCACAATTTCTCTCTCTATTCTCCTGCCCTACTTTGACCTCCACACCTTCTGACAATACATGTTTCAGCTTCCTGGTGTTCATCTAGTCAAACTATGAGTTAATTGTTCAAAGGAGTTACACCACTGGAATTCTCCACTGTATACATCATAATTTATACACTATGTTTATGTATCTATGGAAAGGATCCTATGTATGTTCTCACATATGTTTAAATTTTAGATATAACTTCAACATTTGAAAAAACAAACCCAAACCTGTTAATGGTCCTATCGAGTATCATCAGTTCTATCATCAGTTGTCAAGCTGCAGTCATTTCTTGGATTGGAATGAGATTCTTCAACATAGCAACTGCCTTACTTTCATCAAAGCTCATATTCTTGATCTAAACACATTGTGTGCTCTTCAGTCCAATATGAAAACCACCACAATTGCAAAGCTTAAAGACCCAATGGCTTGTCTTCCTTTCCCGTTTTTAAGCCTCATTTAGTTACCATTTATATGTAATGAAAGTCAGACATTAGCCTGCACAGGTAAGTCGATTTTAGTAAAATCATAGGTTAGCATAATCACCACAACTTAAGAATAGTCTCTTTGCCCTGTGGTTGTCAATTGCATATGTACCCATCATCACCCAGAGCTAGGCAAACAAAAATTGACCTTCTGTCTAAATAGATTTCCCAGTTCTGGATAGTTTCATATGAACAGAACCGTGACTTGTTCTTTTTAGGCTTTGCTTTTTATTTCTTTTATTTAATGTAACGTCCTTGAGATTTGTCTAGATTGTAGTTTGAATCAACACTTCATTATTTATAGCTGACTAATACTGCATTGTATGGATATAACGTAATTTTTATCCACTCATTTCCTGTTGACCTATGGGCCTTGACCACATGCTACTATGAATAAAGTTGCCATCGAATTTTTTGTGCAATATTTTGTTTAGACAAATCATATTGACGTGCACATGTGTCTGTGTAAGCATGTACACATGTGTATTTATGCATCTGTGAATTGTAAATTTCTGAATCTGAAATAAGGAGGTCAGGTCTGGCTGGTGCCATATTGGCCACATGGTGGATTGTAGGGTCTGGCATCTTGTCTTCATGTTGGGGTAAAGATTCCTCTCCCCCTGCCCCCCCCCCACCTCATCACCTGCCTCTCAGGTAATGGATGTGCTCAGCCTCCTGGAGGCAGGGGCAGGCACTTGGCCGTTAAGTTACTGAATCTGTCAGCCTAGCACCTGGGATTGGGAATTTCCTAAGGCTGGGGCCCCCTGTGCCCAGCTATTTAGGCCCAAACCAGCCTAGCCGCTGGACTTCATGCCACGTGTCTGTGATCAAGTCCTGTGTCCTGTCTCCTGGCTGTCTCCAGTCATCACAATGTCCAAATTCAGCTCTCCATTGGAGCTGAATTGGCTTGTTGGTATTGTTTTTGTTATCTCTTTCCTGTTTACCACGTTTCCTGGTTGTGCTATGTATATTTGTGTGCTGCAGGCCTTTGTAACAACTGGCAGCCTGCAGCCTGTTAACTGTATAATAAAGACTCCAATATTCTATATTTTAAAATTTGGCTTCTGGGATGATTCACCTTATGGGATGATTCACCTTACAGCAAATCCACCTGGAGTCATCAGCTGTCAGATTCCATGAGGCTCCATGTGGACCCAAATCTCCACAGGTGTTCCATTCCCTTATACAAAACAGTATACAAGTTTTATATAATATATTAATATCCATATGTAGATAAAATAAACATTTATTTATTGACAGTACTGGCTTTCTTCTTGCTACACAGGTGTTCCAATGTTTCAGTCATGATTCTAGCCCCTAAAAGTATACTTTTAGCCTCCTCTAAATTATTTCAGTGCCTAATTCCATGTAAGTACTAAAAGGGAATAATGACCCAAAATTCTATTTTGGCTTACTATAATTGGAATTTTGGAAATAGTTTAGATCTGAAGTTGGTTGGGCCTGTTGCTGACTTCAAAGCACATATATGAAATTTCTACTATCTTGTTGCTTGAAAAATGCACGTGGCTTCATATGAGATCCTTAATTCATCACCATAGAAAGCATTTTCCTCACAAAACTATTAAACTACTTTTGCATCTATAGTTTCACTTTCTTTAAAAGTAGACATTTCTTGCAAAATCTGCAGTGGTGACCATATACAAAATATGATTCTAGATGAAAAATAAACCAGATTTTGCTCAGACATGCATCTTTAATAGATTCAGAATAATGTTTTCCTTTAGAGTTATAAATTCTTTTACATGCTGTAAGCATTTTACTGACTAGAACACCTTCTGAAATATTGACATTTATTAATGTCACCCAACAATTATTGATTTTAAAGAAATTAAATACCACATCCATAATGAATCACAGGAGCTTTAAGTTCTAATTTAATCAAACTCCTTATATTACCAACTGAACATTAATCACGGATAAAGCATATTTCTTAATGTGATACAGACCAAGCATATCACTGGATATTTTTTGTGATTCAGTCTTACTACAAACGAGGAAATATCTGCAGTGAAGGACAAGAAGAGCAATGAAAGCAAGAGGCAGGAACTGGCAAGGCTTTCACTAACCTAAGGGCTCATGTGCATAGCTAATGAGGGACCTAGTGTGAGATCTTGGCCCAGTTTAGAGCCACATTATAAAACACAATAACAAAGCCAGGCGCCAGGTGGCTCATGCCTGTAATCCTACCTACTTAGGAGGCTGAGATCTGAGGATTGTGGTTCAAAACCAGCCCAGCAGGAAAGTCTGTGAGACTCTTATCTCCAATAAACCACTCAGAAAACGGGAAGTGGTTCAAGTGGTAGAGCACTAGCCTTGAGCTGAAGAGCTAAGGGACAATGTTTAGGCCCAGAGCTCAAACCCTATAACTGACAAAAAATTAAAAATAAAAATAAATAAATAAAATACAATAACCAATAAATGACTTTCTATAAGAGGGAATAATCCAAGTCAGGTACTAATAGATTATGCCTGAAATGAAATAAAATTCAAAGGAAGCCCAGGCAGCAAAGGCAGTGATTTTATCTCAAATGTAGACATAAAGCCAAAAGTGGAGGATTGGTTGAAGAAGTAGAGTGCTACTCTTGATGAAAAAGTCAACGGAGAACATGAGGCCCCGAGTTTAAGCCTCAGTAACCACATACAAGCAAAGCAAAACAAAGGGAACACTTTAATTTGATTAAGATGTATATATTCATAAGAATAAAAAGTCATCTTACATGAAATCAAATATAAAATAAAAATAATCATCCTAAATATTTTATGTTTTTTCTTTTTTTAATTAAAAAATTATAGTAAAGGTGATGTACAGATGGGTTACAGTTACATAAATCAGGTAATGAGTACATTTCTTTTTGAACAGTGTCATATCTTCCCTCATTTTCTCCTGCTTTCTTTCCTCCCTATCTCCTCCACAAGTTGTCTAGCTCATTCTCAACATAGGGTCTAGTGAGTAGCACTGCTAAATTGGTTCATCTTCTGCTTCACCATTTCTGTGATTCCCCTTACCCTCTCCAAATCAGATAAACATACAAACAAGACAAGTTCCAGAAATCAAAACCAGGGGAGGATCATCAAGGCTCAAGAGCTATGCACATCTGATCATATAAAATGATGTTCATTGAAATGATCAGTAAGAGATGGAAACAAGAGGTTTTAAATTTTCTTTTTGTGTTTTGTTATGTTTCCACTTTTGTTGCTATTTTAATTCTATGTTTTTTCTTATCTTAATATTTGATACTTATTATTTGTTAAACATCACCCACATAAAAATAATTACATTCTTATCATAAACAAATGACTGCCAGAACTCAGAGTATTAAAGTTTATTGCAGTAGGCCTTGATATGCTTCAGTGTATTTTTCATTACATAAACTTATTTATAAAATGCATACAGAAATACACACACATATATTCATAATACACTTATTGCAGCAGATGTGGTTTCATTCATTCTTTATTTTGAGTTTAATGTTTTATCCACTTATGTATTATCTGCATAAATATATTCATAGCTAATAAAAATGAACTTTTGCAAGACTTTACATATTCAAGAGAATGTTTCTAAGCATTAAATGATCAGTAACATTTTTTCTGTCTTAAATAATGACACTTAATGGAAAACAATATTTGTTTATAATAACCAGAATAATAATTTTATAATTATCTGTTGAGTATATATTCAAATTAAACTTACCAAATCTTAATGAGGGCAAATAGCAGATAGTAAGTGCCATAAAATATTTATATGAAACTTTATTTATTTATGGAATGCCATGCAGATATCATATGAGGTATCCCAAGTGTCTCTTTATTCTTGATACATCTACTTTATAAATTTTAATTATTATCATATTAAAGAAACATTAATTTGTCAATTATAGTTTAATTAAAACTACATTTCTACATCTGTGTTCAATGAATAAAACAATCTTTGGGACAGTATAATAACAAAGTATTTAACATGAATTTCTATTTTCATAGTATTCTATAATAGTACTACTATTACTAATACAATATGAAGAATGGGGTAGATATATTCAGTCTATTTCAATCCAAGAATTTCAACCTAAGTTCAATTCTCAGCACAGGCATACATACACAAAAATAATAAAAACATTATCATAGAATAAAGATAAAATGTAATTATTTCACATAGAACGTAGGCATATACTGAAAGAATTTATAGAAACTTTTGTACAATCTATACATTTTTGAGCCAATTAATTGTTTTTAGTCTTCCTATAGTTTATAGCTGCCAAAAATGCAATTGAAACTAAAGGGAATGCATTAAGTCATTTTTAAATTTATAATACCCCTGAGACTAATTGAGACAATTATTATTGAATATCTTGCTTATTGCAGTTGGAATAGGAAGAATTCTTCAGGATTCAAAAACAAAGAATTTCTAATTTATATAATTTTAGCTGGGGTCTTGTGGCTCATGCCTATCATCCTAGCTACTCAGGAAGCTGAGATCTGAAGATTGTGGTTTGAAGTCAGCCAGACCAAGAAAGTCTGTGAGACTCTTATCTCCAATAATTACAAACACACACACACACACACACACACACACACACACAAGTGGACCTGTGGCTAAACTGGTAGAGCAATAATCTTGAATAAAGAAGCTCAGAAATTGTGTCTAGACCCCAAGTACAAGCTCCATACTGGCATCAAAATAATCATCATCATCATCACCATCATCATTATCTAACGTAAATACCAAAATAATGATCAATAATTTATAGATTCTAATTTACTAATATAGTAAAACACAGCAAAAGCAGATGATATGTGGTACATCTAACTGTATAATTGTATATTTTATCATACCTTATATTTCGTATATTTGTAGCTCATTAAGCACATTTTCTGCTTTAGTTAAGAGTTTTATTTTTAGGCTTGATATATTACAAAGGAAGGAAAAAGAAATTTAAACAAAAATAAAGAATTAAACCATTAGCTATTGTTAACCAAAGACAATGAGTACAGGATCTAAGAGTAATGTATGTTGATATTTTTACATGTTATTTCCAATATTTATCTGTCACAGAGAGAGAATGAAATTAAGAGTAATTTCTGGGGATGGGGATGGTTAGGAGAATGAGCAACAATTATGAAATTGATCTAGATTCATTATATATCCAAGTGTAATTTTTTGTCTTTTAATATTCATTGGGTTTACTTGTAGATTTATAGGCACATTCTAATAATTACAAATGAGGGAAGCCATGCAGCCCATGTTTCTTTGGGTCTGGCTTACTTTGTTACTAAAAAAAGTAATTTTTTTTCCAAATCTTTCCATTTCCTTACAAATGCAGCAATGTCATTCCATTGTGTATATATACAACATTTTCTTGATCCTTTCATCCACTGAGGGGGCATCTGGTTCGATTACTTATCTTAGATATGGTATACAACAATGCCATGAACATTGTTGTGCTGGTGGCTTAAATGCAGCCTGGTTTGTGATCATTTGGATAAATGCCCAGAAGAGTGATTGCTGGTCATAGGGGAGCTCTATGTGTAGTCTTTTGAGGACCCTCCATACTGGTTTCCAGAGTGGCTGAACAAGTTCCCACCAACAGTGTAGTAAAGTTCCCTTTTGGCCACATCCCCATCAGTATCTGTTATTGTTACTTTCCTTGATAATAGCCATATTCACTGGGGTGAGGGAATTTCAATCAGGACTCTATATCACATGGTGAGACCAAACAAAGGAGAATATTCTTTTTTTTTGGGGGGGGGAGGTCCGGTCATGGGCCTGAACTCTGGGCCTGGGTGCTGTCTCTCAGCTCTTCAGCTCAAGGCTAGCGCTCTACCACTTGAGCCACAGCGCCACTTCCAGCTTTTTCTGCTTCTGTGGTGCTGAGGAATTGAACTCAGGGCCTCATGCATGCAAGGCAAGCACTCTACCACTGAGCCACCTTCCCAGTCCAGGAAAATATTCTTAAGAGAGGATCACAAGGACTCAATAGCTATGTGCATATAATTATATAAAATGATGCTTATTGAAATAAACTCCAGGAAATGGAAACAAGATTGTTGTTTTATATTGTGCTATTTGTGGTTCTTTATTCTTTTTCTTCTGTTTTACACTCTTGTGGATATTTTTGATTTCTGTACCCTTCATCTTATATATAAGTTTCTCTGATTTGGAGAGGGAAAGGAGAAGCACAAAAACAGTGGGACAAAAGGTAAAACAATTCAGCAATAAAACCCACTAGACACTATGTTGAAAATGAGCTACACAATGGTGGGGAGAGTGAAGTTGGAAGGGAAAAATCTGAAATTGAATGAAAGAGGAGGGTGACACTGAAAGGAAACATACTCACTATTTGACCTATAATCCATCTGTACATCACCTTTACAATATATTTTTAAAATGCATTATATTTACAAAGTGATATGTTGAATTGAAACCCCTTTATTTAACCACTTCAAAGAAAAGAGTAAGATCCATGCTCTTGTGTGTCTTGATTGAAATTCTAACTACTTTGGAACCTAAGAACAGGTGGTTTGGGTTCAAGACCAGCTATGGGCAGAAAAGTTCATGGGACCCCTTTTCAATGCATGGATGGGCTCTGTGCTCATCAGTGATCATCTACGGCCTCAGGTGGATTACTGACCAAAAAATAAAGCACACATCTATAGAAAGACTTGTAGGAAGATGGTCACTGCAGCATTGAAGCAAATATCCAGTAACTTCTAATAATCCAAATGGCACAAATATCTGAATGTATAGACAGAATATAGGATACCGTGGTAATATAATGTAACATGAATCAACATAAAAATTAAAATACCATGTGTTATAACTTGGATGGACCCAAGATAAATGAACAGATTTTTAGACTATTAATTCAGGATTAAAATTTGCACTGCACATTTATTCTTGAGAGCAATGTTCTCACTGTTACTTCTGAGAATTCCTTCAGTTACTTCTGAGAATTCCTTCCATTTCTCTGGAGCTTCAAACATATTAAGAAAAATTATAAATCTATTCATTTCAATTTTAGGATGTACCCTGTGTAATATTGATTCTTCATGCACTCAGTGAGCATATGCTCTGTGTTAAGCATTTCATCATCAAGTATGCGACATAATGATGGGCTTCATTATTGCTTCTTTTCCCATTTAGCTGAAAAAAAACCAGAGAGTGTAAAGTATAACTAATAACCTGACTTCACATGGAATCCTTGACTTGCTGTTGTGTTATTATAGGGACCACATTTTCCCTCATGAACATATCTTATCCCTGCACTCCATAATGCTGTATTAGTTCTCAGCAGTGATCACAGACGAGTCTCACTCTTACTATCTCTGCTTATATTAGGACTGTACCTGCTAAATTGCATTTGATCTGGAATGTGCCAAGTTCTATCCAACTGAGCATAAGCAGAGGTCATGTAGGCATTCAAGGCCAGGTTACATAACTGTCCATCTAGGAAACTTCGTTCTCTTTCTGCCTTAACCATGAGCAGCTCTGCAGATGCGATTGTCTTTGCAACCTGAATTCTAGAAGAGCTAATTGTGCAATAGATTCCAGTTGAGCCAAGTAGACCCTATAAAATTTAGAAATGAACCAGGCATGAATGTCTCATGCCTGAACACTGACTTGGGAGGCTGAGATCTGAGGATCTTGGTTCAAAGCCAGCATGGGCAGACCAATTCAAAAGGCATTTATTTCCAATTAACCAGCAACAAGCTAAAACTGGAGGCATGATACAAGTCGTAAGACATCAGCTGTGATGGAAAAAGCTTAGTTTTAAGGCCTACATTTCAAGATCTATTACTATCACTCTCACACACACACACACACACACACACACACACACATACATTGAGAAATAGGCCATTGTCCCTTGTACATACATTATACTAATATGCTATTTAGTGTTATTATTGTCACACACTCACACACACTGAGAAACAGACCATTGTCTCTTGTACATACATTAATATTATGGTATTTATGTTACTGTTGCCATATCTTAATCTAGGCAACTTTGATTTATACAAGAACTGCTACCCATGAGTGAATGAGACATGGTATTGGCTTAGAATCCCCAGAGAAGGTAACAAAGATATCATTGTTGAAGGCTAACAGACAGTGAGTCATGCTTTTTCCCCAAACTATAATTTATAGTCTGCTACTTTTAGTGGTCCAATTAATAGAATATTATAGCAACAAATCAATTAAAAGTCTTATGAGACTTCACAATGGAGGAGTGGCAAATGTTTCCTTACTAGTTTGCAAATAAGAGGCAGCTATGAAGAGGCAGATATAAAGTAAAATTGATAAATCTGGCTATGTTTAGATTTAAAACATCAAATATAAAGAAGAAAACATCCAGAATAAATAGTAATGTAAAGGTAATAGAAGATATTTTTAGCACATAAATCTTACAAAGAATTGGATGTAGGGGCTGGGAAGGTGGCTCAGTGGTAGAGCGCTTACCTTGCATGCCTGAGGCCCTGGGTTCGATTCATCAGCACCACATAAGCAAAAAGAAAAAAGTCAGAAGTGGCTCTGTGGCTCAAGTGGTAGAGCACTAGCCTTGAGCTGAAGAGCTGAGGGACAGTGCCCAGGCCCAGAGTTCAGGCCCCACAACCAGACACCCCCCCAAAAAAAACAATTGGATCTAGAGTATATTACAACTTTTATAATACAGTAAATTGTATGAAAAACCACTATACTCTGGTTAGAATGGACAAAATCCATACCGATAGCAATAACATTTAGATATAATAGGGAACAATAGAAAATCTTGTACTATTGATGGAAATTAAAGAATTGTACAGCCACTTTGGGCATTATTTGGATGCGTTTGTTTTATATGGAGCTAAGCATAGTTTTATGATACAATCCAGTAATTACCCTCCTTGGTATTTAATCAACATTCTTAAAAACATGACCACTCCAAAAAGAAAACAAAAACAAACTTCAGACAGCAGGGCACCAGTGGCTCATGCCTGTAATCCTAGCTACTCAAGAGGCTGAAATCTGAGGATTGTGGTTCAAAGCCAGCCCTAGCAAGAAAGACCGTGAGACTCCTATCTCTAATAAACCACCAGAAAACCGGAAGTGGTGCTGTAGCTCAAGAGGTAGAGCGCTCGCCTTGAGCTGAAGAGCTGAGGGACAGCGCCCGGGCCCAGAGTTCAAGCCCCATGACCGACAAAACAAAACTTCAGGCAAATAATTTTAGAAAACTCATTGATAATTGCCTATGTGTGGAAGCACCCAGGATATTCTTCAGGATAAATGGACAACTAATCGATAGTATTCTTTATAATGGAATATTTCCATATTAATAAGGAATTTATAATCAAGCCATAAAAAGACATTAAGTATATATAAAACATCAATTAAATTAAATATACTACTAAATACAAATAGCAATGTCAAAAGTCAATTTACTATATGACAATTAAATGATATCCTGGGTAGAAAAAAATACTATGGAGACTGAAGAAAGATCACATTTCAGAGATGAAACCAGAGAAGTGATAAATAGGCAAAGTACAGAGAAAGTTTTAGAGTAGTGAGAATAACCTGTGTCATAATATAATATCCATAACATGTCATTGTAATCTAGCAATCCCAATGAATTCCCAAGACCAAGAGTAAGTCTAATATCAAGTAAAGGCTGTGTGTGATGATGCTGTGTCAATGCAGGATCATCAGCTCTAACCCAGGTACCATTCTAGTGAGGCATTTTGACAGCAGGCAGGGATGCTATGCATGTGTAGAGCAGGAAAATCTTAGCACCTCTCTATCAATTTTACTGTGAGCCTAACACTATTGCAATAGTCTTTATAATAAGAGTTGGAAGGAAATGTGTTAGGTAGAAATAATCTATAATGTGTAGTAATCATTTTACCTAATATTTACAAATCTACACTATGAGATGTATTTTGCATTTATGGTTCACAGGAGATGTCTCCTTCTCCACTACAACATGATGAGCTTTTACAATTGAAGAAACATAGTACTTTGATGAAGCAACGTAACAAGTAATCATAAATTTGAATACCTGAAAACAGATATCCATGTTTATACAACATTTACCCATGATTTCCATTGTTAAAAAGAACTGGCTCATTACTTTGTGTCACAAACTAACTGAAAGCATGATAAAAGTTTGTCATCCTAGCCTCCATTTTGTATTTGTCTCCTTTACTCTGAAGTTCCCTTTTGTGAAATCACTTTGTGTTCCTAGAAGGACAGAAGTAGTGAACATCTTTATAATGATGGATAGAAACTACCCCAAAGGAAAGGATCAGGCAGAAAGAACATCCTTAGGCAACAACAGCTCTTTCTATGACCAGGATTGCTCCTTTAATGGATAACAGTAACAAACCATCAATAGTGATCAACCACAATAGAGATCAACCCTCAATAGTGATCACCCAAATTAGACATATGTATATACAAGATGCACAGTATCAAAATCAAGTACAGTGACAACAGGGGATATACCATAGGGGGAAGAACATACAAAGAAAACAAAAAAAATTTCACATAGTACATTAAAGACAACAACAAAGAAAGACCTCTTGTGTCCATATCTAGGAGTTCATTTCACTTAGCGTCATCTTTTAGGTCATATGTACCTAGCTTTTGATATTTTCTGCTCATCTAATAAAATTATCCTAGATGTATAGTAATTATTGCAAATGAGGGAAATCTTGGTACCTATATTTCTCTGGCTTACTTCATTTAATTTTTCTAATTTGGGGAGAGGAAGGGGAATAACCAAATGCTGAAACAAGGACACAAGATGACCCATTGCAACAATGATACTCACAAGACAGGGCATTGGAAATGAACTTTACAACTTGGGGGGGGGAGAGGGGAAGAATGAGGGAGTTGGAGAGGGGATAGTGGGAGAACAAGGGAAGGAGTAACAGTGCTCAACAAGAAATGTACTCATTCCTTAGTCATGTAACTGTAACCCTTCTGTACAGCATCTTTACAATATAATAAAAGTTAAAAATTAGACTTTAAAAAATAGTGCTCATTCAGGCCATATTGACTACAAATGTTTAACTATGCATATCTCTCATCCTCTGTTCCTTTCTTCTTTTTAAACCTAAAGCACATCCCTGTGCCCCAAAGATGGGCTGAAATACATATTCTGGTATTTCTTATGTTGTACCTGTAATAAATATTCTTCCTTTTCTTGTACTGTACTATACTGCATAATAAATCTCCTTTCTCTATCCTTTACAAAACACTCTTGTCTATGTTTGATGTACCAGGGTAACTGGCTCAACCTGACACATGGAGAGTTGGACTTGAGCTTATCGAGGGTCTTAGAACTCTTGCTTTTACTCACAAGATTGATATGCCCCATGTTCTAAAATGTGGATTGGTGAGCACCAGTAGTATGTATTCAGAAACTATTACTTGCTTTGGAGATATCTACTTTCATAAAGAAAACATGCAATGAAAACATGGCTTGCTACATTTAACTACTTAGTTTATTTTTTAATAAAGATATTTTTCTATCCCTTCTGTCCTCAACTTTGTATATCCTTTGTAAAAGAATAAAAATAAACCTAAAGACATTAGAAATGTACAAATATTAACTTTATCCAGATGATTACTCTCAATGCCTAATTTTCCTGGTATAGTGAAGGTCGAGATGAATCATACAAATAGTGTTTATAAAAATTACACAAAAAATGGAGAACAAGTGTTTTGTTCTCACTGTGAGGCAAATAGACTCAAAATATGTGAAATGTCCAAAATGCAACAGGAGACTATGTTTTGAACAAATTAACACATGGAGGTATCTGGGTTAAAAAAAAAACCAAAAGCTAAGAAGTTGGCTATATTTATGAAACAATTGTACTGGCCAAAAGACAGGAGCTTAGATTATAAAATTGTAGATTTGTTGAAGATTTAAAACTCCTGAGGCCATACATGATGTTCTATAAATAAGAAGCAGAGAAAAAGTCCTGCTCAGTTCCCAAGAAGGGCATGTCTAATACAAATCATCAATGTCTTATGCATAAATGTATAATGTTCAGTTCAGATTGCTCCAAAGAAGAAGATGAAAAAGAAGGATTTAACATGATGAGTTAACCTGGTCCTTGGAAAACTGTGTGCTAGAGATCTCCAACCAGGAGCAGGATGAGACCAGGAAGACTTTTTTCAGAGGAATTTGTATGCCTGCTTCAAGTCAGCATATCAATGAGATTATCTTCTCTGCTCCTAACAGTGCACCATGGGTTTTTGTGGGGCAGAGAAGTTTTTCTAAAACTTAGGAATGTCAATAGAGATGAGCCACATTTTAAAGTGATTCTACTGATTACTAACCCATGGATATGCTTTGGGATTTTTAGGTTCAGTGTGATTTAGACTGTGTTGCTATTGTCTATTTTACAAAAAAAAAAAGGTCAAATATCTTGCCGTTGGAAAACCAGTTTCTTTGGACATTGATACTTTTCACTGAACATTTCAGCAGCTATTAAAGTAGTTCTTGGACTGTCAGGGACCAAGTAATGTAGCCCTGCATAATAAAATTGACATCTGAATGACACAAATGAAGAGCTTATATTTAATTGCCCACCCAAAGTTTTGAGCTGCTATTTTCCAACTCAATGCCTTTGTTTCCATTCACTGAGGATTACAGTTTGGCATGTCCGCCCATGACATGTCAGGGACCTGTATCTTCCCCTTCTTTTCCTTCTCCTTCTTCCTATTGTTTTTCTTATTTTACCTCTTTAATTCTGCATGTTTTCTTTAATCCTTAGCTTTAAATTCAACTTACAACATTCACCAACTTTGTTAGAGTACAGTTAGCACACAAGAAAACACATATATTTAAGGTATATAAGTTTATTTAATGAAGTGATTTATTGTTATATCAGTCTTGGCCTTGACCTCAGGGCCTGGGCACTGTCCCTGAGCTTTTGTACTAGAGCTAATAACATTCTACTACTTGAGCCATAACTCTGCTTCTAGCTTATTTTAGTGGTTAATTAGAGGTAAGAGTCTCAAGACTTTTCTGCTCAGGCTGGCTTCAAACCTCAGATCCTCAGATATTAGTCTCCTGAGTAGCTAGGATTATATTTAGAAGCAAGCAGCATCAAGCATATTATATATATATATAAAATATATATATATATAAAATATATATATATATATATAGTTTCGCCAGTCCTGGAGCTTCAGCTGAAGGCCTGGGAAATGTCCTTGAGTTTCTTTGAGCCTCTCTGTGCTCAAGGTTAGTGCTCTACCACTTGAGCCACAGCACCATTTCCAGCTTTTCTGTTTATGTGGTACTAATAAATTGAACCAAGGGATTCATGCATGCTAGGCAGGCACTCTACCACTAAGCCACATTCCAGCCCTTATTTTATATTTTTACACAGGTACACCCACAGAAAAACCATCACCATCAACATAATAAACACATTTATTACCCTACAAAGTTTCCACTTCTTTATGATCCTTTCTTACCACTCTTCCCCAATATTCCTTTTTATTAGATATTTTATTTTTCTTATTGAGCAAAAGATACAACAAAACAACAACAATAAGAACAATGAAATAACAGGACATTCATTGAAGAAATACGGATCAATAAATCATCACAGAGAATGCATATGAGGTAATCACCATTCAAGCCAAGAAACAGAAGAGCAGCAATGTTCCAAACAGCTGCTTCCTCTCACTTTCCCTTTCTTCTTCCTGTCATGACTGCCACTTTTTAAACTGTGATTAGTACTGGCAGAACTTCACTGAAAAACATTTTGTTGTTTTACAATCACATCTAGGAGTCAAATTGCTGGATCATTGGGTGTGCCTGCATGAATAAAAACCTATGATCTGCCCGTTTCAGCTTCTACATCTGTAGGAAATAATTGCCTGTCCATTTAAACTCAGGGGGAACCTCTTAAATAATCCCTTCAATATACATGTGTATTATATTTCCTTTATTTGGTCTTCTCCTGAGTCACTGATTAGAGTACAAGGGTTTTATTTTCTTCCTATTACCTTTTCATATAAGAAATGGACATACTGTGTCTTCTTCCTCTTGACTGCCTCAAAGCCCAGCGTGGTGACAGGGAGATAGGAAATGCTTCAGGAACACTTGTTGACTGAAGGCATGTGTCCACTTGGCTTTCAGAAGTTCTATTTAACTTGCAATCACAAACAAAGCAGGCATTTTATTAGAAAATAATTAATTGGGTCATTCAAAGACAAAGATTAAAAGCTATTTGCCTCCTCTGGTACCAAAAAACCTTTCATGTTCCTATTAAAGAGGATTAAAATCTGTTAGTTAATTCTGCTTCCCTGCTTTGTTTGCTATGAAAGTCTTTCATACTAAAGACACACTGAATTTGTGCACAATCTTCACTTTGAAATTTTCTCCTCTGAGTTGAGTCAGCCTTAGCTAAGATAAATAAAAAACAAATAAACAAATAAATAATGCAGGTGAAAAGAAACAGAAGTTAAAAAGAACAGATGTGTGAATAGGTGCCTAGCATGAAAAATATGGGACTATGTAAAGCCTAAGTGAGAATAGAGGGCACTTACAGTGTAACCTCTCGCCAGGAGATGGCACTTAACAAGAAAACCTCATTTGTTTGTTGTATTGTAATTCTATTTATTCATTTACCTCCTGCCTGCGGTGGCAAGAGCAGACACATCCATAAAGTATATGATTTAACACAAAGTCACTTTTACTCTCTCTAAAATGCAAACATAAGGGAAGTGCAATAAACCTTTCCTAAATTATGTGTGAATATACAAAAAAATAGCATGCAAGTATTTCACCTTCCATAGGAGCAGCACACATATTTTCTATACTACCATCTCTGAAAACCTATAGCTACCCTCTTTTTACTAATCCATTGGCTTTATATCAATAAATCCTTAGGATGTTGGAACAAAAGCTTCAAAATAAAGTTAGTATCTATTCAGTTTCTGATGAAAATTATTATTTTTGTTGTTAGTTTTATAAAAAGATTATTAGAAACAATTGCAAGAAAGAAAAAAACATTTGAGTCTTTATCTTGGGGCTCATTTCGCCTAACATCCACTTATCTGACCATTTCTGCTTGTCTCAAACATATACTAGTTATTGCAAATAAGGGAAACCATGGGACCTATGTTTCTTTGGGTCTGGCTTACTTCACTTAATATAATTTTTTCAAAGTTACAACTTTGGGTTGGGGAGGAGGAGGAAGGGATAGGAAGGGAAAACAAAGGAGGAGGCTACAATGCTTGATAAGAAATGTACTCATTATCTTGCCCATGTAATTGTAACCCCTCTGTACAGTATTTTCACAATTAAATAAAAAAGAAAAAGAGAAAAAAATTGTTATTTTATAAAAATTATGGCACACCTTCTAATTTCCAATGAAGCTTTGAAAAAAATATAGCTTCAAAAACTCCATCTTAATGTGGTTATAAATAAATGGAATTGTGCTTTTTATTTGCATTTTTAAGTGCACACCAGATTTTAAAGTAGAGCCAGGGTTGACCATCATTATTGTTTAAAATAACATCACGTGTGTTTGGAGTGGCCTTCACATAAAAGAGTGCTCAACACTCTGTGGCTCATGCCTGTAATCCTAGCTACTCAAAAGGCTCAGATCTGAGGATCATGGTTCAAAGTCAGTCTGGGCAGGAAAGTCCTTGAAACTCTTATCTCCAATAAACCACCAGAAAACTGAAAGTGGTGCCGTAGCTCAAATGGTAGAGCGCTGGTCTTGAGCTGAAGAGCTGAGGGTCAGCACTCAGGCCCAGAGTTCAAGCCCCATGACCAACAATTGCAAAAAAAAAAAAGAGTGCTCAACACCTGTCTCCATAGGTGCTATGATCATGTGCAGGAACTGTGATTGAAATGGGGCATGGGAAGAAAAACGGCTCCACTTACACTGCTCTGCTCTCATATAAATATAAGGGTCCCAGACTGTCAGACAGTGCTTGTATCTAATCCTAGATATTCAGAAGGCTGAAATCTGAAGACTACGGTTTAAAGCCAGACTAGGCAGGAAAGTATGTGAGATTCTTATCTCCAGTTAACCACCAAAAAGCCAAATATGGACCTGTGGATCAAGTGGTAGAAAACAAACTTAGAGAAAAATATTAAGGGACAGCACCTAGGCCCTCACTTCAGGTTCCAGAAAGCAAAAGAAAAAGAGCAAAAGAAAGGAAATAGAGAATAAAAGGAAAGAGAGAAAAAGTTGGAGAAAGAGAAAGGAAGGAGGGAGGGGTGGAGGAAGGAAAGAAGGAAGGCAGGAAGACAGGCAGAAGTAAGGAAGGAAGCAAGGAAAGGAGAGAGGGAGGGAGGAAGGAAGGAAGGAAGGAAGGAAGGAAGGAAGGAAGGAAGGAAGGAAGGAAGGAAGGAAGGAAGGAAAAAAATTTGGAAACTAAGTCAGATCAAAATTAAATGTAAACAAATTTATTTCTCAAGCAGAACATTTTGAGCTCTTATGCACTTGAGTCTAGATTTTTTTCTTTGATTTATTTTACCCTCATAATTATTGTTTTCTTCACAGAAGATTTTTTAATACATTATCAATTAATACCTGGGAAGGAATCTTTTCCTTGTATACCTTAACAGCTTTCATCCATTAAGAGGAATTAATAATTCACGAGGAATTACAAATTAAAACACCAGTCTTCTGTATTCAATAGAGTAATTGGTTTAGTCAGGCAAAACTTACTGACATCTCTTTAGTTTTCTTTAGAAGGTTACAGATACTGATGGTCTCAGAGGATAATACAACATTTAAAGAATATCAGCTTCCTTTCTTGCAGTTTTACTTTCTTACATGCTTATTGCTTATTTAATTTCCTTTTATCATGAGAGAGTCTACATGTTTTTCTACCTTTTACTTTTCCAGTTTATCCAAAATACGACAAATGTCTGTCTATTTTTTGACATGCAAACAACTTTTCCAGGCATAACATCCTCAAATATTTTTGTAACCGAAGTTGTATCTGAACCCGAGCACACACTTGAGAACTGATGCCTTCTTGTTTTGTAAATACAAAGATTTTATCCTTGTATATTTGTATATAATTTTAATTTTCCATCTTCTCTCAATAAAAATGGCCATTAATAAATTTGATTTTCCAGTATTAAGATAATTATATAGATAGATAGACATAAATAGATATTTCAGACTCCTTATTTTCAAAACATTTCAGTTTGCTTCTATGATTATTCTAGAGTCTGTGATTTTTTCACAACCCTCTCTATTTTTAGTGTTAATCTTACATATGATTCTCAGTCAGATTCAGGATAATTTTCTTTCCCTCAATTTTCTTTATTTCTTTGAATTCCTTGATTATGGTGGCAAGAATTTTGAGATATAATTTTGTCTAATTATATTTTTAAATGCTGCTGTTTAATTCTTCAAAACTTTTTATAATGTAAGTAGATAAAAATTGTGTTTTTTACAAAAATTTTTGAAAGAAAATTTCCAATCTGTATCAAACCTGCTCACAGCATCTTGTATATCTCATTGTTGCAATGGGTCCACCTGTATCCCTATTTAAACAGTTTGTTTTTGCCATTTCCCTCCACAAATTATACCAACATCAAATACAATGAAAGCAGGGGTTATACCATGGGTAAGGGACATACAAAGCAACAAAGAAATCATCTTATAAATAGGTTAGCAACAATCGCAAGAAAGAAAAACCACTTGAATACTTATCTTGGGGTTCATTTCACCTAACATCGACTTATCTGACCTTTTATACTCTGGTTTCTCTTCAGATCGTAAAAATCTCAGTGCTCCTGAGAGCAGAAAGATTTGAAAGTCCCTGATGAACCAAAAGTAGATAATGATAACTTAAAAAAATCAATGAAAAGATATTAATTTGGGAATGTTCTGCTTGAGATGGGATTTAAATCCCAGAGGCTGAATGAGCTCATTTTATGGTGTTTAAGTAGAAGAGAAAAGAGACAAGAGGCCAGAGTCCTGGAGCACAGCAATCTAGGAGCAAGCAGAGAAGGTAGCAAGGACCTGGGAGGGTATCATCCAAGACGAAGAAGAAAATGAGGCAATGTGGGCTCACACAACTCAGCAAAGAAGGGACTCGTCTCCAATAAAAGTCTGACAGGATGCTGTGTCAAGTGCTCATGTAAACTCATATTGGATGAGAAATGAAAAATGGCCATGGTTTTCAGGGTCACAGGTAAATTAGAATACATGGACAGAGATTGTTACCGGCAGTAGATGCAATGGTAAGAGCTGGTGATTTAGATTTAACTTTCCTGTGAAATTTGGAAGGAAATAAGGAAAAGTCTAGAAGAGTAAGACAGGAAATGGATTGGGAGAATGGAGGTTGCTAGGCAACATTAAGATTCCATTTGCGGTTAGTCAGCTTAAATTTCAAGGGGGACACACAACCTGATTGCTGTTCTCTAAGCTGTCTTGGTTAACTGTCTTGGATATATCTAAGCCCTACATGACCCAGGTTTGGATGTTCAACCCTGTGCTTCTACCTACATTGGGGGCAGAAAGCTCAGTTCCACTTCAGCTCAGGCATAAAAAGTCATTAGAGTCCACCTAAACTGTGGCTTGGCTCAGTGGCACATGCCTGGCAATCCCAGGAACTCATGGAGGTATAAATAGGAAGATTGCAACTTTGGCTGTGTTGGGAAAATGAACAAAGACCCTACATCAAAAACAATCAATGCACAAACAGACTGGAGTCATGACTCCAGGGACTAGTGCCTGCCTGGAAAGCATGAAGATCCGAGTTCAATTTCTTGTACTGCCACACATACACACACACACACACACACACACACACACACGAGGTAACACACGAATAATTTAGGAGCACATTCATTAATAAATATTACAAATATGAAAGGAAGCTAGAGGAATACTTTAGCTTTTGTTTCAAAGGGAAGTTATAACAATAATAAAAATAAAATAGGAAGAATTTTAAAAAGAGGTGTGTTTCTGAGGTTTCTAATCAATATCCCTCTTGAAGTAAGTTTTTATGTTTTAATTTATTAAAACATTTACTTTTAGTAGAACTTTAGTTTTGTGCCTCATTATGCAATAGCACTAATGATTTTTGAAAAGTTTATAGAATGAAAAGTTACATTTAATGCATTTATTATCTTTAACTTTACTTACTGTGCTTCCATTGTGAAAATTCCAGAGTAAAACTAATATTTCAGGCATTGAGGAGTGTTTGAGGAAAGATTTTTTTTGGGGCCAGCCTTCTATCCTAGCCCCAAACCCCAGAAAGGGCAGAGTAATTACAATAGAGGTGGGCCCAAACAACCAGGAACTAATGTTATAGCATCCTCTATCAGTGGTTTGCTTTAAGAAACTTTAAATAATGAATCCTAGCATATAAATGTACTTAACAATATATACTTTTCCTTAATAAAGGTCTCTTCTTGAGGGAGGGTTGTTTATTTGCTTTTACAGTGTTGTAGATTGAACCCAGAGCTTTCTCCATGTTAGATAAAAACTCAACTACTGGTGTACCTGCCCAGATATTCATGTCACAGAACAAAACTAAATATACTTTGGGAAAAGATTTTGCACAACTCTCAGCCTTGTCTATTTATTTCCAAAGTTGAGATTAATCATTATAGTACCCTGGCTGCCTGAGAGAGGACAAAACCACACCTGTCAGTCCCCCCCCCCCTTCTCCACACCTCCCTAATGCCTCCTCCAGCTCCTCCTCAAGTGCTTCTTCAAGTCTGGGGAAAGGGAGAGCCTCAGGCTATCTGACCTCTATCAGGATTTCTACTCTTCAGAAAATAACTATGACATCCAGTGTCATGGGAATAATCGTGACAAAATTATCTCCAGCATTTTATCTTCAGGAAGACAAAATTTAAGAATTTATAAATGACACCATGGTCACACGAGGAGGTATTTATCCAACTTATTTGTTTTTTCTAAATCATGGGCAGAATTCAGCAAATGAACACATTTTTGGACACTTTTTACCCACTCTTGACTGAATATTGTGTCAAGTGCATCTTTTGGATTCATTCCATCTATGACACGTTAGTAGGTAATTTTCTTTCACACTAAGACATCTCTATAGCTTGAGCTCACTTTTACAATATATTTGACCCTATCTTTGTTTTTTTTTAAGTTTTTTAGAATGTTTTCACTATCCTTAAGTAGTTGTACAAAGGAGTTCCATTCAACAAAGGAGTTTATGAATACAATTGTCTTGACCAATGTCATTCCTTTCTATGTTCTTCCCCACCCCTTCCAACTCACCTCTTCCCTCACTTTTATTAGCTTTTGGGTTATATATTGATTTTTTGTGATTTAACAAAGCAGTTTATGTGTATAATGCATCCTGATATATGTCATCTCTTCTACATTTCCATCCTCCTTCTACCTACCCCTTCTCCTTATTTTTCACAGTTCTGTGGTATATACAGTGAATTCTTGCCAGTATTTTCCCCACCTCCTTCATTTTTCTACCTCTCCGCCTTCTTTTCCCCTCTTGCAAGTGCCTGCCTATTTCCTGGTACTTATTTTGTTAGGCTTTCATTAATATTTCTATTTAAGTTACACCTTACAAAATATTTAAGTATATACAAATTAATAACAAATATATCAAGTATATAATGTATACTAAACTCAAGTAAATAAATACATGTCATTCATCTTTATGAACAGATTATTAGAAAAGTTGGGTTCATATTTTGCACGCACTTACCTGAGAAGCCTTTAACTTATGGACTTTCTCTTCCTTTTGAAGTCAATTTCTATATAAATGAATAGCATCCACAGAAATAAAATTTATAGACCACCTGAAACATTAATTAATCACTTCTTTCATTTATTTAGCAAGGAGAAGGTGTTGTTTATTTATTTACATAATAAAACACCTATTCCCCTATCAAATACTTTGGTTGGAATACAATAAATCTCCTCTTGTGTTAGGAGATCTTATTGTAGGTGAAGACTCACGGGCTGGCAGTCAAACACTTAACTGAGACTTCGTTTCTCATCAGATTGCCCTTTATAGTGGTCTCCAAGATTTGCTGGATATCCATGGCAATGAAGAATATGATACTCTACCAGAGAACCACTCTTATATGACAATATTCCAATGAACTCAAATCTGGAGGATATTTTAAAGCTATAGGTCTAATAGCAATAAAAATTTTAGCAATAAAAATACTTTACATCTCTTTTTATATTCTTACTATTTCCATTAAGTAAGTGTCAGAGAACATAAGATTCATTGCACTCATACTAACGTTTGGAATTTAAACCTCTTTGTATAGCTACTTAAAAATAGTAAACTACTACACACCAGTAACTTATGCCTGTAATCATAGACACTTGGTAGGCTGAGATTTGAGGATCATAGTTTAAAGCCAGCCCAAGAAAAGAGAGCCAATGAAATTCTAATCTCCAATTGACCACCAAAAAGCCAAAAGTGGA
>NW_012267292.1:471004-549120 GCF_000151885.1 Dipodomys ordii
AATATATACTTTTCCTTAATAAAGGTCTCTTCTTGAGGGAGGGTTGTTTATTTGCTTTTACAGTGTTGTAGATTGAACCCAGAGCTTTCTCCATGTTAGATAAAAACTCAACTACTGGTGTACCTGCCCAGATATTCATGTCACAGAACAAAACTAAATATACTTTGGGAAAAGATTTTGCACAACTCTCAGCCTTGTCTATTTATTTCCAAAGTTGAGATTAATCATTATAGTACCCTGGCTGCCTGAGAGAGGACAAAACCACACCTGTCAGTCCCCCCCCCCCTTCTCCACACCTCCCTAATGCCTCCTCCAGCTCCTCCTCAAGTGCTTCTTCAAGTCTGGGGAAAGGGAGAGCCTCAGGCTATCTGACCTCTATCAGGATTTCTACTCTTCAGAAAATAACTATGACATCCAGTGTCATGGGAATAATCGTGACAAAATTATCTCCAGCATTTTATCTTCAGGAAGACAAAATTTAAGAATTTATAAATGACACCATGGTCACACGAGGAGGTATTTATCCAACTTATTTGTTTTTTCTAAATCATGGGCAGAATTCAGCAAATGAACACATTTTTGGACACTTTTTACCCACTCTTGACTGAATATTGTGTCAAGTGCATCTTTTGGATTCATTCCATCTATGACACGTTAGTAGGTAATTTTCTTTCACACTAAGACATCTCTATAGCTTGAGCTCACTTTTACAATATATTTGACCCTATCTTTGTTTTTTTTTAAGTTTTTTAGAATGTTTTCACTATCCTTAAGTAGTTGTACAAAGGAGTTCCATTCAACAAAGGAGTTTATGAATACAATTGTCTTGACCAATGTCATTCCTTTCTATGTTCTTCCCCACCCCTTCCAACTCACCTCTTCCCTCACTTTTATTAGCTTTTGGGTTATATATTGATTTTTTGTGATTTAACAAAGCAGTTTATGTGTATAATGCATCCTGATATATGTCATCTCTTCTACATTTCCATCCTCCTTCTACCTACCCCTTCTCCTTATTTTTCACAGTTCTGTGGTATATACAGTGAATTCTTGCCAGTATTTTCCCCACCTCCTTCATTTTTCTACCTCTCCGCCTTCTTTTCCCCTCTTGCAAGTGCCTGCCTATTTCCTGGTACTTATTTTGTTAGGCTTTCATTAATATTTCTATTTAAGTTACACCTTACAAAATATTTAAGTATATACAAATTAATAACAAATATATCAAGTATATAATGTATACTAAACTCAAGTAAATAAATACATGTCATTCATCTTTATGAACAGATTATTAGAAAAGTTGGGTTCATATTTTGCACGCACTTACCTGAGAAGCCTTTAACTTATGGACTTTCTCTTCCTTTTGAAGTCAATTTCTATATAAATGAATAGCATCCACAGAAATAAAATTTATAGACCACCTGAAACATTAATTAATCACTTCTTTCATTTATTTAGCAAGGAGAAGGTGTTGTTTATTTATTTACATAATAAAACACCTATTCCCCTATCAAATACTTTGGTTGGAATACAATAAATCTCCTCTTGTGTTAGGAGATCTTATTGTAGGTGAAGACTCACGGGCTGGCAGTCAAACACTTAACTGAGACTTCGTTTCTCATCAGATTGCCCTTTATAGTGGTCTCCAAGATTTGCTGGATATCCATGGCAATGAAGAATATGATACTCTACCAGAGAACCACTCTTATATGACAATATTCCAATGAACTCAAATCTGGAGGATATTTTAAAGCTATAGGTCTAATAGCAATAAAAATTTTAGCAATAAAAATACTTTACATCTCTTTTTATATTCTTACTATTTCCATTAAGTAAGTGTCAGAGAACATAAGATTCATTGCACTCATACTAACGTTTGGAATTTAAACCTCTTTGTATAGCTACTTAAAAATAGTAAACTACTACACACCAGTAACTTATGCCTGTAATCATAGACACTTGGTAGGCTGAGATTTGAGGATCATAGTTTAAAGCCAGCCCAAGAAAAGAGAGCCAATGAAATTCTAATCTCCAATTGACCACCAAAAAGCCAAAAGTGGAACTGTGGCTCAAGTGGTAGACTGCTAGCCTTGAGCAAACATGTTCAGGAATTGTACTCATGCTCAGCATTCAAGCCCAATGACTGGCAAAAAAAATAAAAATAAATCCATATCCAGCTTTTATTATTAGTTTCAGTAAAATGCAAAGCTTCTCTCTCACTTACTTTTGTTTTTAAATATGTGGCTTAGAGACATGGTTTCAAGAGGTAGAATACTAGCCTGGCACACTCAAGGCCCTTGATTCATACCACCAAAAAATAATTTAAAACTTAAAATGAAAATTAAAAAAGGTAAAATCTGAGCAACAATGCCCCATGCCTGTAATATTAGCTAATCAAAAGGCCTGAGAATCATGGTTTAAAGCCAACCTGGAAAGACAAAAAATCTGGAAGTGGAGATGTGGCTCATGGTGTCAGTTGACAAGCAGAGTAAAATGGGATTTACCGTGATCATATACCCTGATTCCAGGTACTAGTAATGAAGTCTCAGACGGTATTTAAATCTCTGTTGACAAACCTCTTACTATCGAAAAAATAATTAACAATAATGTTCAGTTTACAAAAGTGGGCTTTAGCTAATTTTAATGTGATATTTTACCTTATATTTCAGTCTGTTTATATGATATTTTCCAGAAGTGATGGGCAACGTATAAGGAATGGTTTCAAATTGATCTGAGATCCTGCACTAACTTTACTAAGTCCTTAGCTCTACAGCAAGCTCTACCATTTATCTTCTATTCTTTTATGGTACAAATGTATGCATAAAAATGATGATGCATTAGTTCAGTGACAAACTCCAGGGCTGTTTCTCTCTTGATCAGTATATATTCAGCTCCTTGCAAGGAAATTTCGGCCTGAGTCTACCTAAATGTTTAGCTGTAAGGGATGGTTTAGAGGAAATTGAGATTAAGTTACTAAATCTTGACAGAAGTGCTAAAGGCACTTTGCTTAGCAGGTTGTTCCATCTGAGTGCAAACATTAAGCAGAGGTGGAAAATAAGATTACTGTTCAGTGCAATGTAATTTGTAATCCATCAGATATCTGAAGCTGAAAAATGGATTACAAATGCACAATGGGATTACAATTCTACATTGAGAGTAGCCATAAAAAACCAACTGGAAATCATCGCTGCTGATAACAAATGGCAATTAGCTATTAAAAAGAAAAAACTAGACCTGCATTAGGCAAGTTACAGTTAAGTAGGACAATAAAGACACTTTCAGACATTATGCACGTGTCTGAATATCTGAATACATATTTACAGGTTTTAGTTTGCTTTGCCTTATCTAGGGGACCATGATTAATCTATGATTTGAGGAGACTAGTCAGACAGTGAGGAGGAGATGCTTATGGTAATCATGTGTGTACTTGTATGTTTTCCTTTCCCTTATTTGTACATGTGTGTATCTGGAATACAAATGTTCCATGCTGGAATACACTGTTCCACACCTAGAAAATGTCCAGAGCATATCTGGTGCCTCAGAATAACTTTTAAATCCTCCTCATTTTACTATGTAATATTCAGACATTCTGTTGTGTATGATGTCTCCAAACCCCTCACTTATGTCATGCAGGCATCCACAAAGGGTATCAGAGAAGCTCAGGAAGAGAGATTCATACTCACTTCCATGTTTGGTCCACTCTTTATCTACGCACAGGGAATCTGGAAGCTGGGAAATTCAAGTTTGCCTGCACAGCAAACTTGGTCTCTGGTTGGTGAGCAGGGCCAAAGTCTCTGGTGAGAGTAGCTTTTGAGGACACTACATGTTTATCAAAGCAGACAAATCTATTGCTTCACATTTATTTATGGAAGCTTGTCTGATTGACTTCTATGTGTGGTTGCTAGGTAGGATAGAATGAAATATATAATTTAAATTATCCACGGGTTGCTATATTCCAACATCTAACAAAAATGTCAGTAGCTGATAGAAGAAATAACAAAACAAAGATTGATTTATCTATTATTAAAGAATGAAGAAATCAGAAAAATTAATAATATAAACAAAGTAACTAAGCCAGAAATCATGGCTGACATCTATAATCCCAACTATGCTAGATTCAGAGATTGAGAGAATTTTACCACAATCAATAAGACTGAGTGTTCAGGTACACACCTGTCATGGTATCTACCTGTCATGGTTGCCTCCCTACATAGCTGGGGGATAGGTAGGAAGATCATGGCCCCACCCTAATCCAGAGAAGGAAAGAACCTACCCCCCCAATAACAAATGCATAAACAAACTAACAGATTAAAATTTAACCTACTTACCTTAGGTGATTCATCTTATAATTCATATTATACACATGTAGGAAAATATGGCAAAGAAATTAAAAGGGTATTACTTCACTTAATATAATTTTTTCCAAGTCTTTCCATTTCCTAACAAATGGGGGAATGTCATTCTTTCTGATGGAGGCATAGAATTCCATTGTATATATATATACCACATTTTCTTGATCCATTCATCTACTGAGGGGCATCTGAGTTGGTTCCATATCTTATAATGCTCCAGTAAACATAGTTGTGCTGGTGAACTGCAAGATAAAGACTCAAATGTTTTTTTTCTTTCTTGTGATTGTTTCTAACATATTTATAATTTCTTTGTTGCTTTGTATGTCCCTCCCCCACAGTATAACTCCTGTTTTCATGGTATTTATGTTGGTATAATTTGGGGAGGGGAAGTGAAAAAACCAATTGTTAAAATAGGGATACAGGTGGACCCATTGCAACAATGAGATGTACAAATCCTTATGTTGTAAAAAAAAAAAGGAGGAGGCAACAATGTTTGATAAGAAATATACTCATTACCTTGCCCATGTAATTGCAACCTCTCTGTATGGTATTTTCACAATTAAAAAAAAAAAGAAACTAAAAGTGTGGATGCAAACATGTTCAAGTCATTTGTTGTTTGTGTAGTTTTATAGCCTGTTAGTGCTGCCAAGGTTTCCTCACGTGTAACATAGTAATAGTACTTACTGCACAGGGCTTGTGATAAAGACTAAAGTAATTACTGTGTATACTTTCCAAACCAAAAGACACAGATACAAGTTACATTAACATTTGTTCTATGTCTTTACTTAAACCACATGGAGAGTGGGCATATGATCAGCCCTCCACACTTGAGAATTTGTGTCACTCCAGATCCCTGGAGAAAGTACTTCAGAGATTCTTGGAAAGAGAAAACAAATGAAAAAGTGACACACCATTTATGAGACAATAATTTAACTTTTTCTTTCTTTTACGCTTTCTTTCTCTCAGAGCTGACTAAGAGACACTGTAGGATGACTTTTAAAAAGCTTTAATATTATAAATTTTTATCGTTCTATACTGAGTTATATATTCCTAGACCTTTGCAAACTTCCAGGAAGAAATTTTGAGAGAGAAGAAATGGTCATTGTGCCAGTAATACAATGGCTGATCTTATACAGAAGAAAATTATGTACAAAGATTACTCAGAATGAAAACTCAAAGCATGGAAGTTTGAAGATTAAGAAAGCTAAAAAATATAGGTATCACTGAATGCCTGTGGCTCACACCTAAAATCTTGCTCCTCTTAAGTTTCAGACCTGAGAGATTATGGCTGGAAATCAGCCTAAGCAGAAAAAGCTGAGAGACTCAACAAAAGGGAGACTGAAGGCCTGGTTCAAGTAGTAGGTGGCCAGCTCTGAATGAGCAAGTAAGCCAAATCAATGATCTCTGAGTTCAAGTCCTGCTATTAAAAATAAAACAAAACAAAGAAACAAGTTTATTCATGCACACTTTACTTTGTTGTAGGATATCATTGTGTCAGAACATTACAGTGAACCTTCCCATGTGTCAGAATGTCAGAAGGAAGCCACTCTCACATTTGACTAGCAACACAGCCAAATAGAAATTCGATATTATTACCAAAAATATAGCAATAAAATATTTATGCCAGCCATACTTTTTTAATCCAGTTTTTGGAAGATGGAATTGGAATCCGGTAATCATTAGTTTCATAAGAGATAAAAGGAGCTAAAATGTAGGATGTATGAAAATTTGACAGTCACTAAAATATATCTGCTTGGTTTTTATGTCATTGTAGTGTTTTTCAGGAGTCAGATGACAGGATGTGGTTTGTTTTACTACAATATTGTGGATAAAATGAGAAGAGAATTACTATCTTATTTAATTTATTCATGCGGCTCTACTAAGGTACCCAGACATAGTGGCTTATGAATAACAGACATTCATTTCCCATAAATATGGAAACAGGAAAGTCCAAAGCAAGGAGCCAATAAGCTTTTACTTCCTGGTTTACAGAAAGCATTTCCTGCTGTATCTTCATGTGGGGAGGGGCTGAGCAGGAACTTGCTCACTTCCTTGGGCCGCCTTGAAAAGTGTTCATCCACTATGGGCTAATCACCTTCCAGAGGCCTGTCTTCTAAATATCATTACATGGAGCTTTAGGGTTTCATTATAAGGACACAGTTTTCAAAGCAAAACAGAAGTTTTAACTTACAGGATCTGTCCAATAATCTGAAGAATGGGAACCAACACCAGTATCATTGACGAAACAAAGATGGAACCAACCCAGATATATGGTAGAATTTTTTGTAAACAGGCAGTCTAAAGGTCTGGGTCTACTGGAAAACCTCATCAGCCCTAACTATTTCTCAGTTTATAAAACAATTATTTTAGAATTCATGTAGAAAAGAGATATAATGCACAGTAGAAAAATCATTCAACTTGTTTGGTGTTCAGTGTGTGTTCTTCCCTCCTCTGGTGCTCTCTCTCTAGGGCATCTCTCTAGATGCCTGGATCATTGTCCATTCTTAATTCAATCTTTCCATATGAGTTGAAAAGGCAAAAATATCTGTGTTAGGCACCTTCTATAATAGATGGTAGAACTGAGGAGTCTTCTTTTCACCTTTGTGTGTACAAGGAACTGGTACAAATGGATTGAGGCTGATCTGGATTCTTCTAGGATGGGTAGAAAGCTGCTGTAAGGTAGGTAATACCTAGCCTTGCCCCATTCCATTTTCTAAAGCAATAGTTTAACCTAAGCTATTTCATCTTGAGTATGAGTGCCCAGACAGAAGAATGACCTTACATTTTCTTTGTTTGAGTAAACAACTATCATCTATCAGCACACCAGGAGACACAGACTAATAATCTGTTCATGATATCAGAAATATCAGGCACAAACATATCAGGCACACTATATCCAGTATTGTAGTCAATTCTCTCACCTGAATCACATAAAGGGAGAGAGCCCATAGGCATAGAATTCAGTGGCACACATGGACCATGTGTAGGGGACTGGCACAGATGTGTGTTGCCTCTACATGTGGTCTTTCCCCAGCATAGATGTACATGCATCTCCACAGCAAAATTTCTTCTTTATTTGGAGTGACAATATGTCAAGAGTCCTCTCCACACACTGGTTATTTGCTACAAAGTAAAAATAACTTTATTATTCTCTATTATTATTATTACTATTGCCAGTCATGGGCCCTGAACTCTGGGCCTGGGTGCTGTCCCTCAGCTCTTCAGCTCAAGGCTAGCATTGTACCACTTGAGCCACAGTGCCACATTGGCTTTTTCTGCTTTTGTGGTGCTGAGGAATCGAACCCAGGGCTTCATGCATGCAAGGCAAGCACTCTACCACTGAGCCACCTTCCAAGTCCCTTTATTATTCTTTTATCTCCTGGATATGTTTCCTAGATTTGCACTCACCAATCAGAAATGAATACTAACAAAGAGTGAAATCTGCAACTCAGAAAATAATAACAGTAAGAGTGAAATCTACAACTCAAAGAATAATAATGAACTGCTGGCCCATCCCTGTAATCCTAGCTACTTGGGAGTCGAAGACCTGCAGGATCTGTGTTCAAAGTGAGCCTAGGCAGAAAAATCCATGAGACTCCATTTCCAATTAACTAACAAAAGAGGGCACTAGAGACATGGCGCAACAAGTATAGTACCAATTGTGAACAAGATCAAGAGATCACAAGTTCAACACCACATACCAGCACAATAAGTCAATCAATCATTTTTTTAACGATTTCAGATTTTTAAGAAACCAAACTATAGGGAGTGTATAATTACATACAATATGCAAAAGCTTTCTGTTGCTGCTAGGAACATCTATACCCATCTTGCTCAGTCATAAGTGTACCTGTATTAAGCCCAATTACTTCAGCAGCTTTGTTAGTTTAAGAGGGTCTTATGTTGGTTAAAGCTAGAATATCTTTCTGTAATAACTTTACTCATTTTATGCTCAAAAATACAGCCTGGTATTCTACTGAGAATTCATTACCTTCAGATCCTCCTTGTATATAAGTGGTTCTCCCTACCATTGCAATCCCAGCATTGCTCTTACTGAAGTCATAATTCTCATCATTTCCATTCATTTCTAGTTGGATTGTGCATCTCCACACAATGGATGGTCAGAGAACCATCAAAACTGCCATTTACAGACAGCTTTTCATCAACAATTGCTACTTAGCTTCTCATTTGTATACCTTCATGGATGCGATTAAAGTCCAAGTGTAATTTTCAGGATTGTGATGTTCTACTTCATTGATGAAAAATTCCAATACTCTGCACTTTCAATATTGAGCAAATCATCATCTAGTTCCAAAAGTACAAACTGGTGTCTATAAATGGGAAGAGAAGTGCAGCCTGCCATGGTTTTGTTAGAGGATCAAATACATCACAGTTTTAAGCCTTTTTTGGCATATGGATCAGAGCCACTCACAATGTATAATTTTCCACTGAGAACACTCACTTCCAACATTATTACAGTTAGTTCTTAACTGTGGAACAGAAGTTAAGTCCTTGATGTTTGGATCATATGTCTATCCATAACTCAGGCTATTTGAATCATCTACCATGTAGAGTTGGTCCATAAGTATAGCCATTTGAAAGAAAGATTTTTTTTGTTCGCATGGGACCAAAAAAGGGGGATCAATGATAGGAGGATCATAGCATTCAACTGTTCAAAGAAATTTCTGTGTGTTATAGCCACCTGTTAGTATGAGTGTGCCATTCATTCCGCTGTCCCCAGACCAGGCCATGAAAACTGCATAGGACCCATGGGTATTAACTCATTTGGTTTTATTGCAAAGTATCAACTCTTGATGAGTGTTGGAATACATGGTGAGCAATGTAGCCTGTTTCACCTATGAAGAAAGTTTGGATAGACTGTATTGAAATTCAGAACAACCAGGCACAAGCTAAGTATTACCTAAGTCTTTTCTGAAGCAATGCTTCTCACCATTGTGTGGGGCTTTGCACAGCATCATTTGGAGAAGAAAGATATCCAGTTGAAAATCTATGCTTATTGCTGTTTACAGGTGGTAGCTCTTCTTACCTGAATTGAATGTGGAATTCACCACCAAACAGATCAGCCTGTGCATCTCAAACATCAAGCATCAAGCAATGTGTCCAAGGTGAAATCTTAAATCTCCTCCATCAACTCTTCCAGAATGTATCTATTCTTCTGGGTGCTACTCTGCATCCAACCAATTATCTTCACACAGTATGCTCATGCATTATTGTTAATTTTAGTCATGGCTACTTAAGGCCATTCCTTCTCTACTGAAATTGCTACAGGAACGTAAGCATCTACCTTATTCGATGAACATGAGTCTCCCATACAACCTGCAAAGTTCCACTAAGAAATACAGCTGGTAACATCTAGTCTGGATAGGAAATAATTGCCATGATACTGTTTTAATGAACATATCTTCAATTAATTTTTCCATGTCCACGTGCTCCCAAGTAAATGTCTTTCAAAATTTCTTAGCTGCTTTCAACAGAGCAGTGTGCAGATAATCCAACAAGACATCAAAAGCTTCTGGATTGAGATTATCCAATTTAACACAAGAAATTTCATGAAAATCACTCTTGTGACTACAGCTTTCAAGTAAATTGGGACTGCAGCAAGCTGGTACTGCTCTGTGTACTAAAATCTCCAGGCCACAGACCTGAAGTCAAACATCACACAACTGGCTACTTTTCCTCAGGGCATTTACTATGACAACAGAAGACTCAATAACATTTTCATCTTCAAACCTCTAATATGTGTTAGGGATCATTTTCCTTTTAAATTGATCTTGTATGTTGGTGAGTGATGTATTTCTGGCAAGTCAAGTGATCCAAAGTTAAAGGAGTGCTGAAATGAAGCACTTTCTCAAAGTAGGAAGAGAGGTGCTGAGGTGAAGTTAGATCTATCATAAGCTCTAATGGTAGTTTCAGAACTCTCAGGCTTGAAAATGATGAAATCAAATCCTTAAAAGCTACAGACACAAATTACTTCTGTGATAATCAGGTTTATCTCTGAAGAGACTGAAAAATATAGCCCTGTGCTCTCAGCAGGATGTAGGAGGAACAGACAGCAACTAGAAAGACTCAGAGGGCAGTCAGTGACTGAGGAAGGAGAAATTCTACCCCCACTGCAAAATCTGCAATCCAGGACCAAGCCAGGCAGGACACAGATGAACATTTGCTCACAGACACAACCACATGAAAGCAGAAGGCAGGGAAACTGAATCCAGTGGCTTCCAGCCACAGACTTGCATGTGTGTACCAGAGACCAATAGGTTTACTACTTTTCAATGAATTGCTTCCTTGGGCTTAAATATGTAAATATGTTGTCTAATCTTGGTCCTGTCTTTTCATATCTTTTATATTTTTTACTATCTTTTAATCATTGAACTTCTTTTTAGAATCACAAATGAGTATAAACTGAGCTTACTCTACACTTGATGAATAGTTGTTTTTATTTTTTATAGTTGTTTTTATTTTTTAAGCACAAACACATTGATTGACTCATATACTTCTTACCTAAGGATTTGTTTGTGAAAGCTTGCTTTCTGTATAGAAGCAACCTGCATATTCATTCTAGTTGTCAAAATGAGCACTTTTTACAAAGATAAGGATTCCAACAAACTTCGTCTATGGAAATACTCAAATACCCTTCTGTTGTATTGAATTTTCGTGAGTGTGTGTGTGTGTGTGTGTGTGTGTGTGTGTGTGTGTGTGTAAAGAATACTGTGTAGAGGGGTTAGAGTTACATAAGTAGGTTAATGAATACATTTCCTATCAAGCTTGTTACCTCCTCCTTTCTTTTTCCCCTACCATCCCTTCCCTCCCCACCACCCCAACTCCTCCCTACCTCCCATCTGAAATTGTAAAGTTCTTTTTCAATATAGTGTCTTGTACATCTCATTGTTACAATGGGTCAACCTGTATCCTTATTTAAACATTTTCTTATATCCCTTCCCCTCCCCAGATTATAAAAATGTATATGCAAGATGCAGGACACCAGAATCAAATACAGTGAAAATGGGGGTTATACCATGGGGGAAGAACAAACATACATAAGAAACAAAAGTATCACATAGTGCATTATAAGTACATTAAAAATAATATCAAGAAAGGAAAAAAAACACTTGTATGCCTGTCTTGGGTTTCACTTCGCTTACCATCTGCTTATATGATCATATGTATGTAGCTTTTTACCTTTTCTGCTAGTTCTAGAAATGTACTAATTATTACAAATAAGGGAAACCATGGAATCTATGTTTTTTGGGGCCTGGCTTACTTCACTTAATATAATTTTTCCAAGTCTTTGCATTTCCTAACAAATGTGGCAATGCCATTCTTTCTGATCGAGGCATAGAATTTCATTGTGTATATATACCGCATTTTCTTGATCCATTCATCTACTGAGGGGCATCTGGGTTGGTTCCATATCTTAAGCTATGGTGAATTTTCTTTTCAAAAAATTGTTATTTTTGCCAGGAAGTGTCTGAGATTATCGTCTACTACTCTTTGTCTACTATTCAGAAAGCCTGACTGTTCAATTCAGGCCATGCAGATAAATTTACAAACAAGACAAAAGGTACAGAAAATAAACACATTTACAAAGGAGAAAACAAAAACAAACACAGAAATAACAAAAAAATCTCTTGTTTCCATTTTTTCCTAGATTTAACCTATATGGAATTAATAAATTTGATAAGAAACATAACTGTCACCTTACTTATGTACCTGTAACCCTTCTAATTTTTCTAAAAAAATTTTCTAAAAAATTTGCTAAGTGGAAAAAAGAAATATCAACAAAGTATTAGAGATTATATAAAGGATCACAAAAAATTAAAAAAAAACTGAAGATATCCTTCTTTCTGTGATATAAAAGGATAATCATCTGTTACAACATATAGCATTATATGATAGAAAATGTATTTGATATATATCATATATGATATGTATAATAAATATGTATATATACCACCAATAACATTAAAACCTAAATCACTAAAACCATCAGTGACAAATTGGATTTTCTTGTCACAATAACTGAAATATCATAGATTCAAGAGAGAACTCCAATAGTGTAATTCCTTAGATAAGTAAATTCAAAATTCAACAAAAAGAACACCAGGAAATAGGTCATAAAGAGAGGAGCAGAGTAATGATGATGGGAATGGAAGGAAAGGCAGTCAAGAGGTCAATGCACATCCTACAAAATTAAGAAAAGTGAGGGGAGGGGTGAGTTGGGAGAGATGGGTGAGAATGTTGAAAGCGGTGACATGGATCAAAGTGTATTGTATTCATAGACTGTATTGTTATATTGTAACTCTTTTGTACACCTACTTAAAGATAGCAATACACTTTTAAAAAGAATCATTAAAGATAAAAAGTTCAAAATATGTATTTGAAATGAAGCATCTTCATGGAACTGAACTTGTAATTTTAACACCATACTGCTATGTCCTAAGGTAAAAGTGGAAACGCAAAAAAAAAAATCACATGACAATATTGATTTCACTCATTTTCTCTCATTTCTGTTCGTTTAGGAACTGATAACTGCATTCCAAGAAAATATATAGGAAGTTAAGTGTAGATCATCAAAGATTGGTACAAGTGAAAGGCAATTTCCATTAAGAAACAAGCTCAGTAATCTTGTAAGAACACATCCTTGAATCTTGGAAATGTTTGTCTCTGCAAATCCCTTCTCTCCTCTGGGATGGAGTTGGAATTTGTCTTGCAACCATGGGTGAGTTACAGGCATAAGTGATGTCAGTGTATTCACCATACCTCTCTATGTACTGGAATATTATCTCCTAAGATGCTGTCTTATTCCTCACTAGACACACATAAAGAAACCCATGTAGAAGGACGAAATAATCTAATGTTCAGTCCACTTCATGTATTGTCTTAGCCTAGAGATTTCTATTTCTCTGTGGAGTTAGACCAATCATGGAAGGTTAATCAAACTTCCTGTATAAATAGCTTCCATTGTTTTGAACTTAATGGTACAATTTAATATGTATACTTAGTAAAGTGTATTTGAATCACTACATTTAAATTTTATTTTTTAGTGGGAGTAAACAAGGGAGGGCATAGCAAATTTTGAAAAGAATTGTACTCATTTCTTTACCTAAATAACTGTAACCCCTCTGTACATCACCTTTACAATAAAAACAAAAGTTAACCAAAAAACTTATTTTTCTCATATAAATAGCACTAAAGTTCCATAGCTATAAGGTATGTATAGATAAACTGTATGTGTTTTCTTCACAAAATTCTTAACCCTACACAGTATTAAGAGTTTCGAATACTTGATGAATAGTTACAGGCATATAGCTTATAAACATGCAAGATGTCTTTATGCTATTTTATCCAATTATGTGGGTATGCATGACATTATTTCAGTTCAAGCTGAGGAAATGAAAAACAAAGGTTTTTTGTTGTTGTTTTTTTTTTTGTCAGTGTGGGTCTTGAACTCTGGGCTTGGGCACTGTACCTCAGCTCTTTTTTTTTTCCTTTATTTTTTTTTATTCATCTCAAGGTGAGCACTCTACTGCTTGGGCCACAGCACCACTTCTTGTTTTCTGAGTGTTTCATTGGAGATAAGAGTCTCATGGACTTTCCTGCCTGGGCTGGCTTTGAACCATGATCCTTAGATCTCAGCCTCCTGAGTAGCTAGGATTACAGGCATGAGCCACTGGCTCCAGGCAAAACAAACATTTTTGAAGCAACAATTTTCTTAATTTCTAACTAAATAAAACTGTTTTAGGTATGTGCACATGAAAGATCAAAAGAAATGTAATGAGAAGGGGAACACAATAGAAAAGAAAAAAATCAGTTTCCTTGGGTCATATGAGTAAGTTTATATGCCTATAAATGAACAAGAAAATAAGTAAGAAGACTCCTTGGACTGCAGCTTCAGGATTTGTTAAACTCTATATCTGTGTGATGATAAAATTAGTAATTCCATTAGATTTCCAAATTCATAGCTTTAGCATTCATTATAATTACTATTGCAATTATCCATTTTATATTTGGCATTTTTATATAATTTTCAATTTGATCATTTCCATATCAGAAGTTGTTACCTTTTTCTGTACTAGTTTAATACAATCTTGACAATTATTCATAACCATACTTTAAAAATCTCATTAAACATTTCATTTGATAGATGCTCTCTCCTAATACAATGAGATTCATAGGTATCTCAGAACATTATAAAACTTGTCCATATTACCACAAAATAGTAAAGTATGAAGCTGTTTAGAATCTTCCTTGTAATTATTATTCAGTGTTGAACACTGAACTGCACACATAGCAAATAATAAATAGTATTGATTTAATTGATAAAGTGAACTATCTGTAATATAATTATCAGGTGGAAAACTGATGGTTGGAAAATCTGGTGCAAATGTTAGTGTATGATTAATCATTACAGGTCTAAGTTTCATAATTAAACTTAAGGGTTAAAAAGATACCCCTTACTCAAAATGTCTTACCATAAAAATCTTCGTATTATACCCTTCTGTGCTTATTATAGGGAGCAGTCAAGTTAGGTAATTGTTGAAATTTCACATAAAAAAGAAGTGGACTTATTTTGGGTTTCATTCCCCTAACATTTTGAACCCCAAGATAAATATTCAAATGTTTTTTTTCTTTCATGCAATTTTTTCTAACATATTTATAAGATGATTTCTTTGTTGTTTTGTATGTCCTTCCCCTGCGGTATAATCCCTGCTTTCACTGTATTTGATGTTGGTATAATTTGTGGAGGGGAAGGGAAAAAAACAAATCATTTAACTAGGGATACAGGAGGACCATTGCAACAATGATATGTACAAGTCATCATGTCGAAAAATGAACTTTACAACTTTGGTGGGGAGGAGGGAGGATGGGGTTGGGAAAGGGAGGGAGTATGGGAAGGAATAGGAAGGGGAAACAAAAGAGAAGGCTACAATGCTTGAAAAGAAATGTACTCATTATCTTGCCCATGTAATTGTAACTCCTCTGTATGGTATTCTCACAAAAAAAGAGATGTGTACTTTAAATGTACCACAATTTCTTTTTGTTCAGATGTGTTAAAATGGTCAACACCATGCCCACAAAATAATTTTTGCCAGTTGTCTGGCCCTCGGCTTTGGAGTAATTTAGGCCAATAACAATAGAAGCTTGGTGTGATAGAATTGGAAAATTGGGGTAGAGTACCAGAAATATGTTTTAAGGATTGTCTCACTTAAATATTAAAGTTTACTTCAAGACAACTGGTGCTTTATCGCTAAGAAATAGCTAAGCCTGTAAGGATATATTCCTCTTTAAGCTCACAAACTCTTTTTTTTGGGTCCAGTCGTGGGGCCTGGGCGCTGTCCCTCAGCTCTTCAACTCAAGGCTAGCGCTCTACCACTTGAGCCACAGCACCACTTCCGGCTTTTTTCTTTTTGCTTATGTGGTGCTGAGGAATCGAACCCAGGACCTCAGGCATGCAAGGCAAGCACTCTACCACTGAGCCACCTTCCCAGCCCCTAAGCTCACAAACTCTTGAGTTGTTAAAGCCTCATTTTTTGAAAAAAGAGAGAAAACAAGGCATTAAAGTAAGAGTAGGAAGTTTGCATTTATTGTTGGGCCATATATGTCATATTCACTGTCTGTATATTAGTAAGTCTATATTTGTTATCCTTTTAAAAATTAATGTATTATTAAGTAGTTGCATAAAGAGGTTACAATTCTATAAGTCAGGTTATGAGGACAATGTATCTTGATAGATATGACCCCTTCCATCACTCCCCTCAATTTCCCCCTCATATTCCAACCCTCATTACTACCTTAAAACTATACCATGACAACATTTGTTTACCCTACCTAACTCCATTCTATGTCTCCCACATTCCTCTTACCCCCTGGAAAAAACATATTTCCACTGATGTTATTTATTTTCATTAACAGTTCATTAGTTGTTCAGAGTAGCTACACCTTTTTATTCCTTCCCATCCTTTAGTCAGTCTGTCTATGTACAAAGGGCATAGAGCCCTTTATATGTTATGAGGCATGTTTACTTATTGCAATTAACTTTCACATATTAAAGAAAGCATGTATCATTACTGTATGCCTGCCTTACTTCCTTTTTAAAAAGAAAAAGCCTACCTTAATTCTTTTAACATTATTTTTTATAGATCCATCTATTTCCCTTCTAGTATCATAATATTATTTCTTCCTAATAGATTCACTCATTTGTCTGGTTTTATGTGCTTATTAGCTCTTTAATGGGTTTAACACATAACTCAGTTCCACACATACAAGAATCACTTTGTCAAAAAAGAGTGCTATGGCGAGAATTGAAGTCAATCTTGAATAAAAAGTGCCTGACGTCACCCATTGTCTGGCATAAAGCTTTCATTATGTTCTATCTTCAATGAGTTGAGCTTTGGCTGTTCTGCTATGTATACCATTTTGCAAAACCAAGCATGGTCAAGAATAGAACATAATCAGAGGTAAAGATGGCTTCTGATTTCTGATCCAGCATACATGGAGAACCATCATTTTGTCCACACAATGAATTCATTTATTAATGGTATTTGGAAGTAGAATATTTGGGAAGGTAGTAGGATTTGATGAGGTCACAAGCTGGGGCCCAGATCAAGGCATTGTCAGAAGAGCTAATGTCCACTTGTTCCAACTTGCCATGAATCACTCTATGTACATGTGACTTAACACCAAAGCCCTCAGTAGGTGCCAAGCAGCAGCACCATCGTTTTGTACTCTCTTCACCTTGAAAAATCTTGTAAATCGACATCTATGCTTTATAAATTACTGAGGTTCTGGTCTTTTCGTTTAGGGCCTAAAGGGTTCTACACAGAGAGAACCTAGAATTTCTTAGAGAGAAAGAGAAATTCTGTCCATTTGCAACTATTTCTCTCGCTTACTTTTCCTCAGGGCCGCATTTCATGCTTGCAACCAAGAATTTGCCATGTGAACTACAAGATAAGATAAAAACTATGGCAAGACTTAGATATTACAAAGATGTTGGGGTTATCAGATCAGAAAATAAAATGACTCTATTTAGTATGTTGCTAAGACCTTGGATGGAAAAAGTAGCAAGTGTATAAAAATAGATGAATAATAGAGGCAGTTAAAAAAGCGCTAAGAATTAATCAAAAGTGATTCTAGAATTGAAAAGCATACAATAGTGCTCAAGAAAAAAAGCTAGGCCCAGCTTTATGAAGAATTGACAGACTAGAAGTAATGTCAACCGTTGCAACTATGAGAAGTACAAGTTGTCATGTCGAAAACGAACTTTACAACTTTGGTGGGGGGTAGGGGTGGGGAGGATTGGGTGGGAGGGCAGGGGGAGGCTGGAAAGAGATGTGAAGGGAAAAAAAAGGAGGAGGCTGCAATGTGTGATAAGAAATGTACTCATTATCTTGCCCATGTAATTGTAACCGTCTCTATAGTATGTTCACAAAAAATTAAAATAAAAAAAAACCCACAAACATATTTTAGTAGGATGCATGTACATATCATCTTTATTCTTTTACCTTCATGACCTTCATAAGTTATATCTAATATTAAATATTTTGTGCTAGACATATTTTCAGGCTCTTTTTATACACTTACTGACAAACTTTTTACAACTATAAGTTGGGCCAGTGTTTCTCTACCAGTGTGATTTTATACACTAGTTATTTGAAAATATTTTCTTGTCATAAAAGACTGGTGATGGTGATAATGACGATGGTGTTGGTATTGCAGGTGGTGGTAATGGTGGTAGTGATGAGGTAGTGGTTATAGTAGTGATGGTGATGGTGATGGTAGTGGTAGTAGTAGTGGACGTGATTGTAGTCATGTTTGTGGTGTTGTGATGATGGTAGTATTGGTGGTATTGGTAGATGTTACTGGCATCTAGAAATACCTAGAATTATTACAATAGACAGGGAAGCCCAGGATATTAATTAGGCTCATCATGAGAAACCCTGAGTTAAGTGTTAAGTTTTCTTTCTTTTACAGATGTGGAAACTAAGTAATTAAATGTCTGAGCCACGATCCAAGATTACATTAACTACTTCAATACAAATAAATGTATACACACAGATTGTGATCTTGGCTCTGTCCCTTGAAACACTAATTTAATTTCTTATGTCTTAATTTCCTTGCTTGAAAAAGGGTAATAGGTATGATCTTTACCTTTATGTAAGGGTCAGTGAAGGGTTTAAATAAACCAACATATGAAATGATATTAAAATGTAAGACTGTATATCATGTACAATTTGCCAAATAGATGCTTATAGAGGAATAATAAACTTATTTGATGAAAAAAAGAAGTAATGTCAATACAAACCTCCAAAATTGAAATGCATAGAGAAGGAAGAAAATAACTGACATACAGAATATCCACCATAAAGTCAACTTTAGCACAATTGTACTGGTAGCTTTAATTTGGCCTTGTTTGTGGTCACTTGGGTAAATGCCTGGGAGTGGGACTGCTGTATCATAGGGAAGCTCTACATTTAGTCTTTTGAGGAACCTCTATACTGCTTTCCAGAGTGGCTGAACACATTTACATTCCCACCAACACTGTAGTAGTGTTCCCTTTTGGTTACATCCTTGCTAGCATCTGTTATTAGTTTTCTTGATAATGGTCATTATAACTGGGGTGAGGCTGGATATCAATATTGTTTTAATCTGCATTTTTTTTGTTTTGATTTTTTTTATTGTGAAAATACTATACAGAGGGGTTACAATTACATGGGCAAGGAAATGAGTACATTTCTTATCTAGCATTGTTGCCTCCTCTTGTGTCTTTCTTTTATGGCCAGAGACATTGAAAACTTCTTGTGTCTATTGGCCGTTCATAGTTCCTCTTCAGAGAGGTCTCTCTTTAAGTCTTTAGCCCACTTATTAATGGGTGCTTGTTTCTGTGAGGTTTTGTTTTTTGAGGGGGAATTAATTTTTGAGCTCTAAATATATTTTTGATACGAGGCCCTTGTCTGTTGTATAGTTAGTGAAGCTCTTCTCCTAATCTGTGGGCTTTCTATTTATCTTGCTAGCTATGTCCTTTGCCATGAAGAAGCTTTACAGTTTAATATCATCCCTTTTATCCAGCCTTTCTTTGATTTGTTGTGATTCTGGAGTTTACTTAGGAAGTTTTGACCTGTGACAAGATCTAGTCTTCCTATAATATTTCCAGGGTATCTGATCTTACCTTGAGGTCTTTCATCTGTTTGCAGTTGATTCTAGTGCAGGGTGATATATATTTAGACCTAAATTTAGTTTTCTGTGTATCTATAGCCAGTTCTACCAGCACCATTTGTTTAAGAGGCTTTCTTTCTTCTATCTAATGTTTTCTTTTGGCTCCCTTATCAAAGATTAGGGACCATAAGCCTATGGTTCATTTCTGAGTCTTCAATTCTAATCCATTGGTCCTCAGGTCTGTTCATGTGTTTTTATAACTGCAGCTTTATAATAAAGGTTGAAATATGGTATTGATATTCCTCCAGCACTGTTCTTCCTGCTCAGGATTGTTTTGCTATTCAAGGTCTTCTATTATTCTATATGAATTTTTGGATTGATTCTTCTCCTTCATTAAAGAATGTTGTTGGGATATTGATGGGTATTGAATTGAATTTGTTGATAGCTTTTGGCATCACTATTTACCATAGCTAAGATATGGAATCAGCCTAGATGCCCCTCAGTAGATGAATGAATCAAGAAAATGTGACACAACACACACACACACACACACACACACACACACACACAGAGGAATTCTATGCTTCCATCAGGATGACATCACCCCATTCATAAGGAAATATAAAGATTTGGGAAAATATCATATTAAATGAAGTAACCCAGGCCCAAAGAAATGTAGGTTGCATAGTTTCCCTCATTTGTAATATCTAGAATATGTCTATGACAATCCTAACAGAGGATCACAGAAGCTCAATAGCTATGTACATATGACCATAAGAAATGATGACCATTGTATATGACTATATAAAATGATGCTAATCAATATGGAAACAAAAGTTTGGTTTTTTAGTGTACTGTTTGCATTTATTTCTTTTTCTTTGTTTTATTCCCTGTTGTCAGTGTTTTTTGATTTTGGTAGCCTTTATCTTTTATGTAAGTTTATCTGATTTGGGTATCTAAAGGTGAATCACAGAAATGGTGAGAAAAAGGACAAAAGAGGATGCCATGCAACAGTGATCATCAGAAGGCATTATGCTGGAAATGAACTTTACACGTTAGGGGTAGGGTTTCCAGGTGGGGGCAAAGTGGGAAAAATGAGGGAGAGGGTAACACTGTTGGACAAGAAATGTACTCATTCCTTACTTGTATTACTATAATCATGCTGTACATAACCTTTACAATTAAATAATATATATGTAAATAAAGGATAATTTTAAACAGATATAATATCCAAATTCACAATGAGAATACTCAGGGGTAACAAAGAAACAAAACAAAGGTAAGAAATATTAGAAACAATAATGACAATTCACCAAATTAACAATTGGCCCTAAACTTCAATCCTATACATCTCAGCAAACCAGAGCAGGGTGAATTCCAAAATATATACAATTTAGTGTGTAGTATTCAAAGATCACAAAATAAAACACAAAGATGAAATTCTGAAAGCCATGTGTTGATGGGTCTCCTTCTTTATACATTAGCAAAAGTAAAAATATTGTATTATCTTCAGAAACTATAAAAGCATGACCAGAGATGGCCGAGATTAGAAGTTTTGAAAAAAGAAAATCAGCAGCCAAAAATTTTTGTATATAGTGAACTTACTCTTGATAAGTGAGCAATAAATAAATATTTGTAAGACAAGAATGGAATGAGAGGATTTCCAGTCTTAGTTTTCCAGAAATTAGAAATCAATTAGCACTAAGTACAACTATATAGTCCAGATACTTGAATCTATACAAAGAAATAAAAAACATTAGAGAATTAAGAGTGAAATAACAGATTTCAATTTTCTTAATTTATCTAACAGATAATAGCTTTTTAAAGACAACTATAGAAACAATGTATTCAGTGAGTAAAGTGTATAGGAAATGAAAGGAAAGTAGTAGTCTTCAAGGAACAGAAGGAAAGAATGGGGAGTATTCCATGATATATCAATTAAGTGGTGTTATTTGAATCAAAAGAAGAGTTTGGATTAGTAATAAATGTGCATTACAAATCATTTACAATCCAATAAAATTCAAAATAATTGTAAAGAGGAGATATTTGAGTCATATAAATCAAATTATATAAGTTGTTTAATAAAAACTAAAGAACACAAAGAAGGGGAAGGTAGAAAGTAATAAAGAACAAGAACAAATCATACAAAAGAGTAATCAAAATGGAGTGTATGAATCTGACTATCAGTAATCATCTAAATAATCAGTACCACCAACAAAAGAAAAGACAGTCCAAATGGAATAAAACAATACAACACGAAACAAGATCATACCCTTGCCAAAATGCTCACCCATGGGGAGCATCTGGGGTTATAGATTACCTAGCATTTGTAAGGCCTGGCACTGTATCTCCATGACAGCAGATGAAAACAAGCAAAGAAAATAGCATGTGCCAGTTACATGATACATATAAGAAACACACAAAGAAGAAAAGTGAAGGTATGGGGAAAATAGCCTCTAATCAGTCAAAAAAAGTGAGGCTATTGCTGTTAATTGCAGAAAAAGCCAACCTTAGAGTAAGAATGTCTGTACTCTCCTTTTGGGGGAATTCAATATTCTCCTGACAGAAAATGGACAGATTGAGCTGGCAGAAATTCTGCAGGGCCACTTGTGAACTGAAAAGTTCTATCAATCAACTGAAATTAAATGTGATTTAAGTATAGACTATTTCAGCAAACAACAAATATTTCAGCAAACACATTCTTCTGTAGCTCTCTTCATACATGCCTTCTATAAATTATTAATTAAATTTGGACTAGGAAGGTGGCTCAGTGGTAGAGTGCCTTGCATGCATGAGACCCTGGGTTCGATTCCTCAGCACCACATAAGCAGAAAAAGCTAGAAGTGGCAATGTGGCTCAAGTGGTAGTGTGCTTGCCTTGAACTAAAGAGCTCAGGGACAGTCACCCAAGCCCAAAGTTCAGGCCCCAAGACTGACAAAATAAAAAAAATAAATATATAAATTAAATTAATATTAATTTAAACTTGTTCAGTTACAAATACGTAGCTTCGTAGATCTAAAAATACAAATCTTTCAAAGTGAGTTTACCATTCATAATGAAAGCAAAATTGAAATGGATATCAGGAGACAGGAATACTTACATCCACTTTAGGGAAAAGTGGGTGAAATTTTCCCCTCCAAAAGTTAAAATATGTGTTTCAAACAAGATAAAAATAGAAACAGAACTCATTTACATGTGCAGAAATTGGTAAAAAGCCATGTTTAGGTGAAATATGTCCTACTGAATGCAAATATGTAAACATAAGGTATACACTCAAATATTATTCTGTGTTAAAGCCAGGAGATTTGGATGTTTTGTGTAGCTCTATCTGCTCATTTCTGTGAGAACTTTCTTAAGCCATTTCAATTGACAAAGTTTACACCAGTCAATCAAAATCATGTTACCTGTCTTGTGAGAGATGCCATCAGTCCAGAATGAATTACTAGTAAATATAAGCAAACTCAACCTGCTCCAAGGAGCTTGCCAAAAGTCCACCCATCCAAATTCTCACACCTCACAGATGTCTTGTAAGCCACTTTTCCCAGGATATTAGCAATAACATTCATCTTTCTGTACAACTAGTGCTGTTTCCCTAACATAAGATATCAAGCTTGAATATAACGAAGCTATTCATCTCTTTTATATTTGTCCAATGATTAACTCACAATGTATTTTAAACCAAGAGATACAGAAAACAACTGTTGCTGACATACAGCTCCATTTGACAGATAATAGGCCTAGAATAGATAGTCAAGAACAAGGAGACGTGGAGCCAGAGATAATTTCATAGGAGAAATATGAATCAAACATCTAGGTCCAATTGACTAAGGGGGTAAGCAAAATATTAATGAGATGATTTTTGCAATTAGAGTTACTTGTAAATATAATGTTCTTGTCTCACAGAGGCAATGGGGAAAAGCAGCCTTTTAAAATTTGTATTTATTTTTTTAATTTTTAATATATATTTTTATTGTAAAGATATTGCACAGAGGGGTTACAGTTACATAAGTAAGGTAATGAGTACATTTCCTATAGAACATTGTTACCCCCTCCTTTGTTTTTCCCCTACTATCCCTTCCTTACCCTCCTCCCCAATCCCCCCTCCCTACCTCCCAAAATTGTAAAGTTCGTTTTCAACAGTGTCTCGTATATCTCATTGTTACAATGGGCCAACCTGTATCTTGTTTCAGCATTTTGTTATTTCTCTTCCTCTCCCCAAATCAGAAAAAAAGTATATACAAAATGCAGGGCACCAGAATCAAATCCAGTGAAAACAGGTTATACCATGGAGGAAGAACATACAAAAGAAACAAAAAAAAACATAGTACACTGTAAGTACAGTAAAAACAACAGCAACAAAGATAAAACCTCTTGTATCCCTGTCTTGGGTTCATTTCCCTTAGCATCATCTTATATGGTCATATGTATATAGTTTTTGACCTTTTCTGCTTGTCTGGTAAGATTATCCTAGATGTATACTAGTTACTGAAAATAAGGGAAACCATGGGACCTATGTTTCTTTGGCTCTGGCTTACATCACTTAATATATTTTTTTCCAAGTCTTTCCATTTCTTAACAAATCGGAAGGTGTCATTCTTTCTGATGGAGGCATAGAATTCCATTATATACTGAGAATCCATTATATACATACAATTCTATTCATCTACTGAGAGGCATCTGGTTTGGTTCCATATCTTAGCTATGGTAAATAATGCTGCAATAAATATACTTGTGCTGGTAGCTTTAGTGTGGCCTTGTTTGTGATTGCCCCAAAGTGGGATTGCTTGAAACATCGCACAGATGCCTGGTGTAAGGATTCTGTTGCACACACGGGAAAATGAAGCCCAGAAAGGCAAAGTGGGGACTGAGTGTAGAAGTCACATTTCAATGTGAGCAGGGGCATGTATTACCTTTGCACATCACTGTAGGACTGTGCACATTTTCCTGCAGCTGAAAAACTCACATTGACTCACTTTCATACTATCTCAGCACTTGCCTCTTCCTAGAACTGGTACTGGATAGATAACTGAAATCCTACATCTATGTTATAAAGAGTCACACACACACATACATACACACACAAATTCTATTAGCTAAAAACATATATTACTAAATGTTAGTATTATGCTCACCTTTGCTCCTCAGCTCCACCCAGACCTGGGCCCCCCTCCCATTTCTGGAGTTCCTCCATGTTTCTCACTGGCAGGGACAACCCCCACCCCCAACTGCCCCACCTCACCATTATGAGCCAAATAGCACTACAGGGGATGCTCTGTGGCAGGTGCTTGGGTCTTGGTCACTATACCATGGGAAGGACACTAGATTTCTTCACATTAAGGCCACCTGGGCCTTGGAGGGCTGCTGAGCCCCCATCACAGTCAAATTTGGCCCCAAATTTAAAACTCCACTTCTGTTTGCGCTTGGGCAGGTAAAAGTCTCTCTCTGTCTCTCTCCCTCTCCCCTTAAACTTTGCTGCTTGCTATTCCAAAATTAGCTTCTGGTAACCTCTCCCTTCTTCCAACTACAGGTATTCACAAATATTTGATATGCTAAATGCCTTGGTTAAGCCCTAGAAGGATGTAGCCAGTAAGTTTTTTTATACACCTTGAGATAAAAAATGGATGAGTTTAAGTTTAAACTCACCCACTCCCAAAAAAGGTCAATTCTCACTGTATTTGATGTTGGTATAATTTAGGGAGCAGAAGGGAAAAAACTAATTGTTTAAATAGGGATACAGGTTGACCCATTGCAACAATGAGATGTATAAGACTCTATGTCAAAAAATGAACTCCTCTGTACGGTATTTTCACAATAAAAAACTTATTTTTAAAAAAAGCTTGGATAGTACCAAAAGTGTATTAAATTCTGTTAAATCTTCTCTCTAGCATTGAGCATGTGGTGGATGAGCCTTCTTGGCATCGTGGCAATTCAGCTGCTGTTTCATGCTGACTCAGCTTTCTTCTGTGACCTTCCCCCCTCCCACCCCCCCACCTGACCATCATGCTAGGCCACAAGTCTGTTCATGTCTTGTCTCCTATTTAACCAGTTTCTAACATTTTGTATTTTAAGCTGACCGTGTGGTTCCATCATAATTAGGCAAAGTAATGCCACTCAAATTTCAAGTAAGCCAGGCCCACAGAAACATAGGCCCCATGGCTTCCCTTATTTGCAATATCTAGTATATGTATGAGTCAAGCAGAAAAGGTCAGATAAGTTGATGTTAGGGAAATGAACCTCAAGATAAGGATTCAAATGTTTTTTTCTTCTTTCATGCGATTGATTCTAACACATTTATAAGATGATTTTTATGTTGCTTTGTATGTACCTCCCCCACATTATAACCCCTGCTTTCACTGTATTTGATGTTGCTATAATTTGTGGAGGGGAAGGGAAAAACATTGTTTAAATAGAGATACAGGTGGACCCACTGCAACAATGAGATGTACAAGACGTTATGTCGAAAAATGAACTTTACAACTTTGGCGGGGGTGAGGGGCCAAATGGGTGGAGATGGGAAGGGATGGCAAGGGGAAACAAAGAAGGAGGCAACAATGTGTGATAAGAAATGTACTCATTACCTTGCCCAGGTAATTGTACCCCTCTCAACAGTATTTTCACAATATAAAAAATAATAATGTTCAATGAAATGAATTCCAAAAAATAGAAACAAGAAGTTTTAGGTTATTTTGCTTTTGGTTTGTTTTTGTTCTCTTTTGTTACTGTTTTTGATTTCTGTACTTTTTGTCTTATGTGAAAGTTTATCTGTTTCAGGGAAGGCAATGGGGAGCATAGAAATGATGGGACAAAGGGTGAAAAATGCAGCAGTGATACTCACTAGATGCTGCAGTGAAAATGAATTGTACAAGTTGTGGGGGATGGTGATCAGGAAGGAAAAGCTGGAGGAAAATGAGGGAAGAGGTGACACTGGTCAAAAAGAAAAGTTCTCATTACCTGACTTATGTAACTGTTTCCTCTCTGTATATTACCTTTAAAATAACAATAAAAAATAACATAAAATTTCAAAACTTCAAAATGGCCAATCTTAAAATCGAAGCGCACTCTATAATCTCTGCACAAACATGTCTGTCTGTCTATTTGTCTATATGTAAATGGTTATGGTTTCACCGTTACCAAATATCTGCGTATTAAAAGATCTTTGTCAATAGAAGCTGTGATTTAAGCTAAATTGCTTTAAAACTTTGTGATCAGACTATAAGCCAAAGAATAAACAGGCAGTTTTAAAAGGCCTTGGGAAAGGAATTTTAAAAAGACAGTTTCCTTTACCAAGTAAATAAGTTGACTGTGATTTATGTCATTCCTATTTCCATCTATGCTAAGAGTTAAGTATAATACCTCTGACGATGGCTAGTAAATGAAGGTTAAGTTTTTATTCTCTGTTTTCTCTCCTGTGCACCCATCAACTCCCTTTAAGATCAAGGGGACCAGAATGTAACTTAAGACGTAGTGTGGCCTGTGAATGGGAAATGTCCAACAAACAAAACAAAGTAGTCCCAGTTTGCCCTTAAAGTTTTTGTAAGTTTCCAGCAGGCCCACAGTAAAAGTCAGGAAAGTTTGTCAAATGTAACTTAATAAGTTCTAGGTAAAACCATGCTTATAAAACTACTTCCAATGACCATCTTTGTTGCTTTTAATTGGAGTAAAAGTGGCCAAAATTCGTTGTTCTGGGAATTGCAGTTAGAAGCCAGCCTGGGCAGACAAAAGTCCCTATGAGATTGTCATCTCTAATCTGCCAGCAAAGTGCTCAAAAGCAGAGTTGCTTTGAAGTTCAAAGTGGCCAAGTGCTAGCCCTGATCTGGAGAGCTGAGCGACACTCAAACCCTGAGTTCAAGTCTCTGTCCAAGGAAAATGCCAAAGGTGCATTTATCCTAGCAAAAGAAAAAGGTACTTCAAGTGCCCTGGCAATGTTAAAATATCCAGAGACAATTACAAGCAATCGCTTGGATGACAAAAATGGTGTCAAATCCTGAGTTACTTGAGCTTGGCCCTCCAAAAATTGATCAAAGCCAAGAGGATCACAAAATGTTTGTAAACATGCCTATCACCCATGTTGGTCTAACTGGGCAAAGCTTTCAGTCATCTGTGATAGTGGGCAGTAAAAGCTAAGGTTGTAAAATGTACAAAAATAACTTAAATCCCAAACCCCCTGTACCTACTCAAAGTCCTAATTGGCAGTTACTTTTGAGCTGGCACCATCCACATAAATTCATCTGTTAAAAAGCTTGTAGAGCTGAGATTACGTCCCTATTGAGATTTGCCTAAAGGCCTACACAGGTAGGCATGGTTGGGGCCACTAAAAATCAGGTTCCTCCACCAGCCGGAAAATGCTTTTATAAACCAAGGTGTTAAACAGGCTAAGCTGCTATAGCCCAAGAAAAGGCCTGTATATTTGTTAAAGGTTATATGTGGTATATAAGCCACTTTAAACTGGCTGCCCAGAGACAGTGGGTGGTACTTAGAGTGCCATTCAGTCACAGGTAAAAAACATCCACTGAGTTTTATTTTTAAAAAAACTTGAACAAGTAATTGCTAGTCAATTGTTAACAAGTTATACGTAACCTCTATCTCATTGATCTCTTTGTTGCTTTAATTGGAAATAAAAGGGCTTTTGTAACAATGACTCCTTTTGCCACAGTTCAAAGCCATCCTGGGCACAAAAAAACCCTCTAAAACTCCAGCTCGCAGATAATCAGCAAGGAGCCAGGCTGGAGGCATGGTTTAGACTCTCACCAATAAGTACCCAGCCTAAGGATGAAAGTGGCATTGTGACTCTTACATGGTAGAACGCTAACCTCAAGCAGAAGTGCTCAGAACAGTGCCCAGACCTTGGGTCCAAATGGTACATGCCAACTAGGACAAGCTATCCCAGCAACGGACACGGAGACACCCACCAGGACAAAGTCAGTCCTGACAATGGAAAACCATGGAGAGCAGTAAGAGGAGATGACATTGTAAATGGAGACAGTTTATGCTCGCCCTTTCAAAATTGATCAGAGCCGGGAGATCAAGAGAAATAGTTGCTTGCCCACCCACAGAAAATTAACAGTCTTGTCTTTGTCACCTGCTTATGTATTTATAGTAGCTTCTGACTGGCACTCTCAACCAGTCCATTATTCTCTCCCCTACCCAGTTACCCAAAAGACCCTAGACACCCCTTTCCTGCCTTCCTTCCCTGATTCCAGTTATTCCTTCTTTCCTGTAATGGGCTACAACTGTGCTTAGACTCAAAATGGAATGTTTCTGGCCCATGACCAATGTGTGTTCTCCTATGTCATTCATGTTAACTGACCTTGTCATCTTGTCAGATTTTTGCTTGATCTTTTGTCAGCTTTTTGCCTGGTCTTTCCAAAAGTCTCTTTCAACAGGCTAACATCCCCTGCCCAGTATACCACTTGGGAACAAGTCAAGGCCTTCCTGTTCCTACAGGTGACCAAAGACATCACTTACACTACCCTGCCTTGCCCAGCACAGATCTGGATCCTAAAAACCCCAGCTCCAGTGATTCCGTGATACTGCCAGTCCAGCAAGAAGTAGCCAAAAGAGCCCATGAAACCCATTAACTCTGGTACCTTTAAATATTCCTGCTACTCCCTTCTTCAGGTTACTGTGTTCCTAAAGCAGAAAAAATCTTATTCTCCCTCCCCAGGATGCCGGGAGTCAGGTACCAGGCTAGATCTCCAATCTGAGACAGAAAAGGCAGTTTCCATTCTTTGATAGCCTCTTTTGGAAAATAATCCTTCCATGTCATCCTCTCTTGAGGTACTAACAACAATTTTTGCCTTTTATTAATTGTGTCTTACATTTTAGATAACTATTGCCATGGAAAAAGAAGGACCTTTAACAACCAAACTGTCAAGCAGATGCTTCATGGACGGTACCCAGTCAAGCAACAAAGCAGAGACCCCTGACTACTTCACCCCTTGACAACAGGAAGCAGCTCTAGAAAAAATGACCTCAGCCCATTACCCGACACTCCTCTTTTTATTAAACTTCAGAGCAGGGAATGTTAATATTATGCTCACCTTTGGTCCTCAGCTACACCCACACCTGGGGCCCTCCTATTCCTGGAGCTCCCTCCATACAGCTGGCCCCTCCCTCTCTCTGCCCAGACCCACCTGAACTCCCATCTACCGCACTTCCTTCCCTCAGACCCTCCTGCTACCTGGATGGGGGTGGAGGCCATGTGCTCCCTCTTGGAAACATGACTCCTCTAATAAACCTTATGGTAATCTTTCTCCTGTGCCTGCCTGCCCCTGCGTGGTCCACTGGGATGGATGTGTGGGATCCTTCACTAAAGACCAAGTATTTTCTGCAAGTAGAATTTAGAAATTATTTCTTTCCAAGTTTTAGTATCTTTACATCTATGTTTCTATGCTTATTTCAGAAATTTCTTTCTCAAAATTTTATTTTCCATTTCTACTAGGATAATTTCAATTTTACTAACTATGCTTAGTTATTTTTGAGATTGGTGATGTGCTTCAAGATGAAGAAAGTAAGAATCTATTTGTTGTGGTCTTTGGGCTAGAGAATCTTGATAGTCTGGAACTTTGCCATTCTCTAGTATAAACTACTAAACTCCAATAAATAGCACATTTCTTGTTTCTGTATTACTTGCCATAAAAATAGCATGAACACACCAGAAAGCTGGTATGTGATGAAAAATATGTAATACAATGAGGGTATTATAACTACATGATTTAAAATTGGTAATTATCTATTTCAGCTGATACTTTTATAGTTCAAAAATTTCTAATAGGTATCTTTACTTTTTGTTTTCTAGCACTGATTTTGCTTTATGCATAGTTTAGAAATTGTTACCTGTTGCAACAATGAGAAGTACAAGTTGTCATGTCCAAAACGAGCTTTACAATGTCGGTGGGGGGGGGGGGGAGAAGCATTGGGATTGGGGGGGAAGGGGGAGGCTGGGAAGGGATGTGAAGGGTAAACCAAAGGAGGAGGCTACAATGCTTGGTAAGAAATGTACGCATTATCCTGCCCATGTAATTGTAACCCCTCTGTACAGTATGTTCACAAACAAAATTAAATTAAATTAAAAAAAAAAGAAATTGTTAGCAGCTGCCCCACATCCTCCTAGGATAAAACAGATTGTCACAGACCTCAGTAATGGCACTAAAGAAAACAGGCTATACTTCTATTTTATGACATACTAGTTGAACTTGAGTTTCTATAGATCACCTAGTTATAATTTGTTTCAGTGTTGTGTTTATAAAAGGAAAAGGGAAAAGGGGTCTTGAATATTTATAACACACCACATGTTTTGTTCTTCCCATAAAACTCATTGAAACAGAAGTTGAAAACATTAAAAACTCTTCAAATTCTATTATTTGTGTGTAGATGGATGTACTAAATTCTTTTTAAAATTCTACATGTCCAATTTCAACAAGTAAACAGTGACAAATCACACTGAAAACAATTTTAGGATTAGGAAAATATTGGGTAAAATAGCTTGGTTTAAAACCAACAATTCACATAATCTGTAATGTATTTTTCTAACCACAGTTCCCAAAGAAAAATGTATTATATGCATTGTATTACAATTTTTGTGTTCATAACTTTTTGAAAATTTTTCAGAAAATGTCCTGTTTTAACAAAGCAGTTTAGAAGAATAAAAAGTGTTTTAATGGGTTTTTACATTTATTAATATCTCTTACTTTAAGATTACACAATATATACAAGTATTCCCAATATGTAATACTAAAGATTATTTTTAATAACAACTGAATTTTTTTATTTTTTAGTCTTTATGTACTTATATGCTATGGTTATATATGTGTTTATGTAATTATCATCTCAAGCAAAAATTTAAAAAAATTGTGATAATCATTACTTCCATGACACAAAAATTCATGCAAAAGTTTTTAATCCATTGATTAATTTAATTTATGTGGATAAAGAAGTCTGTGAGGGTTGTGTATGGTGATATATGCTTGTTATCACAGCTATTTGAAAGGCAGAGATAGGAGAATCACTGTTTGAAGCCAGTACAGGCAAAAATGCGTGGGCCTATCTAAAAATGACTGAGATTGAGATTCAAGTGGTGTTCACCTAGCAAACGCCAGGCATGAGTTTTATAAAAGTATCACAAGTAAACAACAGTGACAAAAAAGACAGTAAGTAAAACCATGCTTATGATATTTTATATGCATCACATACATATCTACATACAGTGTGTTTGTGCATATATATATATATATAATTTGTATATTCCTCCAAACTGTGTACCTAATTTAGAGATAAAACCATAAATATTAACCAATATTTTCTTAGGCAAAGATTAATACCAAAACATAGGTAGAAATAATACATATATATATGTGTGTATATATATGTATATATGTATACATATATGTATATGTGTGTATATATATATATATATTTGAAAATAAGCTATGGGCCCTCATGCAATTATACATGACTAAATTTAACATTTTAGAGAAAAATCTAGTTTTATTCAAGAAATATAACCTAACTCCATTTATAAGTAACAGAGTCTTTAAATGAAGGAAAGATTCTTTTTTATCAAACTGTGTGAAGGAGGCTCTCATCTATTGCTTACCTAACAGGTGGTCAGATTAGCTAGGCTTTATTCACAGTCTATTTCTTCCTGAATATATACATTGGAACTCAGTTGAGTTATTCCTTTTTAGAGTGTTAATCAGATAAATAGCAAACCTCACAATAGGTTGGCAATATTTAACTTCCATATCTAATAAAATACTTGTTGGACTGTGAGTACTTTCCTCTTTTTCAGTGTATAAGGACTAAGAAACAGCCTCACTCCCCCATGATATAACCCCTGTTTTCACTGTATTTGCTGTTGGTATAGTTTGGGAAGGGAAAAAACCAATTGTTTAAATAAGGATACAGGTGGACCCATTGCAACGAGATGTACAAGAAGTTATAACAAAAAACGAACTTTACAACTTTGGCGGGGGGTGGGGGGTGAGATGGGAAGGGATGGGAAGGGGAAACAAAGTAGGGGGCAACAATGCTTGATAAAAAATGTACTCATTACCTTGCTCGTGTAATTGTTCTTTTTGCTTTGTTTTGTCGGTTGTGGGGCTTGAACTCTGAGCCTGAGCACTGTCCTTCAATTCTTCAGCTCAAGGCTAGTGCTCTACCCCTTGAGCTACAGTGCCACTTCCAGTTTTCTGGTGGTTTATTGGAGATAAGAATTTCAAGGACTTTCCTGCCTGGGCTGGCTTTGAACTGTGATCCTCAGATCTCAGCCTCCTGAGTAGCTAGGATTACAGGGCCCAGCTTGCTCATGTAATTGTAACCCCTCCGTACGGTATTTTCACAATTAAAAAAAGAAAAAGAAAACTAAAGCTAGATCCTTATATATCACCCTGAACCAGAATCAATTTCAAATGGATCAAAGATCTCAGAGTCAAAGCAGACACCCTGAAAACATTACAGAATGGAATAGGAGAAACCCTAGGTCTCCACAAAAAACAAACAAACAAAAAAATCCCAGCTTCACGATGGGTGTTCTTGTGTGCATTCGTGGGTGTTTTTTCTTCATCTTCTGGATATGATTACAGACACTGGTTTATTTTCCTTTTTGTGCTGGGACTGGTACTGGAAGCCAGGGTCTCATCCTCACTCAGCTTCCTTACTTAAGGCCTACATTTTGTGACGTGAGTCACAACACCAATCCAATATTTCTGCTGGTTATTGAAAGATGTTATTCAGTGAACTTTTCTGCCTTGGCTGAACTCTAATCCTCTGGTCTTAGTCTTTTAAGTAATTAGGATTAGATGTGTGAACCTCTGACACCTGAGGAAACACCTGGTTTATTTTTACAAGTAAATCTCTATTTTAGAATTGGAAAAACAAATCTTATCTGAAGAAAGAAACATAAAACTTTTGTCAGGTGACACAGAATTCCAAAATACCCTATGTGGCTTCTAAATCATTTTCTGCCTTTGCTTTCTGTGTACTGGATTACAGGCATGCACTACTATGTTTGACTCAGTACCTACCTCCATAGCTTTTACTTAATTTTAAGAATACCTCCCAAATACTTGAATGAATTTAATCCATCATGTTTTGTTAGTTTCTACTGAAGGGTTTCACAGACCTCCCTTGCTTTTCATAATTTTGATAGATTTGAGAGACATTGATCTGGGTATTTTATAGAATGTTTGACTGGAAATGGTCTGATGTGTTTTGCTGTTATTTTCAGGGGAGAGGTGGGAGAGAGTGGAGACATTACACTTGAGTTCTTTTATCTGTTGTGTGAGAACAACAGAATAGGTAAAATGATATTTTCATTATTTCATTTTGATCACTTTCCGTGGTGTTCTTAATTTTGACTACTTGGCTGAGGTAGAAATGTTCAGGATTCTCCACTCTACAGTGACCCTGCGTTCCTTGGAAGGAAGGCACCTTATAGGACTCTTCAATCTAAGCATAGAACACCCACCTAAATTAAGTGTGAGTTGTTGTAAGGAGTATTTATTTTCCTCTATTTAATTTTGTATACACTCAACATAACTCAATAGTACTTCTATTTTTTTCCCATTCAATTTGTTCTAGATTTAACCATTGAGAAGCTGTATTTTTCCAGATGTTTTCTGTGATACTTTTGTGATTCCATCCCCTGAAACTGTGGACCATTTGCTATTTATTTATTTAATTTAATTTATTTATTTATTTACTTATTTATTCAGTTAGCTAGCTAGTTAGTTATATACATTTTCTTATGTTAGCACCACAAGATTCCCCAGACTGGTCTTGTACGTTTATCACCTCAAATGTAGTACCAGTCATTTCAAAACGTTTTCATTGTTCTTCAGACTTGTGAGACCCATGTATTATATTTTTTAAAGTCTTATGTTTATGGATTATTCAACCATCTTACTTTATTTATTTCTAGTTTAATTCTGCTGTGCTTTGCGAACATACTTTATATTATGTGAATTAGTATACTTTTGTTAAGATGTGTTTTGTGCCTAAGTATGTGGTCCATTTTGATAGCTCTTCCATGCAAGCTTGAGAAGAATGTGGGCCTTGATGCTGTTGGATAGAATGTTCTATAAATACCAATGAAAGGAATTGGATTGGTGATATTGTTCACAGCAAGAATATTCCTACTGACTTTCTTTCTGCTTCACCAATTACTGCAAGCAAAATGTGGAGATTCTCCTATTCAAGGAGTAGATTTTGTTTATTTCTCCTTTCAGTTTTGTCAGGTTTCATTTCAAATCAACTAACGTGTCACTATAAGGTTCATACAGATTTGGGATTGTTTTTCCTTAATGAATTGACCCATTTACTGAAATTTAGTTTCTTAATTAAGCTTTTATAATTTCCTTTGTTTTGGCATCCCAATTGTCTCCATATACTATTCTTGTTTTAGATACAGTTGTTAAATCTACTCTATTAGCTCGCTGTGGTGATGCCTGAACACTGAGGCAAACCTCCAGTGTTATTTTTGGAGATACACTTACCCAGGCTGGCCTTGAAATGTAATCCTTCAGATGTCAGCCTCCTGTTAGAGGTCTGAGCGACCAGAACCTGGTTTAGGATGAGACTATTTCTTCTAATTTAGGGAATGGCCTTCCCTGTGTCTTCTGGTCCAAGATTCATTCAAAACAAAACTATTTTTAGTTTTTAAGCTTGTACTCTTCCCATAAACGTACTCTTCCATAAACTTCTCTGTGTGTTAGAGCTCAGCCCTCCAAATCAATAACCAAACTAGCAGTATCTATTTTTCATCATCTTTTTAAGATAATAAATACAGATTTATTCTGGCTGACATCTTCAGTGGACAACAGAAGAGACAGTATATTCATATAGAGATGCTGAACCTGTCTCTTTTTGTTTTTGAAATCTCATTACATTCTTCTTTTCCTTTGTTCTGATGTGCTCAACTACTGATGTATTCTTGTCCCAATATGCACATTTTATCATGATGTATACACACAATACAATGCAATTCAGCCATAAAGAGAATGGGATTCTGTTACTGCTGGTATGTGGACTGAACTAGAGGATGCAGTTTTGAGTGATCAGATGTGCTTATGTGTGAAAACAAACAAAAATCTCAGAGAAAAGAGAAGAGTGACAGAGTGATTGCAAGAGGCTAGAAAGGGGAAGGAAAGAAGAGAGGCTGGAAAAAGGATTCCATAATGCAGAGAGATGGAAAAAGTAGGTTTTAGTGTTGCACAGCAAAAGATGATAACTACAATTTCTACCATCTCACTGTAAATTTTGTGGAGAACTTAATGGAATTAGGCTTCAAACACAAAGAAATATTAAACATCTGGGAGATGGAAATATCGATTTCATCATTACATATTGAATTATCATCAAATGGCCCCAAAGAAAACCAGAAAATGATATTTCTTGTCTTAAGTTATCCATATTTATTTACTGAGTTTCTTCATCCATCTTCAATATAAAATGAAAGGTTAGACTAGAAAATCTCATTTACCAATCTCACTAATCTGACACAGCAGCCTTATGTCTGTTTTAATTAATTTCCTGTTGCTTAAATTTACTAATTTCTTTCACTCATCTTTGTCTCAGTTAATTGTAAAGTTTATTTTCAGTGTAATAATTGATTTACATGTGCTATTTAATATAATCCATGTCATAATTTCATGTCTAAAATTTTCAATGGGAGTTTAGATTAAACCTTTGGATAAAACGTTTCAAAGAATAGTAATTATTATAAAATATATAATACAAATACATATAAATAATGTAAGCTAATATAATAAAAATAAAGAGTGTTGTGTCTGCTTTATTTTTTTTATCTTGGAGTTTAAAGATTCTTTTTGGCCTATCATCAGTCATTTTGAAAGAAAACAAACCTTAAAATAATATTTTGTCCGTTTTTAGAAAGCAGTATTTATTTTGTGCATATGTATGTATTTCAAGTGTACAAAATTATTACATTATTTAAATACTCTGTGCATCTTCTTAGATTTTGCCATTTCATCTACTATACAGTTTACCTAACTTTAATTTGGATACAATTAATACCATGATCCTTGCTTCAATTTTCCTCTACTTTCAATTTTTAGGTGATTTTTATTATTTATTGCACACACATTTTTAAACTTTCAAATGCTTGTAGAAGGCCAATTTAACATACCCATTGATATGTCAATATACTCTCTCATCTCCTGTAGTCTTTTTCCTCTTCCAGGCTCATTTCATATTTCCACTTAATTTTTGTGTTCCTCATAATCCAGCCTTGTACCTACTTGTCTACGTGGATCATAAACAACAATGTAACTTATGACTCCTACATTTATTTCATTGAAACTTTTGTCACATAATTATGATATGTTTCTGTTTTGAGTATCACTGAGTTTACTTTCTTTTAAACATCTAGATTTCTCTGTATTTGTTAATACTTTTTCTGTTGGTTCAAACTATTTTAAACTAATTTCACAACATCAAATGGCTACATTAATAAATTTATCCAATGATCCTTTTCACCAGTTTTTGCAATCAAAACTGAACGCAGGAATTCTTCTTTTGCTGAAGAGAAAAATCAGCAAAATACTATGCCTCCTTCAGCCACAGCCCACATCCCCCTCTACTCAGAACCTAATATATTCACTCTACTCTTTCAGTGATGCTTCACCTCATTGTAATTCCCTCTTAACCCTGTTTCCCATAATTATTGAATTTTTAAAATTTCCATACCTTTGATGCTCCTAGAGGCTTCCTTCTGATTATTTATGGGACCAGTTTGGCTCAACAGCTTGGTCCTGTTCAAGTAACACTTATTTCATAAAGAAAACAGTCTCTTTTTAGAATGCATCTTTGTCAGTTTGTGGATTTCAGTCCTCCATTAGAATTCTGTCTCCTGTGGAAGTAAAGGAAGGCTGACCAGTGTCTGATTGCTTGATTTGAGGCTTTTTATTTTCTTTGAATCAGGACTAATCGTCCATCCATCATGCACTTGGAGACTTCTGCACGAGTTTGACAAATAGAAAAGAGTCGCATACATGACAGGGAATTATCAAATAGATCCATCCTCACAGGAACGACCATATAAATTTTAATGATGAAGGTGGATAGGTCTTTCAGTGGTGGCTGCCCTGCCACCCCCTCCAGTGTTTAAGCACTGTTACAAGATCACTAAAATGTCTATGGTTTAGGAAACAATCATGTGTCAGGCACAGATAAGTGATACAGCTTATCAGAAATCCTCAGACTTAATATCAAGGGCAATCTGTGCAATATAGAATTCACAGATATTTAAAAAATATTTATTTATTTTTTATTGTGAAAATACTGTACAGAAGGGTTACAATTACATGGGCAAGATAATGAATACATTTCTTATCAAACATTGTAGCCTCCTCCTTTGTTTCCCCTTCCCATCCCTTCCCATCCTCCCTCCCCTCCAGCCTCCCCCACCCAATCCTCCCCTCCCCACCACCAAGGTTGTAAAGTTCGTTTTCGACATAACGACTTGTACTTCTCATTGTTGCAACGGGTCCACCTGTATCCTTATTTAAACGACTTGTTTTTCACAGATTTTTTTTAAATTTAAATTTTATTTTCAAGATGTTGTACAGAGGGGTTACAATTACATAAGTAAGGTAGTGAGTACATTTCTTGTCTAACTTGTCAGACAAGAAAATTTTCTCCCTTTCCCCTGCCCCACCCCCCCTCAAATTGTACAGATCATTTTCAACATACTGTCTTGTGAGTATCACTGTTGCATAGGTTCCCCCTTTGTTCTTTGTCTCACTATTTTGTTGTTCCCCTTCCCTTCCCTAGTTCAGATAACCGCATATACAATACCAGGGTACCAAAACTGAAGACGGTGCCAACAGGGGATAAAACATAGGGGGGGGGGAACCACAAAAGAAAAAAACTCATGTAGTACATTCAGAACAACAACCAAGAAAAACCTCTGTGTCCATGTCTTGGAGTTTCACAGATTGTTTAAGTGTGATTTTCACTACAAGTTAGTTAACTTAGTTAAAAGCAAACCAGAATGAAATGGCATTTGTGATTTTCTGCATTCAGAGTTGATAAGAAGATAATCACTCTGCTATAATAATTTCTTTTTTTCCCAATCAGTAGGTAATAGAGATCAGCATCTTCATCAGCATGTCAGATAAATACTGATTTTCTTATTCACAATTACAGAGACAATAATGACACATGGCCTTTAAAAACAAAGCAAATGCAGTTATAATATCCAATGCATATATGCAAAAATGGAGCCAGGTAAATTGAGAGAATGGATTGTATTGCAAGAGATAGAGGAGAAAGATGAAAGGAGTGACACTGATTGAGGTTCATTGTATTCACAAACTGACACATTGTATCAGACCCCTTTGTACAAGTTTAGGACAATTAAAAAATCAAATAAAGAAAATACTGTGTCTAAAAGAGGCTTATGAAGTTACACAATTCCTAAGAAGTTAATGAAGAATGCCAATCTCTTTAGATTCAAGGAAGATGTCATTAGCCAAACAAAAAGTAATTATTACAAATTAGTAGTACAGGTTGGCAGGCACATTTCTAATTAGAAAATTATAGCAAAACATAGCATTCAGCCAAACCTCAAGCAATTGAAAAAGTTAGTTTATTTCTTGAAAGAAAATGAATAAATAAAATTCCTATTTTAGAATTCTGATGTTGAATATGAATACAGAGATAAAAATGTCTCCTGTAATAATGCATTATGAATAAGAGACTTTATATTGAATAAACAGGTTATTCTTGAAAACTATTTTTTCCATTGCCATTTTATCTTTGCTTGAAGTATTGAGTCATGTAGAAATAAAGATTTATGAAAAGACAAGATATTGAGATGGTATTACTTTTCATTTTAGTTAAAAATAAGAGATTTTGAAGAAAATGTCAAAGTATAACCATTTTTATAATTCATGAAAAAAGAAAATGGAATAATGAATAGGAGAACAATACTGGAAGTTAACTATCTGCACCCTTGCATTTATTTTACCTAATTTTAGTGATAAACACATACTTAAGTAGAACAATAAGCACTTAGATGAGAAGGTGCTAATTTTCTGAGCATATAAAAATCTGCTCCTAAAATTTTCCATTGTTACTATGGAAATGAACAAGGATTTTACAGTTTACTTAGCAATGTGACCACTCCCTATTGCTGAATACCAAAACATGCAGATAGATTACCCTCAGTGACTTGAAACAGAAAGTCTTTCATCTGCTTAAGATGATGTTAAGGGAAATGAACCCCAAGATAGAGACACAAGTGGTTTTTTTTTCTTGCTACTGTTTCTAACATATTTATAATATACCATGTTTTTTTGTTTGTTTCTTTGTATGGTACTCTCCCATGGTATAACCCCTGTTTTCACTGTATTTGATGTCGGTGCCCTGCATCTTCTATATACGCTTCTCTAATTTGGGGAAAAGAAGGGAAAAAAACAAAATGCTTAAATAGGGATACAGGTTGACCCATTGTAACAATGAGATGTACAAGATACTATGGTGAAAAATGAACTTTACAATTTAGCCTGGGGCAGGGGGGCGAAGGGGGGAGGGGGAAGGAGTAGTTGTGGAGGTGGGAGGGAAGTGATGTAGGGGAAAAACAAAGGAGGATGACAATGTTTGACAGGAAATGTACTCTTTACCTTGCTCATATAACTATAACCCCTCTGTACAGTATTTTTACAATAAAAAAGTATATTTTAAAAGATTCAGTATTTTGGGTCAATTGCTGAAAACTTTTCTGCTAGTCTGCTTCATGGCCTTGTGTAGGAAGAGGTCATTAGGAAGTAGGCTTGGATTGTGTTCTCCAAAATGGTACCCCTCATAAGCTTGTAATAGTTGTAGTGGTTGTTGCCTGTCATCTGACTCTCCTCTCCTCTCCTCTCTTTTCTTTTTCTCTCTTTCTCTCCCCTCCTCTCTTCCTCTTTCTCTGATTTCCCTTCCTCTTCTTTATCTCTTCTTCTCTCCTCTCCTCTTAGCCTTTCTCCATTCTGCTCCTCCTGTCTTTGCTCTCTTCCTCTCTCCTTTCCTCCTCTCTCTACTATCCTCTCCTTTCCCCTCCTCTCCTTCCCCCTCCTCTCCTTTTCTCTCCTCTCCTCCTCAATCTCTCCTCTCCTTTTCTCTTCCTTCCCTCTTCCTCCTCCCTCTCCCAATTCCTCTTCTTTCTTCTCCCTTTTCCTCTCTCTCCACAGGAACTCTTACTCTCAGATGAAACCAGGTTCTATATCATCAGGCCATTGTTACTATGAGTGAGTGATCCTAGGTTTGACTTCTGCTGCCATTGTAATGGTCAAACACACCTTAAGGCTTGGGTGTTCAGCGTAGAAATGTCTCTCTTCCCTAAAGCCACTTAAAGCAGCAGTATGTGTTCGTGTGGTTAGAATGGACTACTGTGCCCATCTGTCGGAGCTCTCATGGTCAGTGCGTGTATGAAAATTTTTAAAATGTTTTATCAACTTGACTGAGTACTCAAAACTGCCAATAGTCTGCATCGGGAAACACAGAAAAATATTTTTATTGGATACACTTTTAGTGCAACTTTAGTATTATAGTAATTTTTAGCAGAATGTACAGAAAGCTCTGACATAGCTAGAATTCATTCTCCAGCCAGAATTTTCTTATCTTTATGAACCTTCCTTTATGGATGCAGCTTTTTTGTTTTGTTACCCCTTCCTGGGGCTTGAACTCTGGGCCTGGGTGCTGCCCCTGAGCTTTTGTGCTCAAGACTAATGTTCTACTACTTGAGTCACAGCTCCACTTCCAGCTTTTCATGGTTAATTGGACATAAGAATCTCATGGACTTTCCTTCCAGGGCTGGCTTTGAACCTCAATCCTCAGATCTCAGCTTTCTGAGTAGTTAAGATTACAGACATGAGCCACCTGCACCCACTTTATGGGTGCATCTTTTTTAATTGTCAAGGAGATGTACAGAGGAGTTACAGTTACATAAGTAAGGTAATGAGTATATTTCTTCCTTCAACTTTCTCCTACTTTCCCTCCCCCCTCAAGCTACCCCCCACATTGTACAGATCATTACCAACATATTGTCTTGTGTATATCACTGTTGGGTTGGTTCCCACTTTGTCCTTTGTCTCACCATTCTCTTGTTCCCCTTCCCTTCCCTGTTCAAATAATCATATTACAATATCAGGGTACCAAAATCAAATGCAGTAACAACAAAGGCTATACTATAAGGGAAAGAACATACAAAAGAAACAAAAGATGACATAGGTACCTTAAAAACAACAAAAACAACAAAGAAAAACTTCTTGTATCCATGTCTTGGAGTTCATTTCACTTAACATCATCTTATATGGCCATATATACATAGATATTGAGCTATTTTGCTCATCTGCTAAGATTATCCTAGACATATGTTAATTATTAAAATAAGAGAAACCATGGGGCCTATGTTTTTTTGTGCCTGACTTACTTCACTTAAGATGATTTTTCCAAGTTTTTCCATTTCCTTACAAATGGAGTAGTACCATTCTTTCTGATGGAAGCATAGAATTAATATATATATATATATGAATATACATATATATATATAATCACATATTCTTTTTTGTTTGTTGGTCAAGGGGCCTGAACTCTGGGCCTGGGCACTGTCCTTCAGCTCTTCAGTTCAAGGCTAGCACTCTAATTTGAGCAACAGTACCACTTCCCGTTTTTTCTGCTTATGTGGTGCTGAGGAATCCAACCAGGGCCTCATGCATGCAAGGTAAGCACTCTACCACTGAGCCATATTCCCAGCCCTAATCACATATTCTTGATCCATTCATCTACTGAGGGGCATCTTTATCATTTAGTCCACAGTCTACTTTAGGGTTCACTCAGAGCTTTGTACATTTGTGAGATTGGACAAATATATAATGATATGTGTCCACCACTTCACTATTGTATAGCACAGCTTTACTGCCCTAAACCCCTCCAGTGGTCCACCTATTCTCTCACATAAAATTATTTGTTAAAGGACCATTTAAAATATATATTTAAACTCACACATAGGATTAATAAACTAGACTCTCAAAGAAATGGCCTCTATAGATGTATTTTTCTTCAAGTTTCTCAAATCTGTGAAATCAAAAAACCTTTAATGAAATTAATATTCAAATATGCCACAGAATGCATATAGGTATCATAGAAAAGAGTAAAATGAAAATACATTTAGAATAATAAATCATATACAAGATGCAAGGCACTAGAAGCAAATACAGTGAAAACAGAGGTTACGCTGTGGGGGAAGAACATACAAAAGAAACAAAAATATCACATAGTACATTATAAATACATTAAAAACAGCAGCAAGAAAGAAAATAAAACACTTGTGTTCCAATCTTGGGGTTCATTTCACTTAACATCATCTTTTATGGTCATGTGTACATAGCTTTTAACCTTTTCTGCTTGTATATACATTTTTTATAATTTGGGGAGGGGAAGGGAAATAACAAAATGCTGAAACAAGGATATAGGTTGATCCATTGTAACAATGAGATGTACAAGACATTATGTTGAAAACAAAATTTACAAATACAGGGGGCAGGGGAGGAAGGAGTTGGGGAGGTGGGGAGGAAAGGGATGGTAGGGGAAAATAGCTGTAACCCCTCTGTAGAGTAGTTTTACTATATATATATTGAATAATAAATCATAGCAAGGTGCTGATATACATACTCATACCTCCTAGCCATTCAGGAGCTGAAATTTGTAAGAGTGTAGTTGAGCAATGAGTAGAAATGTCTGTTGATCTTCCATCTCTCAAATAACCAGCAAAAAGGTACAAGTAGAGATGTGGCTCAAATGTTGGTAGATTGTCATACATGTGAATTTGAAGCCCTTAGTTCAAGTTTGGTACCACCAAAATAAACAAAGAGATGAACAAACAAAATTTACTAAATATATAACTCTTTTCAACAATTAACGGACAGTTTAACAATATGAATATTCAGATGCTTAACAAAATGACTATCAGGAAGGCAAAACATATTTGGGGGAAAAGAAGCTAGAGCTTAAGGAGAATTGGGAGAGCAGATGAATGGAGAGAGGAAGAGTGGGCAAATACAGGCAAAGTACACAATATACATATGTGAAAATGGAACTGGGAAACTTGAGGGCAGGGGTGGAGTTGGGAGAGATGCAAGGGAGGAATAATGGAAAGTATGACACTGGTCAAGATGTATTTACAAAGTGAATTGAAACCTCTTTGTACAACTACTTAAAGATGATAATAAAATGACAGCAAATGCAAACTTTCACAAATGTAACTTTAAATGAGAAAGCAATTTGTTTCTCCTTCACTAACCAGGCATAGAATCCTGGAACACCTTCTCTAGCTCATCAATCAACCACAAACGATCAAAGTTCCTGTGGCTGTGATTTCTTTTGCTCCAAATGTTGAGTTGTATTCAGTGTCTACTGCCAATACCAGAGTCCAATAACTGCACCATTCTCCCATCATTATTTTTTTTAAGTAGAAACAAATTACATTGCCTTGGTCTATCCATCAAAACATACATGATCATAGACCCTTAAGAAATATATGGTCACAAATCCTTGATTTGGAAAAGCGTTCTCACTTAGCAATTTAACCATAGCCAAATATTCTGCTCATCTTCATACACACACCATTTATACCCCAGAAAAGATCCCCCATGCCTCCTAGACGAATTATTTATATTCCCATGTGGCACCTTATTTTAATATTTTTTCTGTTAATTCCTAAACACCAGTACTGAATGATAAAAGGTAGATCAATGGTTAGGCTCAGTTTGTAAATCCAAGGAAAAGAACCAACAAGCAAATTGAGGAAAGTTATTCTACACCATAAGCCCAAACAAAAAGAAATCTCCTTCTCAGTGAAAATTTATCTGACAGTCTTAATGAAAGAACTGCACAGATTTTGATAGTGTGTTCTGCTAAATTCTCTGCTTTGAGATTGCTTTTATTGGTATGAAACATCCAATTCGTACTTGTTTCTTTGTATTTTAATGCATTTCTTTTACCTGTCAAGTATAAGCCTGTAATGACAGGCAGTCACGTCACTTCTATAATTTTCAATTTCCCTGAGGTGTGTGGTCAAGGCAGATCTATTAAGGCACAATAAGATAGCTTTTGAGATTAAAAGAAAAAAAAAGCCTGTGTTGCCAAGCCTCACTGTCCTTGGGTGCAGAAATTTACTAACACTTTGAATAACTAGAATTACATATTGTGAATCAAATAGATGGTAACAATAGAAATCAGAATTGACATAGGTTATGTCTGAAGGTATTGTATTTATAGAATTTCACTCACTGTAAGGGACCCAGTCCCCTGTTACCTGTGCATCTATCAGGAAAGGTCATTTATACAGCACCACCGTAGCCAAGTTACACTGGTCCTCACCTTTATACACATACTCAGTTGTCTCCCATTACAAAATGTTTGTGCATTTCCTCTTGCTGAATATGTTTTTACTTCCATCCAGTGACTTCTTTTTCTTTAGGTGTCAAGTTATTGTTTCTTGTTTCTTCTAATTTCTCCTTCCGTACACATTTCTCCCTCCTTTCACTTTTACCAGTGACAGATGATTTGTTAACTCATTTGGTCCAGGGTATTTTCCCATCTAGATTGCAAGTCACATTTTTCCGGCACGTGATTGTGTCCCCCATACTCAATGCTCAATGATCAAATGGGACACTGCAATCATCCATCCTTGCTGCCTCTTCAGTGTGTTCTGTGGTCCCCATCTGCTAGAAATTATCACCTCTGCCTATTTTCCATAACTGTGAAAGTAAAGAAGTAGGATTAAGAAGAGAGACACCTTGTTGTTGGAATAATTAGACTGACCCTGTCATTTACTTTATTACTTTACATATGAAATATTTTATTTTTCTGAGTTCATTTTTTCCCCTTCAATAGTGATCTCCTACAAAATTCTCTTAATTCTATACCAGTGGGGAATAACAGGCTTTGTTGGTGATGGCTTGTTTTTGGTGAGTGTAGACACCATGGCTCCTGAGGAGCCAGAGCTCACGGTATTTATGGGTTCTAGGTGATCAGTAAAATTTCCATTGACCTACGTAGAGGAAACAGCTGCTGCCACAGTTTTCCTCTCCCTGATACCTCCTTGAAGGCAGCTCCAGACGTAGCCTCCCTGCAAAAAACTCTTCCGATCAAGCACTGTGCTGGCAAAATACAAGAACTCAGAGGATTTAAGGGGGTGGGAACTGACTCATCTTTATTCAAATCACTCTAACATTTTTTTTTCAGAAGAAACAATATCTCGGCTCCTTCTCCCTCACAGCTCTGAATTTTCAAGTTGGTGATTGATTGAGAATCTTTAAAACAGTTGTTTCTCCTTCCTGAGGCTTCATTGGCCATGGAGAACTTTATCTGGAAATATTAAAGGATCAACATTATTTGTTTAACAGTTCTGTTTGACAGCCAATTAAATACCCACAGTTTCAGGTACACATATGAATGCACACACATATACAACGTGTGTGTGTGTGTGTGTGTGTGTGTGTGTGTGTGTATGTGTGGTTTGAGGCTTTAGGGTATTGTGACAATGTCATTGAAAACAATCTAATCCTGACATATATTTCCAAAATTATTTAAATTTTGTTCAATAAAAAATACATACATTCCTCCAGAATTTCTTATTGGTAGCCTCTTGAATCTTTTAAATGCATCCAGCAGAAGAATATAAGCTAACAAGCACATGTAAAATAAAATTTACGGGAAGAATCACAGTTGATGGAGACGAGGTAGCTTCCAACACTCCTAAATTTTTAAATAGCTGTAAATTTAATATTCTATTTTCAATGTATGCTTTCAAAGGAATAATAAATGTGTGCTCCATATTTTAAAATTCAATAAGAATTCAAAGGAACCTGGAGCTCTAAATGCTTTTAAAAAGTAAATGGAAAGTGAGAAATGCACTGTTGACTCCCTACTTGAAAGTATACAGAGGAGGAGAAACTTTTTTTTCTGCTCAGGGCCATTTAGATATTTATAAGATCAATACAGTCCATACAAAATGATTGATGCACGCAATCAGCACAGCTGAGAAGCAAACCTGCTCCCTTGTCAAGTACCAAATGATGTCAAATCTGTAACCATCTCGTGGACTTACTTTCCTCATCTCTTACAGTATGTTCTCAACAGATTTCAAGATCATATAAAGCAAAAGAGCTAATTTTGGCAAAAGAATGTTTCTATTATTGCTTCCATTTGCTAGATGTAGACATAGTCCTTGAGAGTTATTAAATATGTAGAAGGGGCACTTTTTACACCTGTTTTCAGGTTTATATCTTCTTTAGAGAAATGTTTGCCCCTATTGTTTTTCAAAAATCTCATCAATCTGGACTTGGCTTACTGCATGCAATGTGATTTATTTCCAGATTCGTTACTTTCATCTTACATATGAACATGTGTCTGTGTTTGAAGGTAGGATTCAGCCTTGCTTTTCAGGGGAAGGGAATCATATGGGAAGGCTGGAGTTTCCAAACATGGGGAAGGTGTTTGGATACTAAGGCTGCACCTATACTTTATCAATTCTATTACTTGAGAGTCAGACACTAGCAGGTGCAGCTGCTGACCCTCTCTGGTATCCCATCCTTTGGTCCTCACACCACAAAGATGAAACTGACTCTTGAGTTTCAACTATGTGCATATCCATCCCAGAGAAACATATTTCCTAGAGTTCCTGGAAGCTAGAGCAGCTGTGTGGCCACATGTGCAAGCCTTGATGAATAGATGAAGAGCAAAATGAATATGTGCAATATCCTGATTGTACCTAAGAGGACACTGCTCACCACTTTAAGTTTCCTTAAAGTAGAATGCAAACATGCTTCACTCTCACTTCAGACATGATGAATAGAACATGAGCCCCACCTTAGGATAGGGAGCCATAAGAAATTAGAAAGATATTGCATACCTTCAAGATTTTGTGGAAGTCATCACACATTCTAATGTGTGATGCCTTCCTTATTCTTTAATTCTGTGTATAAATTTAAATAAACCATGCAAATTGATGGTTAAAAAAGATTTTGTGGAAATATGTTTCTATCCATTCCTAAACCATTTTATGTATTGACATTTATGGCATGCATCTCTGCTACTGGAGTTGATCTTTCAGAAGGAGGTTGGACACTTAGAGTATGAGCATGATGTGAGTTTTAACAAAGTTAATTTTATATACAATAAAAATTATAATTCAATTATGATTCATGATTAAATTGTATTCCAAATGCTTGATTTTATGCTGAAGTACAAATTCAATTTAATACAAAAATAACACAAATTGTATTGAATCCAATTTTAAACTTATCTATCTATCTATCTATCTATCTATCTATCTATCTATCTATCTATCTATCTATCTATCTATCTATCTATCCATCCATCCATCTATCTACCTACCTACCTACCTAAATGGATCAATTTTGATATTCATTGAAACAAGGTAGAATTTTGATGTCTACTCATAACTAGAAAATGAACTAGATTATCCAGCATGCTACAACTTCTGATTAGATGATCAGTGTACTGTGAAGTCTGGGTTCCTTCCTTTATGATCACTTGTCTGATGATGAGGGAATTGTTGCCCTCTGAGCTGTGTTTCACTTTGGCTGCCCAAGTTCAGAGAACAAAACATTGTTTGTTCTCCCAGGTAAAGATCCAAATTTATAATATGAACTGTGGTTTCTTCTGAAGTTTGCTACCTTTCCACTCTTGTATTCAGGAAAGTATAATTGAAAATGTTAGGTGACATGGCCTTGGTTACCCTTAATACCAGCTACAGGATTGCCTTCATTTTCTCTTTTCTTGGCTTTGCATAGGACTGGGCTCCAACACCTATCTTAACCTGGAATAATTCCCCTATTATCATCCCAAGATTTCTGTAAAACTCTCAGTTACTTTTCTTATTATATTTTTAATCATACTCTACTCAAAACTATTCACATGTTAAACTGATTTAATTCTCACTTCTCCAGGCTGATCTTCCTTAGTCCTACACTAACTGAGGAATGGAAACTAAGCTACAGTTTGAAATAAATTAACTTTAAAAGGTTACTTTCTGGGAATTCAGCATTATGAGAGGTATACTTGATGGGATTAGGCACATGAACTACACTTGGAGCTACATCTCAAACTTTGCCTTTTAAATTCTTTTCAGATAGGGTCTCATGTGTTTTTGTTTTTGTTTTGCCAGAAATGATCTTGATACCCTGACTTCTGCAAGCCAAGAAACTGTGATAAAAGTTATAGCTCAGAGGCTAGAAGGTGGCTCAGTGGTAGACTGCTTCCTTGCAGACATGAGGTCCAGGGTTTGATTCCTCAGCACAATAAGCAGAAAAAGACAGATGTGGCTCTGTGGCTCAAGTGGTAGAGTGCTAGCCTTGAGCCAGAAGAGCTGAGGGATAGCGCCCAGACCCAGAGTTCAGGCCCTACGACTGACCAAAAAAAAAGTTATGGCTCATTATGCCTGGCCTAGGATCCTTCAGTCATCATATTCCAGAGGGATAATCTTATGCCACATTAAGCAAAGGTATCTCAAACTCTTTTCTTGCTTTCCTGCAGTCTAAGCAGAGCACTGTTAAAGAGTGGTTAAATGATCTAGTTGTGGATGTGGGGATGTAGCTCAGTGGTAGTGTATTTTCACAGCGTGCATGAATATCTGAGTTCAGGTCTCAGTACTGCTAATCAAACAAACAAAAAATCAGTGCAAGTTACATCAACTAGCAGCTGTCTGAATTATTGTCATTATCCCTCATAGCTTAGTTTTATTTTCAAAAGTAATAATAAAATATGCCTTTTGATAGAATTGTTGTCAGAAGCATAATGAATCTCAAGTATTTAGCAGAGTGTCATAAAGGTGATCTATGTGTTCATCTATCTATCTATCTATCCTTCTTTATTTTTCCATTTGTATTAGCACTCTTTCTGTATATTTCCATTGGAATGAGAAATGGCTAGAATTTTTTTATAAAAAAAATCACAGGAGAAACCACACTATTTTCCATGAGTGACTTAAAAACTGAAGTCATATCTTTTTCTCAATACCTTAATCTCTCTCTCTTGCTCTTTCCACACATACACACATTAAATATATATGTATGTATATATATGTATATATATATATATATATATATATTCATTCAGAAACTGTCTGGATAAGAAATAGATGCATGCTTATTTAAACACATCAGGTCAAGGATCCAAGGATCCAGGGCAGAAAAAACTTGTAAGTGCCAAATGTACATGCTAAATTAAGCACACATAGAATATACGACATAATTTTCCATTTTTCTGACATCCTTAGCCTCTTATTTTTCCATTGATTTCAAAGTATGTTAACTGACTGGCAAGTGTTATGTGATAAATGGTGTTCAATAACAAATTTGCTAGTTCATCTATCTTTGTGTGGATAGAAGTATTTTTTAAGGTAAGAGGATAATTATTGCTGTAATGATTATTGAGCAGTAAGGATGAAAGAATCTGATTTCCTATGTATGCTCTTGTCTAATGATTTATAAAATGTGTGAGCTTCTCCTGAAATGTGTTAGGGTTCCATGGCCATTTATCTCTATTAAGTGTGAATGGTGTATATATGAGTTTCGGTCCAAGTGCCCTGATAGCTCCATATGTCATAAAATATAAATTAATTCTTTTTACTTGCAAAGGTGTACATAGGAATAGCAGTGCCTAGGATGTGAGAACAGAGAACATCTGCTAAATGACCTGAATGGTGTTAGCAGCAGAATGTAGTGTACAGTGTACACCAGAGGCTCATGGGTCACCCCCCACCCTCTTCTGAAGCACACCAATGCCTTGACCTTATCCATGTCAACCTAACACTTTGTCCCTGCTTTCATTCTCATACACCAGTCAATGTATACTCATGTACACATAGCTACTGGATTTCTTTACACTTGGCAAGGATGTGATAGTAAATATCAGGATTCTTTTGGGGCTCACAGGCTAGTCTCATCTAGTGATCAGATTGTCTACAATAAACAGAATACACAATTGCAAAACAAATTCTCTCAAGTTCAAGAAAATAGGAAGTAAAGCAGGCTCTGGGGAAGCTGAGGTCAAATGCTACATTGACTAGAACTGTAAAAGAGTTTGGAAAAGCTCAGGAAATTCATGACTGCTTTGAGTTAGAAAAAAATCAATGGGCTTTGATTTCTGGTCAAGTGTCAAGTTTAAGTGAAGTTATAATGATATGCGTTTTGATTGTGTTATTTATGGACAAGAAAGAAACACTTTTGACAAGTTTTATTTTTACAAATCTACTTTTAATTACATTTAATTGTCTTGTACACACATTTAAAATAAAAAAAAAGGAAAGCCAGGTGCTAATGACTCATGCCTATAATCCTAGTTACTCAGGAGTCTGAGTGACTCCTGTGACAATCACAGTTTCAGACCAGCCCTGGCAGGAAAGTTCATGAGACTCTTATCTCCAATTAACCACCAAAAAGCTAGAAGTAGAGCTGTGGCTCAAGTCACAGAGTATTATCCTTGAGCAAAACATCTCAGGGATAACACCTAGGCCCTGAGTTCAGGACCCAAGATTGTCACACACACACACACACACACACACACACACAGAATGAAAAACTAGGGAATGGGTGGGGTTGAGAGGGACAGTGAAGGGGGAAATACAGATCAAGATGCATTGTATTCATAATTTGTTGAATTGTAACCCTTTTGTAAAACTATTTAAATATTATATATATGTATATTTAGTCATAAGGAGAACTCTGAGGTAGAGAAAATAAAAAGGAATTAATTGGGGTTACAATACTAGAAGCAAAATAAGATGACAAGAAAATTTACTTTCTCTTTGCAGGCAGAAGAATATGACCAAGGCCCAGTAAGTGACTGATTCTGACAGTTGACGAGGATGCCCATTTCTTTTCCCCTGACCTGAATCCTGCCAGAGCATCAGGCCTTGGCTGGAAGCACTTCCAGGACCAGATGAGGAGGCTCACTGACAAGACTCAGAGGATGCTATAAATGTTTCACCCAGCAATGACTGATTTATTGAAATCAAAAAAAAAAGGAAAGAAAGCAAGTGCATAAAGGGGATGCAATCCTTAATGAAAAGATAATGTTTGAATTTTTAGTTCACATGAGTCTTCTTAGTTTAACTGTGGTGTTCTGCTTTTGAGCAAGTTTTGTTTTGAGGATTTTCTATGTTCAGGTACTCATCAACTTTCTCTCTTCCCCATATGTTGTTAGTATTTTTCCACATTCCATTACTATTTAGGCACATTTCATTCGGAATTGTCTCTGAATTTCTCTTCATATTTACATACATGTGTGATCACTTATACAGGTACACAATAAGGAACTGTCTCGTGATGATGTGGCTGATAACTGTAAGATCTGGAGAAAAGCACCTGGAGATCCAGGATTGCTGATGGTATAGTTGAGTATGTGTCTCAAGGCTTGGGAGTTAGATTGTGAAAAGAGTCTGAGTCTGAAATAATGGGAAATCAATGCTTTGGCATAGAGAATCAGGCAGACAGAAATAACTATTTTTTTCTTTTCTTGTGCCCTGAAGTTTGAACTAGTCCTTTATGCTTGTTGGGTCAATGGTGTACCATGCTTCCAACACTGACTTTTGATTGTTATTTTGAAAATAGATTCTATCGTTAGCTTTTCTGCCTGGCCTGACTTTCATTTACAGTCCTCAAGATCTCAGCCTACTAACTAGCTGGGGTTTCAAATGTCAACCACCAGAACCCAGGTAAAAATTCTTTCTTACTCAAAGTGTTACTTCACCAAGACTTTCAACATTTTGGATTACTTACATTGAAAATTGTAATTGACTCTACTCATATATATATACATATATATAAATATATATATATATTATATTTTTTGATCCCTTCATCTACTGAGGGGCATCTGGGTTGGTTCCATATCTTAGCTATTGTAAATAATGCTGTGATAAACATAGTTGTGCTGGTAGCTTTAGTATGGTCTTGTTTGTGATCATTTGGGTAAATGCCCAAAGTGGGATTGTTGGGTCATAGGGGAGCTCTAGCTGCAGTCTCTGAGGAACCTCCATATTGCTTTCCAGAGTGGTTGAACAAGTTTACACTCCCATTAACCATGCAGTAGGGTTCCCTTTTGGTCACATCCCCTCCAGCATCTGTCCGTATAAGATGATGCTAAGTGAAAGGAATCCCAAGATATGGACACAAGAGGGTTTTTTTGTGGTTGTTGTATTTAATGTAACTTTTGAGTTTTTTTTCATTTTTTGGACATTCTTTTTTATATGCTATACCCTTGTTGTCACTGTATTTGATTTGGGTATTTTGCAACTTGAATGTACATTTATCTGATTTGAGGAGGGGAAGGGGAATAGAAAAATGCTTAAACAAGGACACAGGATGACCCATTACAACAGTGATACTCACAAGACACTATGTTGGAAATGAACTTTACAACTTGGGTCAGGGAGGAGAGGGGGAGGTAGGGGAGGGAAGGAATAGTATGAGACAAACCAAGGAGGGGGTAACAATGCTCGACAAGAAATGTACTCATCACCTTCCTGATGTAACTGTAACCCCTGTACAGCATCTTTATAAGAAAATAAAATATAAAAAAATAGATCACACTCACAACAATGTGCCATTCTCTCACAGTGGATTTTAACAATGTGAAAATGGCCATTCTAAATGATCTTTCAGAGGACTGGCAGGGTAGTGGTGGCTTAGGTCTATAATGCCAGCTACTTGATGGGTCGAGATAGGAGGATTGGAGTTTGAGATGAGCTCAAGGCAAAAAAAGTTACTTATAGACCATATCTTAAAGAATAAGCTGGATGTAGTAGTGTCTGCAAAGACACTTATGTGAGAGGCATAGGCAATCATGGGACAAATTTGAGCCAGTCCTAAAGTCAAGGACTTTATGTAAAAACATAACTAAAAGCACAAATAATAATGGGTTAGGGTTGTACCTCTAGATTAGTAAGGCCCTGAATTCAAGTTACTGAAAAACAAGAGAAAAGACTTAAAAGAAAATTTTCTATGAAATGTATGTTCATTGGATCATTTTCTTCAATTGTTCTTAGATATAGATAAAGAGCTCTCTCTTTCTCTCATACACACATACACACACACACATACACATACACACACATGTATATGTGTTCAAAAATGATCTTGAAAGTTTGTGGAAGAGAAAATTCATTAGTTCATTAAACTTCAAGTATGTAAAATATCACAGATTAACTTTGATCGGAAAAAATTACTTTCGATTCATGTTAATTGTGCTAAACAAAGCATCTGAGGTATTTTTATGTCTTTAAATAATTTGTTTTTACTTAATATTATGTTTAGGGGAGAGACAAGGTAAAACAGTTTTTATTTTGCTTATGCAATATTTAAGCCACTTATTCTTAGATTTGACTAAACACACACTTTGCAACACACATTAAGGCAGACCAGTTGATTAGACAAAATTGCCTTCAGTCTGATTGCCTATTCACTAAAATTAATTGACAGGTGTAGAGATGTGAAATTAATTTTAGGCCAATATTACTAAAATACGTGCTTTTAAAATGTGATTTGGTTACATAAATATAGCACACAAGATTGTTTATTGATAACACATTTTCATATTTGAGATTAAAGCATGAATTAAAAGGTTTCAATTTTGTCTTTTACAATAAAATTTTATAAAAAATTACATTGGTGATATTGCACCTACATTTGGTTAGCCTGACTAAAATTTGTGTTGATCTGTGGTACAATAAAGCAAACAGCCTTAAAATCTCGTCTTTTGGGGGCTGGGAAGGTGGCTCAGTGGTAGAGCGCTTGCCTTGCATACATGAAGCCCTGGTTCGATATCTCAGCACCACATAAGCAGAAAAAAAAAATCCGGAAGTGGTGCTATGGCTCAAGTGGTAGCATGCTAGCTGAAGAGCTGAGGGACAGTGCCCAGGCCCAGAGTTCAGGCCCCACTACCGGACCCCCCCAAAAAAATCTTGTCTTTTTTTAATTATTGAAAGTAAATATTTACTATTTTTGTACAGAATACTAGATGTAAAGCATTTGATTTTAGGGAAGAAGCTTATAATTGAAATTCAATAAAGATTCTTAAAGTTAGCCTAATATGAATTTGCATTTCACGAATTCATAAGTTTTAACCATTTGACATACATGTATACCAGCCTTAATAAGATTCCTCATATATCTAGGAAATTGCATCTGCCCACTTGAGACTCAACTATGTTAATAAGAAAAAAACTCTATCAGAAATATATAAGTGAGCTGGGTGTCAATGGCTCATGCCTATAATCTTAGCTATTCAGAATGCTGAGATTTGAGGATTGAGGTTTGAAGCTAGTCCAGGCAGGAAAGTCCAATTAACAATAGAAAAGCCTCAAGTGGAACTGTGGCTCATGTGGTACAGTGCTAGCCTTGAGCAACAAAAGCTAAGGAACAGCACCCCAGACCCTGAGTCCAAGCCCCAGGACCAGCACACACACACACACACACACACACACACACACACACACACACACACACACCCCACAACACAGACAATAAAGATGCAAAGAATCCAGTCAGCAATATTGCAAATGTCTGTGTCGTTGGAAATAAATTGCTCATACAAATTGTACAGGTAAAGAGAGATAAGTTATAGAGAAGCTCTAAGTGGTGTAGTCTTTTGAGGAACCTCCATACTTCTTTCCAAAGTGGTTGAACAAGTTTACACTCCCACCAACAGTGCAGTAGGTTTTCCTTTTGGCCACATCCCCTTCTGGGAATTAACCCAAATGATCACAAACAAGGCCATACTAAAGGTACCAGCACAACTCTGTTTATTGCAACATTATTCACCATAGTTAAGATAAGGAACCAACCCATATGCCCCTCAGCAGACGAATGGATCAAGAAAATGTGATATATATATATATATATATATATATATATATATATATATATATGAATTCTATGCTTCCATCAGAAAGAATGACACCACCCTAGTTGTTAGGAAATGGGGACTTGGAAAAAATATTAAATAAAGTATGCCAGACCCAAAGAAATGTTGGTCCCATGGTTTTATTCATTTGAATAATTAGTATACATTTAGGATAATTTTATCAGCTGAGCAGAAAAGCTCAAAAGCTATGTACATATGACCATAGAAGATGATGATAAGTGAAATGAACCCCAAGATATGGACACAATAAGTCTTTGTTGTTGTTTTCAATGTTCTATGTGATTTTTTTGTTTCTTTTGTATGTTCTTCCCCCTATGGTATATTCCTTGTTGTCACTGTACTTGATTTTGGTAACCTGCATCTGTATATACATTTGTCTAATTTAGGGAGGGGAAGGGGAATAACAAAACACTGAAACAAGGACACAGGATGACCCATTGCAACAATGATACTCACAAGACACTATGTTGGTAATGAACTTTACAACTTGAGGGGGGAGTATGAGACGGGGTTCAGTAGGAATAATGGGAGAACAACAAGGGAGGGGGTAACAATGATCAACAAGAAACAAGAAATGTACGCATTGCCTTACTGATGTAACTGTAACCCCTTTATACATCATCTTTACAATAAAATTATTTTTAAAGAGATAAGTTTTAAGGAATCAAAACAATTAGAATAGAAAATAAATCTGCAGTTCATTAAACAATATTTGAAAGAGGTACATTATGATGATGAGGTGAATAAAGCAGACAACTAAAAGCAACGACTTAGATACTTGGACACAAAATAATCTAGGAAAAAACAAAACAATTATTTTAATACAATAACATCTGGAAATAAAGATAAGCACATAGAGACAAGCTAGTTTGAGAATCAATAATGCTAAAATTGGAACAAATCCAAAACCAGCAAGATGTCCCTTGTGCTAATGTATAATTCTGCTCAATTAGATTTTGTAGATATGAATGTGAGCCAATCAGAAAACAGTTATGAATTCAGGAAGTCAAATGTTTTAAGTATTACAATAAGATAAACACTATATATGTATTTATGATATCTTAAAATAAATAGAAGGCTCTGACTAGTATAGATTTTAAGAAAAGATTATCACATTTTAAAACCTATTATGGGGTCATATACATACATATATACATAATCAAATTGACTAAAGGATGCTATAACAGTAGTATCACTCCATGATGTAATTCCTTGAATAATGAACAGGCATTTCAACAAATGAGCATCATGATTGTGAAGCATATATTTTCCAAGAAAAGTGGGAAATGATGGATAGTGGGCTAATGAATGGAAAGAGGAATTATGGGAGAAAACAGCCACAACACTCCATTTTTATTTATTTATTTATTTATTATTTTTGTTGGTCATGGGGCTTGAACTCTGGGCCTGGTCGCTGTCCCTCAGCTCTTCAGCTCAAGGCTAGTGCTCTACCACTTGAGCTACAGCACCACTTCTAGTTTTCTGGTGATTTGTTGTGAACCCAGGAATGACTGATTATTCATTTGGCTGCAATGAATATTTGTAAGTTTGAAATATTAAATTAAAATTACTGAGTTTTTTTCCTTTTTTACTCAGCCTTGTTAACCCCTCTTTTGTTTTTCCCCTAACATCCTTTTCTTCCCCACTTCTCCTATCCTCCCTCCCCCACCAAAGTAGTAAAGTTCATTTTCAACATAGTGACTTGTACATCTCATTGTAACAATGGATCATCCTGTATCCTTATGTCAGCTTTTTGTTATTTCTTTTGCCCTCCCCAAATTAGAAAAATGTTTATACAAGATGCAGAACACCAGAATTAAATACAATGAAAACAGGAGTTATACCATGGGGGAAGAACATACACAGAAACGACAACAAAAAAATCACATAGTACATTAAAAAGAACAGCAAAAAAGATAAAATCTCTTGGGTCCCTATTTTGGGGTTCATTTCACTTAGCATCAGTTTATATGGTCATATGTGCTTAGCTTTTGACCACTTCTGCTTCTCCTAGAGATGTAATAGTTATTGCAGATAAGGGAAACCATAGGATCTATGTTTCTTTGGGTCTGGCTTACTTCACTTAATACAATTTTTCAAAGTCTTTCCATTTCCTAACAAATAGGGCAGTGTCATTTTTTTCTAATGGAAGCATAAGATTCCTCTGTGTGTGTGTGTGTGTGTGTACACCACATTTTCTTGATCCATTCATCTAATGAGAGGCATCTGGCTTGATTCCATATCTTACCTATGGTGAATAATGATGCAATAAACATAGTTGTGCTGGTACCTTTAGTATGGCCTTGTTTGTGATCATTTGGGTAAAAGTGGGATTGCTGGGTAATAGGGAAGCTCTATGTGTAGTCTTTTGAGAAAACTCCATACTGCTTTCCAGAGTGGTTGAACACATTTACACTCCCACCAACAGTGCAGTAGGGTTCCCATTTAGCCACATCCTCTCCAGAATCTGTTGTTACCAGATTTCTTGATTATAAACATTCTAACTGAGTGAGGTAAAAATCTCAATTTGTTTAGATTTGCATTTTTTATGCTAGAGAAGATGATCATTTCTTCATGTGTCTAATGGTCATTCTTATTTCCTCTTCAGTGAAGTCTCTCATTAAGTCTTTAGCCCACTTACTAATCAGGTAGTTGTTTCTTTGGGGATTTGTTGTTGGAAGATTTAATTTTTTGAGTTCTAAGAATATTTAGCTATGAGACCCTTGTCTGTTGTATGGCTAGTGAAGATCTTCTCCCAATCTATGGGCTTTCCATTGATCTTGCTAGCTATGTCCTTTGCCATGCAGAAGCTCTGCAGTTTCATGCAATCCAATTTGTCAAACCTTTCTTTGATTTGTTGTGTTTCTAGGTCTTTTTTTTTTTTTTGGTCTGGTTGTGGGGCCTGAACTCTGGGCCTGAGCACTGTCCGTCAGCTCTTCAGCTCAAGACTAGTGCCCTACCACTTGAGCCACAGCACCACTTCCGGCTTTTTTCTTTTTTGCTTATGTGGTGCTGAGGAATTGAACCCAGGGCCTCAGACATGTAAGGCAAGAGCTCTACCACTGAGTCAATTTCCCAGCCCTTCTAGGTCTTTATTAAGAAAATTTTGGTCTGTGCAAAGGAGCCCTAGAGTTTCTCTATTCCTTCCTGTAATGTTTTCAGGGTGTGTGTTTTTACTTCAAGGTCAGCTGAAATCAGGAAAGCAACTGCTTTTGTAATAGCCCCACAAAAATAAAATACCTAGTAGTTAACTAAAGAAGTAAAAGACCTTTATGATGAAAACTTTAAAAACCTGAAAAAGGACATTAAAGCAGAACTAAGGAAATGTAGAAACTTCCCATGCTCCTGGATTGGGAGGATTAAAATTGTGAAAATGGCAATTCTACCAAAAACTATCTACAAAGTCAATGTGATACCAATCAATATCCCAACCTTATTCTTCAAGGAAAGAACAATCTTGGAGGAATATCAATACCAAACTTTAAATTCTACTCAAAGCCATAGTAATAAAAACAGCTTTATACTGACAGAAGAACAGACCTGAGTACCAATGGAATAAAACTGAAGTCCCAGAAATGACCCCACAGACCTATAGCCACCTAATCTCCAATAACAGAGCAAAGAAAATAGAATGGAAGACAGACGCCCTCTTCAGTAAATGGTGCTGGGAAAAATTGGCTAAACACCTGTAGAAAACTAAAGCTAGATCCTTATATCACCCTGCACCAGAATCAACTCCAAATGGATCAAAGACCTGTTTTTTGTTTGTTTGTTTGTTTTTTTGGAGATAAGTCTCACTGACATTGCTGGCCAGGCTGGCTTTGAACTGCAATCCTCAGATCTCAGCCACCTGAGTTGCTAGGATTACAAGCATGAGCCACCATTAAATAAGTGAAAATGAACTAGAGAGCTTGAAGAGGTGAGTTGGTTTTGGATAGATGGGTATGTGAAAAATGATGGAAGTGGTGAAATCAAATTTACTGTCTGCAAAGATGAACATCTTAAATTAAAATATTTTTGTATTTGAAAAAATAGATGGTCAAAAAAGGGCATATGAATTTTAACAGTATTTTTTGTCTTTTATTTTTACTGGGGATCAAGATCAAGAAGTTGCATTTGCTAGGCAAGCACTTTTCCACTGAGCTACATTCCACACTGACATATGAATTTTTGAAAATAAAATATGAAACAAAGATCAATTTTAATGTTGACTACGTATAACAAAGAGTAATGGGATGGCAAGTAGATCTGAAAAGCTCTTGTGTACTCATAATGCAATATGTGGGAAATCATTTGTACAACTTGTGGAGGGGGGTGGAGGGAGGAAAAGTGGGAGAAAAATGAGGAAGGGGTAATAAGTTTGACAAGAAATGTACTCATTACCTAACTTATATAAATATAACCCCTTTGCACATAACTTTAACAATAAAAAATTGGTAAAAAATAAAAAGCTCATCAAGAACTTAAAATATCAAACCTCAGGACGACCAAAAAAATAATTTAAAATATCAAAAGACAACACATGTTAATATTATACTGTATGACAACTGAAATTGCCTTCAAGAGTAGGAGACAAATATAGATAACTTTGAATCAGATTAGAAAAGCCCTAAGAAGCCTGTTGCTGGTGGCTTACAGCTTCCTAGCTACTGATAGCTGGAGCAGAAAAGCCCCCACGAGACTCTTTTCTCCAATTAACCAGTCAAAATCCAGAATGGATGAATGGGCGCAAAAGATGTAGTAGATACACAATGTGTTCTATGCTTCCATCAGAAAAAATGTCATTGTCCCATTTGTAAGGAAATGGAAAGACCTGGGAAACATTATATTAAGTGAAGTAAGACACACCCAAAGAAAATAAATTGCCTGATTTCCTTCATTTGTAAGAACTAGCATATGTCTATGAAATTCATGACAGGGGATCGCAACAACCCAAATGCTTATTGCATAGGACCACTTATAATGAAGAGTATCAGCATGAACTCCAAGATATGGAAACAAGAGATTCTTATATCCTATGCATAGTTTTGTTTTTCTTTATTTTTTTCTGTACCTTGTGTCTTAAATAGAAGATTATTCAATTAGTGGAAGGGAAAGGAAAAAAATAAACTGCATGACAAAAGATGAAATAATGCAATATAGACATTCACTTGACATTATGTTGGATATCAACTTTACAACTTTGGAGGGAGGAGAGTAGGGAGGAGTAAGCAGCAGAAAATGAGGGCTGTGGTAACAGTGTTTAAAAACTAATGTACTCATTACCTTACTTATGTAATTTTAACTCCCCCATTACTTTTTTAATAAAGAATATTTTTAAGTAAACCAACAACAGAAGTGGAGCTGTGACTCACATGGTTGAGCAATAGCTTTGAGCACAAAGAGACTTGGAGATATTGCCAAAGCCATGCATTAACTCCCTAAACAAAACAAATAAAAAATACTAACAATGTATAATTGTTCTGCTATAAGAAAATTCTGACAGTTATAGTTGGAAGAGAAGCAAGTGGTAAAATTGTAATAGTTTAGAGTTACATGATAAAATGGCAAACATAGAACACTAAAATTTACCAATTAGACGTAATAAATAAACTCGCTGCCGACTTTGACCTTGTATTCAAGTTACTGTTCCCTTGGTATACGTTTAATACCCAGTGCATATCTTTGATTTCAGCCCTTCAGCCCACGTGGCTCTTGAGCGCACTGGGGGAGAGGCCCAGGCCTGGCGGCTCTGGAGCGCCCCGCAGTGACCTGGGCAGGGTATTAAGGAGTCAGAGCTGATGGTTCCAGGATTGCTAAGGCTGGCAAGCATCCCTGAACCAGTTGTCACTTCAGTCTTGCCGGTCTCACTGGGTGGGAACCAGTTCCATTCTTCACTGGTGTTTCCCTCCGGAGCGCTGTGGGTTGTTACTTGGCTTACACCTGTAAATTTATTCATTTAATTTATGTAAGGTTTTTTTGTACTCAATTCCTTAAGAAATGACAGCAGATTTTGGTTTTCTACTGTTATGTGAGAACATTAGGCCCCAGCAACACGTCATTGTGTAAGGAGACATAAAATGCTTCAGTACAAAAAAAATTATTACGTCTAAGTGGTAAAAATAAATTCATTTTACCTAATTTAAGGGAAATAAGCAAATGGTATATTCTTTCAAAAATTCTCAACACTTATTCTTGCCAGTCTACTTTTCATCCAAATCATTTGAAAAGTTTTTCCACTCAAATATCTGCACAGGGATGTTTATAGGACATGTAATCATAAGTATAAAATCTTAAAAGCAAGCAAGATGCACTTCAGTAGATGAATGAATAAACTCTGATTCAGACAGAAAAAGAAATGGTATTTATTAAGACAAAGAAATAATGTGAAAAACAATTAAATGACCCAAAAGCCATATTTCTAATGAAAGATGTCAATTTGAAACAGTTAAATGCCAGATGATTCTCATTTAAAACTTCTGCAAAAAAATATGATTAAATACTTCAGAGACTTTTAGGAGTTTGGTACAGCAAGAATTGAGTATAAAGAACCGGAACACTGTTAGGGTGGTGAAACTGTTCCATATGAAAGAATTTTAGGGGATACAGATCATTTTGAATTTTCTCAGACCATGAAATACATCGGTCCACTGCCTAGAGTGCCTGGATGTGATCTCTGGCCTTTGCTGTGTCCTGTAGTTTATGAATGGAACAAGCTATTGTATCTTATCCTGACTGTGTGTGCAGAAGTTATATGGGAAATTTGTTCCTTCCACTCATTTACTGTAAAACAGAAATGCTCGCAAAAAATAGGTATGTATATTCTTTGCCCTAGTGTAGCTCTCAATCATTTAAGTAGTATAAGGGGTATTAAAATGCTCTCTATGCACTAACATATGGAAACATATAAGAATTAATTTAAAGAGGAATCCTGGTATTTCTAACTCCATCTCTTTTAGTTATTACCACTTTTAAATAATCTCCTCAAATAATATGATTGTCCATAAAATTATAAAGCAAATAAAATAGTGACCCAACAACTTCAAAAATTCATCAAAATATCATACACCACGATCAAACAGGATTCATTTCAGGGATGCAAAGCTAGTTCAATATACACAAATCAATTAATATAATTCATCACATCAACAAGAGCAAGGATAAGAACCACATGATTATCTCAATAGATGCAGAAAAAGCATTTGACAAGATCCAACACCCCGTTATGATGAAAGTTCTGGAAAAATTAAGAGTCCATGGAACATTCCTCAATACAATGAAGGCTGTATATGACAAACATACAGCCAGCATTATACTTAATGGTGAAAAACTAAAGCCATTTCCTCTTAACTCAGGAACGAGACAAGGATGTCCACTCTCTACACCTCTCTTCAATCTAGTATTAGAATGCCTAGTTATAGCAATAAGACAAGATACAAACATAAAGGGGATCCAAATAGGGAAAGAATAAGTAAAACTCTCCCTCTTTGCAGATGACATTATCTTGTATTTAAAGAATCCCATAGACTCTACTCCCAAATTACTCAAGCTGATTCAAAACTTTGGCAAAGTAGCAGGGTATAAAATTAGCCCTCAAAAACCAATGGCTTTTCTGTATGCCAACAATGAGAAAAGTGTGGCTGAAATTAGGAAAACAACTCCATTCGTAATAGCCCCACAAAAATAAAATACCTAGGATTTAACTTAACCAAAGAAGTGAAGGGCCTCTATGATGCAAACTTTAAAAACTTGAAAAAGGAAATCAAAACAGAACTTAGAAAGTGGCAAAAACTCCCATGCTCCTGGATTGGAAATATCAACACCGTGAAAATGGCGATACTTCCCAAGGCTAACTACAAATTCAATGTGATACCTATCAATATTCCAACCTAATTCTTCAAGGAAATGGAAGAGGCAATTCCAAAATTCATACGGAACAATAAAAGACCCCGAATAGCAAAAACGATCCTCAACAGAAAGAACAGCGCTGGAAGAATATCAATACCAAATTTCAAACTCTACTATAAAGCCATAGTAATCAAAACAGCTTGGATTGGCATAAGAACAGACCTCAGGACCAATGGAATAGAATTGAAAACCCAGAAATGAACCTACAGACCTATAGCCATCTAATCTTCTATAGGGGAGCTAAAAAAATAGAATGGAAGAAAGACAGCCTCTTCAGTAAATGGTGCTGGCGAAATTGGTTAACTACTTGTAGAAAACTAGAGCTAGATCCTTATATATCACCCTGCACCAGAATAAACTCCAAATGGATCAAAGACCTTGGAGTCAAAGCAGACACTCTGAAAAAATTACAGAATGGAATAGGAGAAACCTTAGGCCTCCTTGGCTCAGGCCGAAATTTTCTGAATAGAGACCCAGAAACACAACAAATCAAAGAAAGGTTGGACAAATGGGATTGCATAAAGTTGCAGAGCATCTTCATGGCAAAGGACACAGCTAGCAAGATCAATAGAAGGCCCACGGATTGGGCGAAGATCTTCACTAGCCTTACAACAGACAGGGTCTCATATCGAAAATATACTTAGAACTCAAAAAAATAAATCCCCCAACAACAAATCTTCAAAGAAACAACTGCCCAATAAATAAGTGGGCTAAAGACTTAAAGAGAAACTTCTCTGAAGAGTAAAGAAGGATGGTCAATAGACACATGGAGAAATACTCAACCTCCCTAGGCATAAAAGAAATGCAAATCAAAACAACATTGAGATAGCACCTCATCCTAGTTAGGATGGCTATAATCAAGGACTCTAATAACAACAGATGCTGGAGGGGATGTGGACAGAAGGGAACCTTACTGCATTGTTGGTGAGAGTGTAAACTTGTTCAACCACTTTGGAAAGCAGTATGGAGTTTCCTCAAAAGACTCCATGTAGAGCTCCCCTATAACCCAGAAATCCCACTTTTGGGCATTTACCCAAATGTTCACAAACAAGACCACACTAAAGCTACCAGCTTGCGTATCTTTATTGCAGCATTATTTACCACAGCTAAGATATGGAACCAACCCAGATGCCCCCCAGTAAATGAATGGATCAAGAAAATGTGGTATACATACACAACGGAATTCCATGCCTCCATCAGAAAGAATGACATTGCTCCATTTGTTAGGAAATGGAAAGCCTTGGAAAAAATTATATTAAGTGAAATAAGCCAGGCCCAAAGAAACATAGGTCCATGGTTTCCCTTATTTGAAATAACTAGTATATGTCTGAGTCAAGCAGAAAGGTCAGATAAGTTGATGTTAGGGAAATGAACCCTTTCATATGATTGTTTCTAACACATTGATAAGATTATTTCTTTGTTGCTTTGTATGTCCCTCCCTCACAGTATAACCCCTGCTTTCACTATATTTTATGTCAGTATAATTTGTGGATGGGAAGCAATAAAACAAATCATTTAAATAGGGATACAGGTGGACCCATTGCAACAATGAGATGTACAAGTCATTATGTCTAAAATGAACTTTACAACTTTGGTGGGGGGAGGAGGATTTTGTGGGGGAGCAGGGGGAGGATGGGAAGGGATGGGAAGGGGAAACAAAGGAGGAGGGTACAACGCTTGATAAGAAATGTACTCATTATCTTGCCCATGTAATTTTAACCCCTCTGTACAATATTTTCACATTTATATATATATATATAGTGACCCAAGAATTTGTGAGAAACAGTGTACCCAAGGCACCTCATTTGTTAGTCACTTAGAGCACTGGAGAACTCTTGAGCACCTCTGCCTAATCTCATTCACAGTGGCAAAGAACTACTGGTGCTTGGCATTGTCATGGATATAATAATGATAAATCTCTCTCTCAGTCCTCTGTGACACACTCTCTAGGAGTCCAGGGAGGAAATAAAAACAAGAGCTACTCTTGATGGAGCATTTACCATGCCGCCAATAACCGTCTAGGTGATTCCTCTTAAACTGTAGCCTCAGGAGGAGCTATCTTACTATTTGCAGTTTAAAGTTGAGAAAATTGAAATATAGAGAAGTTAAGTAATGTGTGTGTTTGCATGATTATAGAGTTATAGATCCATGATTCAAATTCATGAGGGCCATATCCAGTAATAATAATTTCATATTGCCTCTCACTTCAATCAGCTTCTTAGAACAGGAAAGCTCACATTCCTCCTGCACTGAGGAATTTACACCTTAAAGGGGATGCAACAAGGGATCCCAGTGGATTGTGAGAATAGTCATTTTAGTTAAAAAACATTCTCACATTATGGGCCATTCTGAATGACCAATGTCTGAGTCCACTAGAAACAAAAGTTTTAAAAAAAAGTGAGGATGGTGCTAAAACCTTAATTTAGCAACTTCTAACTAGTGAACTCTTAAAGAAGAACATGCCCTGAATCTTGAAGTTTAAAGAATGTAAACTAGCACAACCAGTCTGGACAGCCATCTGGAGGTTCCTCCCAAAACACAACATAGGACTTTCCTATGACTCAGCCATACCACTCCTGGGCATCTACAAGTCAGGGCAATGCAAGGACAATTGTGTCTTCCTGCTCATTGTTCACTATTTATAATAACCAAATCATGGAAACAGCTTAGATGTCCTAGAGTAGACAAGTGGATCCCCAAAAATATGGAACATACTGGGATTTTACTCATCCATTAGGAAGAATAATATTAGGCCATTTGCAGAGAAATGGGTAGACTTAGAACAAATCATGTTGAGTGAGGTAAATCAAGATAAAAGAGGAAAACAATCCATATGTGGAAACTAGGCTAAAATATAACTGGAAATGAAAACCTACACATGACTCTAGGCATTTTTACACAATCAGACCAAAGGGGGATTTCCAGTAGAGGAGGAACCCAAAGGCATAACTGTCCAGAGCATGTAAAATACTATTTGTCAAAATTAATTCCAGGAAATGGAAACATGGGTTATTGATGTGTTCTTGTTGGTAGTGGTGGTGCTGTTTGTGTGTGTTTTTTTGCCATTGTTTTTCCATTTTCTGTTTCTTAGGGCAAAGAGGGGTGCAGAAGGGGAGAGAGAAGGGTGAACAAATGCAATCCTACTATTCACTATACAGTATGTGGGAAGTGAACTATGCAACTTTTGGGCAGAGATAGGAGGGGGAAACAGAGAAATTGAAAGAAGAAGAAAGAACTGTACATATTATCCACTTGTAAAATGGCAAAACACCTTAAAAATAACAATAACATTATATTAAAAGAAAAGATGACCCACCGGCACCATGATATGAAACAGAGGATAAATGATTCACTCTGGTATCTCTGGGGATTCTGGGTTTGAATATAGGATGATTTACATATCCAAGGTCAGACATTGGTCATGATGGGACAAATAAGATCATCCAGCTGTAGCATTATTGTGAGACTGAGTGAGACATTATAAAATTAGGTATTTAATAATGAAACTATGATCCATTAAAGCCTGATGAATAGTCATAGTGCTGGGGAACGTGAGGCAGGGCCTCAGGTTGCTCTGCTCATACAAAGTCAATGCACACATTCTATGTCAAATCCACCTGGAGGCAAAAAGACTAACGGAGTAGGACATGTTACTGGGGAGAGAGGTTTGAAGCAGGTCATTGAGGACTTGGAGAAAGAGTAGGATTTGAGGTGCAATTCCTTCAAAACCCCTTCTCCCTATGCAGAACAACTTCCTCTACTGAAATAGAAAATGTTCTTCTGCATGTGTATTACTCTGGAGATTTAATGAATCTAGAGTCAAATGTCCTCAGTTCAATTACTTTTTCCAAGGACACAGAGGCCAATTGCTTCCCCTGCTCCATAAATACCTAAGTCCAGCCAGGACCATTTCTTGGAATTTAACTGGAAACCCCTTCAGCATGATTAAGCGTCTCACAGAGTGCCTATGAATAATGACAACAATCCATTCAGAGCTCATTACGCAGCCCTGAATATAGTAAAGTATTCTTTCTGAAAAGAACAATGGAGTGCTTTAGAGGAGAGGAGTCCCCCAGGAGCTGTGCAGAAACAGGCAAAGATTTACAGGGAAGTTAACAAAGAAACAGTAAAACACTCTTTTCTTTCTTTGTCGGTTGAACGTTTCTCATAATATCACATCCTCCTTTAGCAGAGCTAATTGCGAAGTCCAGGACTCCAGTGTCACAGTGATTGATTGATTTGGATAACTGCAGAAATGGTAGAGGCAGAGCTGAGGTTCTGCCTTTATTTCCAGTGGATTCCTCGTCCAGATGCTTGACAAGCCCCACCCTGGCATGATGATAGAGCAGCTTGTTCATCTATAATTGTAGTCATTTGTAATACACCACAAACTTGCTTCCTAAACAGTTGTTTAAATTTGGGATTTGAAAAAGAAAAAATAGTGACATGAGTTATTCAAATTTTTTGACAGTGCCACACGTTACCTGTGCTTTCCTGTGACTGCTGTAAGCTTTGCTTCAGTTGGAGATGGCTTGTAGGCTAGTAATGAAAACCACGGAACAAGGAGGCAAAATTATTCAGAGATGCAAGATAAACATTTTGTTCTTGTTTCATAGGAATTTATTGTTTTTATTATAGATTTTTCTCCTCCATTTGTGGAATGAATTATCCTGGAGGAGTTTTTGTGGGATTGTTTCGCTTGTTTTTAATATCTTGCTGCATATTTTTCTAACATTGACTTTGTTGCATTTCTGTTTATAAATCATTACCAAATATGAAGCAAAGGCTTTGTTCATTGCTTGCTTCACAGTGCTTTTAATTTTGTTCAGTGCCTTCTCAACATAAGCTAGCACTGTAAACGAATTCACAAAACAAATTGCATTAGTGTAGATGTAGTGTAGTGTAGATGTAACTGGAAGTTCACCCAAGTGCTTGGACATTGGCTGTTTTCTTGATTTCACCCCTCATTAAAATATGTATCTGCCTAGAAAGCAAGGATAGCAGTATACCACTCACTTACTCATCTTCTTCAGCCATCTTCTTTTCTCTTCCTTCTGTACATTTTCTGTAAAATCTACAGCATTGTGTCCACATCCACCGGACTAAAATACAATTATACTCTCCAGGGAGAAAAAAAATGTTAGTAGAGAACAAGCTTCAAAAAATGTGCAAACCAAAAGTCCTATGTGTCAATTCTCAGTTAAAACCACATATTTAATAACAAACTCATAATTATTGGTGATCGCTAAGCCCATTGATCTAATGTAACCTCTGGGGATATTTGTAGGATATGCTAGAGTTTGATCAAACCATAATCCCTTTCAGGTGTTCATAGCAATGAATGAAAAATTTACACCTCTTGTGTCATCCTCTGAGATTTCTAATTTTCTGTCAAGAACATCACTATGCCTGTGGAAAAGCCCAGAACAGGGGGAAAAAAAAGTCCCTTGTACAGGTCAGGAGTGTCAGGGGTCAGCCCCACAAGATTCCTGACAGCACTTCCTTCACACCACTCGCCTTTACTTTTCTCTCTAGTGGAGAGTTAACCCTGAACGCTGGCTGGACCACCATTTGGGAGAAAGTCCAACCAACCTTGGCCCCGCAGATCCACAGGGGTCGTCAAATAGGCAGTCGCAATACAGTGCAAAGCACCAATCTGCCTATCCAGGTCTTATGATCAGAAGGCAGCTACCACCGCTGCAGTGCCTGTGTGCTACAAGGAGACCTTTCCTTATGAGTCCTCAAGACTTCTCTCAGGACCTTTTTATTATGACAGCCACAGACTGGAGCAGAACTTCAGGGTGATTTGTGGAGAAATATCAAAAGAAAATATACAGATGACATGAGTTTCCTTTTTGTGGTTATTTCATTCTAGCCATTTTGCCAAACTTTCTGAGCTATTTACAGGAAAATGAGAAGCCTCTGTAAACTTAGCCCCCATTAAGAGAGAGAGCTCATTAAGAGGCTTCTGCTCACTTACAGTACGTAATTTTCACTAGGGTTCTTCCCTTAAAGCTGACATTAAAACTTACTCTCCTAGAGAATAACAGCTCTGACAGAATTTTTAAGGTGTGACATGGCCAGAGGGCTGTGTGTTCTCTATTTCTGTTCCCAATGTCACATTCCATGTTGAATTCCAGGCATGACATAGCCTAGGTTTTCTCTGAATGGAATTATTGTGTCAAGCTCTGTAGGTTTTCTGTGTTCAAGTTCATTAGAAGAAATACCCGAGGTATCATGTACACATGCATTCTAAAAAAGAAGAAAGAGAGCACTTCTCACTCTTTCCATTTTCCTTCTGGGCTTGGGGCTTTCCTAAGCAATAACCTGAGGATCTTTTCTGATTCTATCTCCTGTCCACAACATTTCAACAGATACAACAGAGGCCAAGCTTTGTGGCAAGATACTCTTCTGGCCAGAGGCAAAGCTTTGTGGCAACCTCCCACTCTGCTATTTGGGAGTAACACATTGCTTTTAATGGAAGCCCACAGAGCAGAGCATTCACTATCTCAGTGAGAAGTTGAGGAAGAAGAACAAGTGGAGATTTAGTGATCAGTAAATATCTTCACCTGTCAGACACACCACTTTCTCTTTTGACTCCAAATGGCAGGTGCTATTTCTGTTGTTCTTCTAGTGGTACGTTACAATTTATGCCAAACCTTGCAGATTAATTAATGCAATACATTTCTGATATTCACATCCTACAGTGTTTGGAATTGGGAAGATGGGAAGAAGCAATATTTTGAAGATTCTGTCTCAAGGCTTCTAAGGAGAATGTTGTTTAGCACTTTGTTGAAGCAACAGTCATCTAAATGTTTCACTGGGGCCAGAATATTCTATTCCAAATAATAATCAATTGAATGTTGGCAGTAGTTGCTATTGCTTAACATCTGGTCATCTCTCAGGACTTGGACCTGTGGGTTTTCTTTTGACATGGCAGTTGTCTTCCTCTAGAGAAAGTGAGTTCCAAGGAGAGATACAGTGTCTGTTATGACCTGGCAACACAAAATGGCTTCCATCAAATTCTGTTCAGTTAGACCAAACAAATAAGCTAAAATGGCATCAAGAAGGTAGAATGGATTGCAATGTTTTATTGGCAAAAATGGTTCCAATTATACTCACATTTTATTTAGGAGCCTTGTAGCTTTGTCAGAAAGAATTATCATTTCTCTTCAGTTTTATTCGCACAATTTTCATTAAGAAAACTGGCAGGTCTTGTTTATCATTCATGGGCTGGACAGCAAGAGGAGGCTTAGGCATGGAATTGGAGAGGAACACCAGGAATTACAGTTTCTCAGAGTGGTGATTGGTGACTCTGACAGCTGGTTCTGTGAATCCCATAGAAATTCCACCCGGAGAGAGAGCAGGTTAGGATGGGAAGGAGAAGTTATACAGAAAAATATACACACAGGCATATGCACGGGCACACACACACACATACACATATATATTTGCTGTAGAAGCTCAATGCCTGCAAACTTTCTATGGTAGCATTTCAAAAAGAACACTGCCTTAGAAAAACATCGATAAAATATCAGCCCAAAGAAACATTGTATCACAGTGATTACTAGAAAATCTCTAGAATTCTATTTATGTAGGAAAAAAATCTTTTGATGCCTGTTTCCACGTTATACTGTTTATGAGAGTGAATTTATAACAAGCATTTAAAACTTAAAGCTATTTTGGTAAACTGGGTGTGCTATGGGATGGATGCATACATTTCTTCATATTTACTGGTCAATGTGATGTTTCCATCCATATGCAACATTGAGTTCTGATCCAGTCAACCATCAGGCATGTCTTATGACTTTAAAATTGTGTCATTTTCTTAAAATGGGCATGTTCAAGTTCTACATTCTAAATAGCACAAGATATGTAATACTTCATTTAGTTATTCTCAGTCTACTACACTGTACATACTCAGAATTTATGTTAGCTCTCACTTCATAACATTGAGCTTGCTGATTGACAGGTCTCCCATACTTCCTAATCTAGCAACCATAATTAAAGGATATCTAATGATTAAGAGAAGTGCTCATTATATAACTGCAATGAACCTAATGCACTCCATTGCATTATTTTTCTATTTTTATTTAATGTGTCTGCAATAAATCTTAATATTTTATATTTAAATGTAGATTCATTTTAACTATTGCTCATGCAACCAGAGTATTAGAGAATTTTGGTAGTGATGAATATATTATATACATTTCTGATGGAACACAAGTGTAAAGGACACAAGATAGGATTTAATCCTCCACTGGTAAAATTGGCACACTTCACAGATCATAAGTGAATCCAGAGCACTGAGAAAAACGGAACCAGAAGCTTCAGTTCATTGCAGTTTTCTTCTTGGAGATAGTTAAGATTTTCAGAACGATAGTCAGTTGGCAGAGGCATCTTAACTATCTCTGCCTCCAACGCTGCTATGCATCATGAGCCAGTGAATTAAATTAATCATCTAGGAAATCCAATAAACTTTCCAATAAATTTCAGCCCTTATATCACTCATCAAATGAAAAATCTGCAAAGTAGATCTGTAGTTATTGCTGAAATGATTATGATGTGAAAGCCTGTCTCTGATATGTTTTGCAAAGGAAATTTCATAGTACACTGAAACTTGCCATCCTAGAAGTCAAAAGTGAACTCCATGCTTTTTGGCAATCTGGATCATGTATCAATTAATGAAATTAGTCAGCCAGGTGGTGAGAAGCATATTATGTTAGGGTTTAAACGTAGGCTATTTATATTAGCTTTACTTTAAAAACAGCTGTCAGATATGAATTGGACTACTTAGAAGCAATATAAAATTTCAGTCCAATGATCTCCCTGTGCCAGCAAATATGTTCTTGTTTATATAACGCTGAGTGCACCATATGAAAACCCTCACCACCTGCACATTCGTGTTCATTACAGCTCAGTTCACAATAGCTATCTTATGGAAACAGCCCAGATGTCCCATAGTGAATGAATGAATACAAAATATTATATATATATACATACATACATACATACATAAGATGCATGCATGTACAAGCATATATGTGTGTGCACCCATGTCATTTTATTCAGCCATCAGGAAAAATGAAATTATGCCATTTTCAGGGAAAAGGCTGGATTTAGAAAATATTACACTTAGTAAAGACAGCAAGGTCCAGAAAGACAAGTGGTTTCTAACTTGTATATGTATCCTAGGCCCAAATAGAATCTTCCTTGTGAACACACATAGAAGCATATACATATATACACAATTTAATTGACTATAATATATGCAGGAATGAAATCAATGGAGTAAAATTTGGAACATTTAACAGTTTAGAAAATAAATATCACAAAGTTGGAATAAGATTGTTTGCAGGAGGGTCTAACGGGAGGGATAAAGATAAATGAAAAAGAGGAAAGGAGACAAAGACAGCCAGAATATTAAGTGCAGCTGTGTGATAAAGGAGGTAGAAAATGTGCTATGAGCCTGAGGAGAGGAACAAATTGAACACAGGAAATTGACACAAAGTTTGATTCTGATCAAGAAGCAGTGGAGTTGTTAATCATGAACCCTTTGTATGACCTTTTGTCTGAACTTCAAAAGCAAAACCTGACAAAAAATAAGGAAGGTATATTAACTACATCCCCATCTGCAGAGAATATTGCCTAAGACCCCAGGGTGTGCACAAAAACATAAATGGCTGAACTAAAAAAAATAACGAGGAATTATAGAAATCCACCATCATACAAGATACGTAAATGTGGTCTCACTTTTAAAATAAGTTATTACCATCACCTTTCTTTTATGATTATGTGTTTGATTTATAACAGAAACCCTAAAAGCAAGAACTTGAATAAGGAGGGATTACTGTATTCCTCAATATGCCTTTCTTCAATAGAACTCTTAAGCACTGAAAGGTATGCCAAGCTAAACATCAATATATGTGAGGCATCTTAATGAAAATAGATTTACTATGAATCTATTTTCTCAGTACAGATTGTTTTCTCCTTATCCCCAAAATATAATTCACCATCTTATGTATGCAGATATAAGTGAATTTAATCAACAGTATGTGAAATCACTCGGTGTAATTGGTACTAATGATCCTTATTTGATCTTAGGAAATTTTCTCTAAAAAAGAGTTTCCAGCTCACTTTCTTCAAACTTCCACGCACAATAAAAGAAACACAATTCAAAGGCAAGTTTGCACATTTTAATACCATGAAATACCTTTCTATGAAAATATATCTGTGCACTGCAAAGAAGTGAATTATTTCACAGCTTGGAAAATAGCTCTGCAGGAAGCATATGACAGATTAGCATGAAAGTTTGTAATCTAGGGTAAGAAGACAACAATTATACAGTTTAGGCAAATACTGAAGGGTAAAATATGAAAATTAGTCTTTGACGAAGGGACTCACAAACTGTATCATAAACAAATGAAATTCTTCCCTATGACAATAAATCTGAAATAGTATCTCAAATTTATTATTTGAGATTTATTTATTATTATTATATTTATTATTATACTAGCATTACTAAATTTTTTAAGGTAGGATTTTTTCAATTACTTTTAACAATAGGGACAATCATTTCTCAGAACTGTCAGCTGGTCAGATTGCTCCTGTGATAATAAATTCACTTTTATTTTCCACTGAAGTGCTGGGAAGAGAAAGATATTTTTGAGCTAGTTCAGCGTGTAGGTATTAATGCATTTGGTATTGCCACCAAGTTATTAAGCTTCTGTCCACTCCTGTAATTCCAAACAGTAAAGATTTATTTCTTCTTCAACTCCTTCCTGATGTGAAGGTTTGGTAGATGAAATGGATGCAATTGCTCCCAATGAATCACACAAACTGAATTTCTTCGTGATGATTTTCACCCAGAGCAAATTAAAATCGCTGACTACAATTTAATGTTTATTTGTGACATTGTTATTATGTGATACTCACAACCCTGAAAGAACAATCTAGTTTCTTTACTTAAATATTTTTTTAAATTTTTATGTAGAGCTAATAACATTCAATGTAATATGATCTTCTTCATTTGATCACTTTGCTTTCCACTTTTATATTATGATATATTGCCAATCTTATAAAAATTGTGAAGGAAAGTAAGAGTTTTATAAGTTTTACCTTCTTGAAGGATACAATAGAGTGCTCTTTGGGATTCTAGAGATGTGCAGAAGCATCACCAGAAGTCTTGTAACCGAATATTTTGTAATCTTAGAGGGAAGCCTGTCACCTAGGAGCCAGCAAACTCTGTCACCTATTTCCATCAGCTATAGTAAGAACATACCTCTAGTGTCTCTCTAGATTTGCATATTCTGTACATTTCATATGCATGGATTTATAGAAATATGTAGAACTTAGTGAATAGCTTTTTTTTCACTTAGCATAGTGTTTACAAGTTTCATTCCATGTGTAACATATATTTTATTCTTTTTCATGATGAGAAAAATATTTTACTGCATTATTATACAATATTTTACCCTTGGTAGATAGTTATGGCAGTATTCCCACACATTCAGTATGAGGACTTAGAAAAGACAGTTGCTGGCCTGTATTTGTGAGAAAGTGTTTTAATTCTGTATAAAAAAATGTTCATTCGGTTATTTTCTTGGAATGGCTTAGAAACTTTCTTTTGTAATAACATTGCACTCTTCCCTCCAATATGTGAAGATTTCAGCTTTCTCGCAGTTTAAACATTTCTTGTTATTGCTTGACTTTTCTTATTCTAATCATCAGTTATAAAAGTGTTTTTTTTGTGGTTTTGGTACAAAAAATAATTAATGGCTTAGTTGGTCTTTTCATGAACTTATTGACTAATACCTTATCTCTTCAAAGAAATATATAATTAAATCATTTCTCTAAAATAATCACACATAATATGCCATCCTTATATTCCTATTAGTCTCTTCTTTCTTTCCTTCCTTCCTTCCTTCTTTCTTTCCTCCCTTTTTCCTTTTTCCTTTCCTTCTTTTCCTCTTTATATTTTTTCTTTCTTTCTCTATTGCTTTCTTTCCCTCTCTGTCTTTGTCATTTTATCTTTTATATCAGTGTCATGGTAATAGGTTCAGTTGTTGCTCCTTTTGTCTTTTGTGGCATAAGCATTTACACAATTATATTTTTTTAATCACTCTTTCAGAATATTCCATATGGGTTTGTTCATATGCTATGCCATTTCTTTTAATCTATGTACAAGTATATTATACTTTCTACCATTATTCTTATGCATCCATTTTATATTTCCTGGTGTGTTAATTTTTACACATTTATGATTCTCCATATTTCATACTCATTACTTATAATTTCAGTTTATTGCATTTGGCAAATATTTTTGTATACTTTAACACTTTATAATTAAGTAAACTTTACCTCTTTGACCAATATATGGTCTTTTGGGGCAGAATATTTCTTCTGTATACAAGATCAAATTTTGTTCTGCTGTTGTGTGCAACAGCAGGTTTGGTTGGTGAATAATGTGTTTAGATCTTATATATTTGATCATCTTCCTAGCAGTCCTCTATATTAGAGAGAAATATGGAAGTCTCCAGCTGCTACAGCTATTTTTCTCTTATATTTCATTAAACATTGTTTCATATATTTTGAGTCTTCCAGTAGCTGAATTATTAATTCTGCTTATAAGTACTATGGATACTTGATGAATTGTCCTAGAGAGTAACATTATCATCTGCTTTGCAGAAATTGACTCTGAATTTAGTCCTTTGTTATAAACATAATATAGATCAATGCAGTATTTCCTGGAAGCCAAGGGAAATGCAATGTGACTATGGGGGGAAAATGCAGATTAGAACAAGAGTAAACACAAAATAGAGGAAGAGAGATCAAGCTTTTCTTCCTCTTTTAGTTAATTCAAGTCAGAAAAACATGTGAAGTATCTGATATATATATATAAACATATATATATATATATATTCAATAGATTGAAAGTAGGTTATGTCTAGGGCAAGAACAGCAGATTTGGCTTTGGAGTTTGAGTATTTATTGAGATTGCTGGTGAGCAATTACTATGCATGGGTCCAGTCCATGGGACTGAGGTCATCTCTGGGTGAAGAAGTCTAAGTAATATAAATACACACAGACACAGACACACAGACACACAGACACACACACACACACACACACACACACACACACACACATTTTTTCCCCAGAGATACTGAGATCTTTAAATCTCCCTCTCCATTTTAGCATTCCTTTGCTTTTCAATTTTGGCCAGCTGATTACTATTCATTTAAAATTTGATCAGTTCCTAGCAAACCCTAAGCATCATTGCTACATCATTCACCTTCACTATAAAACAACTGCCACTGATCTTTCAACAAACAGTCAGATGAAAAGTTGCAGTGAGTAACTTTTAATCATGTAGGGACAAAAAAATCTTCATTAGGAGTTTCTAGGGAAATTGAAGATGGGTCAGCTAAGGACAGTTGCTTGCAAGAGCTTGCCGAAGAGCTGGCCTGTTGTGCCATTTTTGGTAGTTGCTGATTTTCATGGAAGTTGTGCTTTCATGGCTTTTTTCAACACTTTGAGACAAGACATCCAGGGCAAGTTGGACTGATGGAACACTCCTGTTCTTATCAAGATTCCAACATTTTGCTTGAGTAAATTTTTCTTCAGAATGTTGTGAGCTTTGGTTAATTTTCAAGTTCTGAAATTGTTGATTTTTAGGGTTATTTTTGTTGTGTTCACATAATTTCTATGTAGGAGTAGATTTTCAGAGTAGATTTTTGTTTTGTGAAATGTGGAGTTCATGAAATGCATTCTGCTCAAGAATGTAAAATTGGTAGCTATTATCCATGCCATCTTTCAATCTGAGCCTCTTCTTTTCTCTGTCTGTGCCTCAATGTATCCCCCACCACTTGTCCTGAAATGAAGCACACAGGATCTTACTTAAGAGCCTTTGTAAATGACTCTTTCTTCTTCCAGGAAGACATTTCCACATATCCTTGCAGTTTACTTACAGGGAATAGTTTGGGAAATTTTGGTCCCAGTTTAAGAGGTACTAAAAGTCACTTTTTTTCTGGGCGCATGAAATATCTAAATGCTGCATAAAAGCTGGACACATGCTACTTATCTTCATCCTCAAAAATGAGGCATGCTCTCTCTTTTTATTCTTTTATCAAGTAGTTTAAATATTTTAAACAGACACAAATATGACAAAAAAAATTGAACAACCTTTTCATTGTTGTTGTTGTTGTTGTTGTGGTTGGCTAGGTGGCCTGAACTCTGGATCTGGATGCTGTCCCTCAGCTCTTCAGCTCAAGCAAGTACTCTACCACTTGAGCCACTGATTTCTGAGACAAGCCGAAATGGTCAGATAAGTTGATGTTAGGCGAAATGATCCCCAAGATAAGGACTCAAATGTTTTTTTTCTTGCTTGCTATTGTTTCTAACATATTTATAAGATGATTTTTTTCATTGTTTTGTATGTCCCTCCCCCATGATAAAACCCCTGTTTTTGATATTGGCATAATTTGGGGAGGGGAAGGTGAAAAATAAATTGTTTAAATAGGGATACAGGTTGACCCATTGCAATGAGACTTACAAGATGCTATGTTGAAAAACGAACTTTACAATTTAGGCGGGGGAGGGAGATGAGGGGAAAAGAGGAGCATAGTTGAGGAGGTGGGAATGAAGGGATGGTAAGGGAAAAACAAAGGAGGAGGCAACAATGCTTGATAAGAAATGTACTCATTACCTTGCTCATGTAATTGTAACCCCTCTGTACAGTATTTTCACAGT
>NW_012267292.1:551675-578382 GCF_000151885.1 Dipodomys ordii
TAGAGTGCTTGCCTTGCATGCCTGAGGCCCTGGGTTCGATTCCTCAGCACCACATAAGCAAAAAAGAAAAAAGCCAGAAGTGGCACTGTGGCTCAGGTGGTAGAGTGCTAGCCTTGAGCTGAAGAGCTGAGGGACAGCGCCCAGGCACAGAGTTCAGGCCCCACGACTGGACCCCCCCCAAAAAAGATCTTTCTTTATTAAAATTATATTTTGATTAAAAATACACTATGTAAATGAAGTTAACATCAAAATGTATGCATGGTTTTAAAACTTTGCTTTGTCTTATATTTTGTGTACTGATATACCTATCTTAAAAACTTTATAGTTAGGTTTATTTTCATTTTTTCTCATTCATAGCTTAAAGATAGTATGGTTAGATCAGGCATAAAGTAGCAGTGAGTGCATAATTCATTCACCTTTTCTCAGTCCAGTGTGGCCATTGAAAGTCAATAACAATGTCTCCAGGCTGTATCATCTTGTACACATGATACTGACACTCTGTTTGGTAAGTATGCAAATAGTATTTGCGTATTTGCTAGCCAATGTTACCTAGAAACTTCATTATTGAACCTGAGCCCAAGTTAATCTTAAAATGACCAGAAAGGACGTGTGTTACTCTGAGGACTGAACTGCATCCACATGTCAAATTGATTTGTTCATGAAAATATATTAATACAGTTTGAAACTGGAGAAGATCTTAGATTCCTCTTAGCCCTAATTAGAGTTACATCAGATCCTTTGTGCAATTTTGCATAATAACAATGCTTGTATACACTCCAAGACTGTTTCATGTCTAAGGAAAATTGACAGCTTACCCTATACTTGCTAAATCTCAAAGTGTTTTTGCTTTAGGGATATTCTCTATACACTTTAACCAAATGAAAACAACAACAACAACAACAAAACCCTGCTTACCAAGGAAATGCACCTGGAGAAAAGTTTCATTAAATTAAAAAAAAAAGATGGAAAGATGGCTCAGTGGTGATTTTTTTTCATTGCTTTGTATGTCCCTCCTCTATGGTATAACCTCTGTTTTCACTGCATTTGATGTTGGTATAATTTTTGGAGGGGAAGGTAAATAAAAAAAACCCAGCAAATTGTTTAAATAGGGATAGAGGTTGACCCATTGCAATGAGACTTACAAGATGCTATGTTGAAAAACGAACTTTACAATTTAGGTGGGAGAGAGAGGGAGGGGGAGAAAGGAGTATAGTTGAGGAGGTGGGAGGGAAGGGATGGTAAGGGAAAAACAAAGGAGGAGGTAACAATGCTTGAAAAGAAATGTATTCATTACCTTGCTCTTGTTACTGTAACTCTTCTGTACAGTATTTTCACAATAAAAAACTTATTTACAAGAAAGAGAGAATGAAAGAAAGAAGGAAAAAAGGAATGAAGAAAGGAAGAAAGAGGGTTGGGATGTAGCTCAGTGAAAGAGTGCTTGCCTAGCAAGCGCAACGTCCTGGGTTTGATCCCCAGTGCCAAAAAAGAAAAGACAAAAAAAAAGAAAGGAAGAAAGAAAGGAAGGAAGGAGAAAGAAAGAAAGAGAAAGGGAAGGAGAGAGAGAAAAGGGGATGAGAGAAAGGGAGGGAAAGAGAAAGGGAGGGAGGGATGGAAGGAAAAGAAGGAAGGAAAGAAGGAAGTAAGGAAGGAAGGGAGAGAGACAAAAGGGATAGAACTAAGGTTCTGAGTTCAAGCCATAGGATTGAGACCTAAACAAACAGATAACTAAATGAATAAATATTTTTAATTTTTAATGTAATATTATAGAACTGAGAAAAATTTGATGCAGTCTTTAGGAAAATGTGAATGAGCTTCATTACAATATTGAGCACAAGAAATCATATCCATTTGTGTCAGTTTAAAATCTTAGATATAAACGTACCTATGCTCTTTCCTGAGAGAATGAATGCTGGAAAAAATATATAGGGATATTTTTTATGATAATCCTTTGCTCTAATTTCACAGACTGAAAAATTTCTTCTTGAATGGCAAATGCATGTACAGGAATGTGGCTTTTCTCATCTCAGTTCTGGCACAAGAAGATCAAAACACAACAACTACAACAAAATGGCTAACTTCAAGCAACTTTTTGCAGCATGGTTATAAAGATGAGCTAGATAATCTAGATTTCTTCATCTAGGTACATGAACTGGGACATGGAAATGGTTTACACCTTGTCAGAAATAATGAGCTGTAATATAAGCAAGATTCAATGAGAAAAGAGGTTATTGAAATGTTAGATCAACAACGCAAAATAAGTGTCACCCAGATTTATGCTTAAAGATCTGAGAGAGAGCAGGAGTTAGTGACCACTGAATTTCAAGACCTGTGCTTGCTTAGGCTTGCAGTGCAAGCTGTCAACACATCACTGCACTGATTGCTGTGCTTAGCCACTTTAGATGGTTGAGTGTCTACTAGACTTCTCAGACACAGTAGGCTCTGTCCAGGTTTAAATTGGACAAGCATGATAGAAGGATACATGGCAAGAAGCAGCACAACAACTGCTTGATTGAAAAACAAAAAATCTGTGTGATTCAATTCCCTGTTTCCAATATTCCTCCTTTTATACACTCGGGACAAGGTGTAGTAGAAGAGGGAAGGAACAGAAGTGGGTTCAGCCTAACCAAGCATGAAAATGTCAAGGGCTCTGGACATTTCCTACTTTTATGCCTGTTAGTCCCACAGCTGTGAGGTAAGGGGAATGTCGTGTGTGTGTGTATGTGTGTGTGTGTGTGTGTGTGTGTGTGTCTGCATGTGTGTGTGTGTATATATTTGTGTGTGTGTGTCTGCATGTGTGTGCGTGTATGTATTTGTGTGCGTGTGCCTGTGTGTGTTTGTATATGATGGCAATAAGGCCTGCACTTGGTGCCTTTTACCTTAGCTTGGGTTTTTACTCAAGGCTGGCACTCTACTATTTGAGCCATAACTCCATTTCCTGTTTTCTTTTGCTTTATAAATGGTTAATCAAAGATCGGATCTCAGCAATGTTTTTCCCCAGGGCTTTGATCCATCATCCTCAGATATCTTCTCCAATAGCTAGGACTACACGCATAAGCTACAGGTACCCAGCTTCTTTTTCAGTTTCAATATAAGACAGAACCAAATTTTGCCAGCCCTAAAGGACCAGGAGAAGGCAGAACCTTTTCTCAAATTGGATCAGAGATGTTGTCTAGTTTTCCACTAAGCAGATAACTTGCTAGAGGATGCTATAGAACAAAATACATATGAAAAGTGAGCTGAATAGGAATTTACCATCTCCATGATTTTGTTTTATTGTTTCTAAAAAAATAGTTTATTTTAAACTTAGTGGTTGGAATGAATGTACATAAAATGGATGTAAATGGTTAGAGGATGTATTAGATATCTAACATTCAATATATTGAACTCTGAACATTCTAATAAGCCTGTGAGGATTCCTACTAATCTGCTTGGAAGTATAATGTCACATACCCTGCATCTTTTGAATATGATTGCTTTTCAAGCTCTTGCATATGGTGATGAATGCCTGCAGATTCGAGATAAACTGAATCTCTTAAAATGCCGAACTGAACCTTCTAGTCCTGTGGGCACAGAGGAAAACTAAGAGGTTCCAGGCAGTCCCTCGGCATCACACATCCCCCACCCCCCAGATTCTGGTACTCTTCAGCTGCAAGGCAGCAGGAACCATTAGTGATGCCTGAATCCAATTTTCCTTGACGTTCAAATGTATTCAAGGTTCAAAGCACTTTCAAGTCTACTTGAGCTGATAAGGAAAAGTATACATTAAGGGGTGCAGCAGATTTGGTATTTAATCCTCTACTGGAAAAGCTTTGCCTATGGGAGTGTGCTAACTTCCTAAAAGCAACAGAACAAGATGAGGTGCAGTGCATGAATAGAATGCACTGGGAACAGGACTTCTCACCAACCACTACTGCTGTGTTTCCACCACTCTGTCTGGTCTCAGGAAGGAAAATGGGAAGCACTGATGCTGGTAGAAGTGTTGACCTGTCTTTGGTAGTGATAGAGAGATGTACAATGAAGACACTTTGAGAAATTCATTCCTTTCCAGGCTGATTGGTATCCAGTTGCTTTGCAATGCTCCATCCCAAACATACACAGAAATCTCTGACTTGCTTTGTGTGTGTGTGTGTGTGTGTGTGTGTGTGTAATTCTTCTCTTTTCAGATGGTTTATTCCATGTCTTGGATATTATTTTAATTATATTTATAATATTTTGTTTATTTTTAATGTTATTGTTATTTGCTATACATGTTTTTAAGTATTAATTAGTTATATAAAAAGTTTGATTCAACAAGTCAGATAATGTGTCCAGTGCATCTGGACCAGTGTCACCACTTCCTCTAGTAACTTTCCAATCCCATCCACACCGTCAAGTTAGTTCAACTAATTACATAATGTACATTGAATAGAATGACTGTATTTGCATGGCTTGGATTTTGCCATTCCTTCAAGGATGTATAATTGACACTGATCTTTAATTTATAGTTCACAAACACATGACCACAAAATTTAGAAACTGATCGTATTCTCACTTCCCGAATGTATATCCTGTAAATATTAGATTTCAAGTACACTTGAAGAACTCTCTAGTCATAATAAACTCTTAATTCCCTCAAAGCAAGAGAGAGAATATAAAAGTCTGTATTCCAAGTCTGTATTTTTAATTTGGACTAAGTAAAAGGTGCTTATATAATGGAGCACCTGAAACAAGTATTTTCAATAAATCTTTCTTCGAAATGCCACATATTTCTAAGTAAACTGCATAAGAAAGCTAGCAAGATTATCAAACTTCATATTTAAAGATCATAAGCAAAGGCTAAGTTAAGAGTTCTTACATGCTGCAATTCCTGGTGTTCATATTAATGTTTCACTCACTGAGAAGACAAGCAATTGTTGACTTTGTAATTCTTTGATACAAACTGAACAGCTTGCTGGGCAATATGCAAAGACTAAGAAGGAAGAACTCTCAAACTCTGCACCAAATGTAACAAATCACCAAGAAAAAACTTGTAGTAGTGAAGTTTGTCAGGCCCAGATAGGCAAATAATTCATGCTTTTCTTTATCTATGGAAGCTAGGTTTAGTTTATAAACTTACAAATAAGTATGTGGGGTAGTATGGAAGTGTAGAGACACATACTAAATGATGTATGGTGGATTCAAATAATGTAGGTCTTTAGAAAGGCAAAGGCAAAGTCAACAAAAGAAACACCAGGAAGAGGATACTTGAAAGGGGTGAGGTGTGGGAGTGAGAGACACAGCCAAAATTTCAATGCACATCCTAAAAGCACTGAGAAATTTGAGGAAAGGGGTGGGTTGGAGAGGGACGAATGAGAATGTTGAAAGGGGTGACATAGATCAAGATGCATTATATTCATAAACTGATTTGTCAACTTTTTTGTACAACTACTTAAAGAAAATAAAAATAATTGCTATAGTGTGTATCATCACAACGTACAAATGTATTTTGTTTAACCAAAGTTCACCTTATAACAAATGCTCTGTCCTACTACGTAAAATGCCATATATTCAAAAAGACAAATCTGGAGTTATATCACACAAACTACTACATGAAAGTATGGGTATGTTTTGGTTGTGAATGCCTTTTAATATGCACTATCAATTTGTTCAATATAACGCAATGGCAAATTCTCGTGTAAGAGATAGCTGATCATTGCTTAAAAGATTCAGTACCTGGAATTTGTTTTATTCCTGGTTTTAATAATGTTAATATGTTGAGTCAAATCTAGTGCAAATCTAGAGCATTTTATTACCAGGAGGAGAAATAAATGAAAAACAGACTAAGATTTGGGCTCGACTGTTCTTTTCAGAAGCAATATTGGATCTGTCTATATAGGATCTCCTTGTTAAGTAGATATCCTTATGATTGTCACTAGTTCATTGCTAACCTTCACCTGGCTTGAATTTTTAAACCCATGTTCTCTGTAGATACCATTTTCGCTATTGAAACGTGCCCTTTGGCAAAGGAATGATATATTTGGGAAGCAAATAGATATAAAAAATAACAACAACAAAACATAAACTTGGGAATTATGTCTCTTTGGGGGAATCAAAATATTGTCATCTTCTCATCCCAGTTGGTCTGACTGGGAACTAAAAGTTGATTGCCTAGGAATCTACTCAGGCCTGCATAAAAGAGAAAATTGTCCACTTGTAGTCAAAGGCAGCTTTCCTTAAGTGAATCAGAATAACTCATGTCTCTGATGCCCAAGTCCCTCATCAAGAATGAAGGAATCTACAGGAAGCCCAGCACAGATGTGGATTCAGGAAAGATGGGGCAGTGAATGGGATGTGACTGGTAACCCTGAATGGTCCAATCTTAGGAAGAAATTAGCTTATTATCACTATTAGTTACAACCTATACATGGAAATAGAATTTCCATCAGCTGGGTGCTAGAAGCTCACACTTATAATCCTAGTTATTCAGGAGGTTGAGATTTGATGATTGTGGTTCAAATCCAGCCTAGGCAGAAAAGTTTGTGAGATTCCCATCTCCAGTTAAGCAGTATATGAAGCTTGACACAGAGTTAAAGGCTCAAATGGTAGAGGACTAAGCTCAAGTGAAAGAGCCAAAGCACAACACCCAAGATCTAAGATTAAGTCTCACTATTAGCACAAAACAATGAATGACAGCAGCAGCAAAACAACGACAAAATAAATGTCTTGATCACAATGCATTAATATCCTCCTTTAATAAAACCATATTAATAACCCAAACTTCTGCCTTATGAAACTCTCTGCCAGTTAATTACTGGTTCAGTATTTGTCATCCACATTATAATGCAAGTGTCATAAGAATGGAAAAATATAACTTCTGTGCCTGTTTCTACTGATACCTATAGCGTTATTAGCGTCATCATTACTAAGAAGGTTCCAAGCAAGTAAATGACTTCATGAATGGCCGTTATGAGCCTCGATGCACCCAGGGGTTATTTTTGTCTTGGAGTACAGAGTAATTACAAAATATTCACTTTCTCTCTCCCCTCTAAATTATTTTTATAGAACATCAGAATTATGTTTATTTTGTTAAAAATAATTTTTCAAGAAAACTATATTTCAAGTAGCAAATTTTGCATAGTTGTAAGAAATTATTATTGATTTAAGAAAAAATAGAACTGGGCATATCATAACCCATGGATTTTTGTCAGAAACAATGAGTATGTACCTATTGAGATTCAATAAATTTCAGTGTGTGGACTATTTCAGTTACGATATTTAATGTAAAATGAGATACTCAGAACACACAAGACACTTTTCCCATGTGTGCTGTGGTTTGAAAATACACCCCTCTGCCCCCCGCAGAAGCTTGTATGCTGGAATCATGCATCTTCACCATGACAGTGTGAGGAGGTAGGATCTATTGGCAGGAGTTTGGGTCCTGAGAAATGAACAATGATTAATTCTGTCATGCCATTTTTCCCTTAAATGGATGGTTGTAAAGTAATTCATACTGACTCTCACACACGTCCTTCCCGTTTTCATTTATTTTCCCTGTGAGGCCAAACTACAGCCCCCTTACAACATGGAGCTACCCAGATTTGGATATCTTATGCTCTAGAATCATGAACTAAAACATGTTTCTTTATAAATTACTCTGTTGTAGAAATGCTATTATAGAAACAGAAAACAGATGAGCACAATGATATAGCATTTCTTCAGTTAAAGCCAAAGTAACCATAGTATCTGGTACAGCTAAATATTACCTGATACATGAATGTGTTTAATATCTTAAACATATTATTTTATATATTCTTTTCATAAATGTAAGATATTCCTTTAACACTTACTGAAATATTTACACAAACTAGAGGAATTATCCTCCTTATTTATATTTTCTAAAAAAAATTTCTAATGAATCTCTACTACCTATTAAGAGTAGTAAGTTTGAAGTGATGAATCAGGAATGATCAACTAATCAAAAAGTTATATTCTAAGAATAACTGTTTTAGAATTACTAATTTTACACAGAAGAAGTTGTTTCCCACTCTTCTTGGAACAGGAAAATGTGGCAGAGTATAGACAAAATTAGAAGCTTCAAGAATATGATGCTACTGACAAGAAGTCATATTATATGTCTGCATCACATGGGGATTTACAAACTTTATCAAAACTTGATCTGAATACTAAGATACTGCTAGCTGATTCTGCTTTTACTCTGCTTTCACTTATGTAAAAATATTAGAGTTACATCATAATAATAGGATCTAATATACATGATCAACCTTTACTGAACATTTTCAGTAGGTTAAATATGCTTCTAAACATCTTTTATAGCTGTAATATTTAAATCATCCTAAATAATAGTTAGATTAATAGACCCCCTTGTAGATGATTATTATGGGAGTTAAGGAATAAGGTTCCAAACAAAGAAGTGTGCATCTTCACATAGCTACTTAAGCTAAGGATTCAAATAGGACATTTATTACTTACTTCTCTATGCACCTGAAATGGTGGGATGCACTGGTTGAAGATAAGCAAATTATGTAACAGATATCATTTTCTGCTGTGAAAAAAAGCTGCACTCATATTTCTCTACGTGATGTATTTAATCATGTTCCTTGAATTCTCCATTCTTACCTGGCGTCTGATATAGAATGGGAGCTCACTAAATGTAAAGTGAGTGAGTGACAGCAGGAGTTTCACAATAACTGCCTGACTGCCAGCTCAACCAGGCACAGTGAAGCAGTTATGACTGTGAACCACCCTCGGTGCTTCTTCTCTCTGAGAGAGCACTAACCAATTTTACCATTGATGTAGAGCCTTCTCACTGCATATAAAAAAATATCTTCGCATACAGAGCAGGTGCAGTCTAAGAAAGGAAGTGGTATGAAACTCTAAAGACACAGCACTTACTAAAATCCGGAGCTATCCCCTTAATAATATGCTTCTAGAATCATCTTTTAGCTCTCTGTCTGGGTCGTCCACAGCAGGCATGTTTGCTGATGTATTCATCACTCTGTTATGATATTTGCTTATCATCTCTTCCCCAAACCTCACCTCGCTCTTACACCCTGCTCACTGGCAGAGGTGACAGGGCCCCAGCATTCCAAGCTGATTTAGCCATTGATATCTTCTCTCTCGTTGACTAAGGGAATGAAAACATACCCTTTTCAGTATAAGATCATTGAAGGGATATTTTATCTTAAATTTAAATTCCAAAGTCAATTCAGGGGGTATTACATGAGGCAATTCAGGAGAATGGCATGAGGCAAATATAGTTTTTTGGTAAGCATCATAGCATGGTGCCCTATTAAATACCAATGTCTGTCTCTTTCTGGCCCAGATAGGTGTTAGAGGAGATTGAAGTTTTAGCAGCTAAGTGAAGATTTATTTGAGGCCATTTTGCATGGATACACAATTAAATTTAGACTTATTAACACTTCTAAGAAGCACACATTGGCAGCCAAGACTGAGATCACAGGAGCTTTATTAAAAACAAACAAACAAAAAACACACTGAAATGAGATATAATTAATAAAGTTTAATGGAATTAGGAAAGTTCTGGTACTGGTCAACATTTTAGATGAAAGATGGCCTGGATTTTCCCATGTACCACCTACAATTTAGCAAGCCAAATTCATCACAAGAAAGCCATAAAAGGGATATTAAAGTGACGTGACTGGACCACAGCAGAATTGATTATTCCTGGGACTGGTTAGGCATCTCTCAGCTTGTGATTGATTGAAGGTTTAGGTGCTAGGGTATGCCAAATCACTGATTTGTGTGTTGGTAAGTACTGAGGTTTGAACTCAGTGCCTCTAGCTATTATCTTATCTATCTATCTATCTATCTATCTATCTATCTATCTATCTATCTATCTATCTATCTATCTATCTATTTATTGCTCAAAGCTGACACTTGGCCTCTTAAGCCATACCACGTTTCTGTTGGTCAATTGGAGATAAAAGTCTGTCAGGGTTAGTTCTGAACTATGATTTTTAGACCTCAGCCACCTAAGTAGTTGAAGTAACAGGCTGGTGACACCAGTATCCTGCAGTAAACTTGACATGTTATAGAGAAAGGCCAACATGTTTTGAAAGTTATAAACTGCAATCTACATCTTACACTGGAAGTCAGACCTGGGATCTTGAGTACGGATTATTTGTAGAATTTCTACTTAAGAATAAGTTTTACATTGTTTGAAGATTGCCAGTTGACAACCACAAGTAAGTCTCCAGCAGACACCATCAGAGGCTCCATCATCGCACGGCCTAAGGTATTTACTGTTTGGAACCTTGACAGAAGAAATTTGTAAATGTTTCTTTCCTTCAGAACATTAGCTTCTCCAATTGATATAGCTGCACAACGTTTGAAGCCCTGTGGGGGGCATATTTGAGGTATGCTAAAACCTGTTTTACTCATTTTTCCAGTTCAGTGCTATTAAAGATTGACTAGAGCCCGGGACAGGTGGCTCACACCTGTGATCCTACATACTCAGGAGGCTGAGATCTGAGGATCACGGTTCAAAGCCAGACTGAGCAGGAAAGGCTGTGAGACTCTAATCGCCAATAAACTGCTAAAAAACTGGAAGTGGCAGTGTGGCTCAAGGGGTAGAGTGCTTGCCTTGAGCTGAAGAGCTGAGGGACAGTGCCGAAGCCCAGAGTTCAAGCCCCATCATTGACCAAAAAAAAAAAAAAAGATTGAGTAAAAATTCTGACAATCCTGGCCTGGAAAATATGCTCTATACATTGAATTTTTAAAGCACTTGAAGCAAACTATAGCTAGCATATATTCATAGATGAATTCTGTCCTCAACTAATAATTTCTATATTTGATTAATAAGTCCTTTGAAGACACAGATTGTAAGGAAATAGGTTCATTCTACAAGGCTCTTTATATCCATTATATTCAAGCAAACAGTTGTCTACCACTCAGAAATCCAAATATGTTGTAGGCAGTACCAAATTAGAAAAGGAAGCTAATAATAATAAAGTAAGACATTGAATATCTCAACTGAAAATTTGGAGAGAAAAACAAGAGAAAATATCTATGGAATAAAAAGGAGAATAAACTACCTTAACAATACAATGAATTTACACACTCAAAGTGCATACAAAATTAAAAAAAAAAGTTCTATAATTCAAATCTTGGACTTTGAGATCAGTATTGTTTGTTTGGTGCCCAAACTCTCAAATTTCTCACCTCATTCATTATCATAAAAATATAAAACATAAATAAATTCTTTGCAATTTTTTTAGTGTCTCTGGATTTATACTGGCCAACGACCTAAAGTATTTCCCTTAATATCTCTGGTACTGACCATGTGCCTTGATGGTGGTGTTTGGAGACATAGAGTTCATGGACCACTGGGAAAGTTGTTCATGGACCACTGGGAAAATTGCTCATGGAAATGCTCACTCTGACAGTCCTGCAGTGTGCCCATGATGAAGTGCTGCCATTGACTCTGCACAGAACTGTGACTCTGGTTTGCAAATAGAATATCTGGTAGATACTGAGACTATAACCAGGAATGTAATGAACACTTCAAGGAAATTCAATGTTTGTCTGGTGACAATATGAAAACTTCTCCTAACTTCTCTCTTTTGTATGTTCCTTGTGGGTAATTTAATATTTGCAATGTCTGACACATTCATGTTTTTTACCTGCCACGTAGCCGTGATCTTCAGACTCCTCTTTTGGAAATAACCTGGTATTCCCACAAATAACTATAGTTTCTTTGGGGACTGGATCATTTCCTTTGGCATAGTGTCTTCTAAGCCGATGCACATTTTAGTACCCTTCTTTTTGTTTATATTGTATTTACATGCACATGAACACCAACATGCCACATTTTCTCATCATGTAGCTGTCTCTGGATATCTTCATTATATCCTTATCTGGATCATTTGCTAAAATAAACATTGGAGTGTACGTATTTTTTTCATATTCAGATTTCATTCCCTGTAAAGATGTTTGCAGAAAGGTAAGTAAATTATAAAGTAGTTTTATATAAAATTTTCCTAATTTTAAAAACAATTTATCATCTTTAAGTAATTGTACAAATGAGTTGACATTTAACAAAGTAGTTTATGAATGCAATATGTCTTGATCAATGTCACCCCTTTCAACGTTCTTTACTTTTTTATTTTAATTTTTTATAGTTTTCCATATTGTCTATCACATTTGACATTACCACCAATAATTTACTAGGGTTTTCTTCTGTCCAGATATCCCTCTAGTACTAGTTAGTTTTTGTCATTTTGGTAGCTGCTGTTTTAGCTAGGCAATATTTTTTCACTGTGATTTTGATTTGGCAGATCATTGCTGATAGAGAACACATTTTCATACACTTGTTTGATAGTTGTATGTCTTCTTCTAATACCTGAATCCTTAACCTATTTTCAATGAGATCTTTCAGGGTTTTCCTCTACTACTGAATTGTTTGGGTTTGTTGTATGTGGCATTACTTCTTCCAGGATGGTTTGCAAATATTTTCTCTTATTTTTCAGAATATTATTTTACACTCCTACATGTTTACCTTGTGTTGAAACTTTTTACTTTGCTGCATATCCACTTTCATTTTTGATGTATACCATTCTGTTAAATCATTACCCAGTCAAATGGCAAAAAGCTTTTCCTTTAGAAATTTCACAATGTCAAACACAATGTTTGGTGTTTTATATACAGCTTTTATAAAAGTCAATGTTTCTGCTTTCTGAAAGTTTTTGTACTACTCCGAGTATATTATTATTTCATTATTTTCCATTTGTATACAAGAATAAAAAGTGACTAAAAACCACTAAAGCATTTTATTAAATGTGGAGAATTTTGTTACAATAATCTTTTGATTGAAATTCTTAAGATTACAAGACTAGGGCTGGGAAGGTGGCTCAGTGGTAGAGCGCTTGCCTTGCATGCCTGAGGCCCTGGGTTCGATTCCTCAGCACCACATAAGCAAAAAGCAAAAAGCCGGAAGTGGTGCTGTGGCTCAAGTGGTAGAGTGCTAGCCTTGAGCTGAAGAGCTGAGGGACCACGCCCAGACCCAGAGTTCAGGCCCATGACTGTCCCCCCTGCCCCCGCCAAAAAAAGATTACAAGACTAAAAATAAAGACATAAATATATTTCAATTTAAATACAACTTTTAAGTGTAACTTACTGTTTATTTTTTGTTGTGAAAATACCCTACAAAGGGGTTACAAATACATAAGCAAGGTAATGAGTACATTTCTTATCAAGCATTGTTGATTACTCCTTTGTTTCCCCTTCCCATCCCTTCCCATCTCCCCCCCCACCCCACCAAAGATGTATAGTTCGTTTTTTGACATAATGTCTTGTACATCTCATTGTTGCAATGGGTCCACCTGTAACACTATTTAAACAATTGGTTTTCCCTTCCCCTCCCCAAATTATACTAACATCAAATACAGTGAAAGCAGGGTTATACCATGGAGGAGGGACATACAAAGCAGCAAAGAAATCTTCTTATAAATATGTTAGAAACAATAGCAAGAGAGAAAAAAACTTTTGAGACCTTATCTTGGGGTTCATCAACTTATCTTGACTGTTTCTACTTGTCTCAGACATATACTAGTTATTGCAAATAAGGGAAACCATGAGACCTATGTTTCTTTGAGCCTGGCTTACTTCACTTAATACATTTTTTCCAAGTCTTTCCATTTCCTAACAAATGGGGCAATGTCATTCTTTCTGATGGAGGCATACAATTCCATTATAAAGTATCTATGTCGGGAGTCTGAGAAACTAATCTGAATGTACCAGATGGCTTTAGAACTTTTTAAACCCACTTTTTGACCCATTTTCAATAGCATAAAAGGACACCAATAGATGCAAATGTGTATGATGTGTTAAAATACACACACACACATCTGGACTTAACTTGGAGAAAACACTGGTCCTGTGATTTGAAAATCTTTGGCATGGAATAAGCATGAATCAACCATTAAAAATTTCTTTGGCAATACCAAAACTTTTGGTTGTAGTAGGTTAACTTAGGTTACTTTGATTGAAAATTCTGTAGAAAGAAATCATTTTAATACTTGAAGTATATTTATAGAAATTTCAAAATAATATATCAAATAACAATCTGAAATTTGATACTAAATTCTTAGAGGAAGCTGGAAGAATGGCAGGATTATTCATGCTTGAGACTCATCTTATGAGAAGGCTAAGAAAACTAATCCTTACAAAAACTTCATAAAAAATGCAAATCAAAACATTGAGATTTCTCCTCACACCAGTTAGAAGGACTCAAAATTAGTAAGAACATATGCTGGAAGGATATGTCCAAAAGGGGACTCTACTCCGCTGTTGGTAGGAATATGAACTTGTTCAGCCACTCTGGAAAGCAATATCAGTTGCCTCAGAAGATGGTAGGGGGAAAACAAAGGAGGAGGCAACAATGCTTGATAGGAAATGTACTCATTACCTTGCTCATGTAAATGTAACCCCTCTGTACAACATTTTTACAATAAAAAAGTACAAAACAAAAACAAAAACTATATATAGAGCTTCCCCATGACCCAGCAATTCTACTCCTAGGAATTTATGAAATTGTCCATGAACCAGGCCACACTAAAGCCACCAGCACAACGATGTTCATTGCAGCATTGTTTACCATAGCCAGGATATGAAATCAACCCAGATGTTCCTCAGTGGACAATAGGATCAAGAAAATATGTTATATATACACAACAGAATCCTACTGATCCATCAGAAAGAATAATTGTATAGTATTCATAAGAAATTGAAAAACTTGGGAAAAATTATAGTAACTGAAGGAAGCCAGAAAGAAACACAGGTTAAACCGTTTCCATCATTTGTGATAACTAATATGCGTCTACAAATCTTCAAGTAAACACACTGAATGGAAAAAGAAAATAAGTACATGGTAACATTATAAATTATATAGGACTCTAGGCATTCACATGGACACCAAAGTCGGATATCCTTTTCTTTCTTCTTTCTTTCTTTTTTTTTTTACATACTGTTTTTTTCATTGTGAAAATACCATACAGAGGGGTTACAATTACATAAGTAAGGTAATGAGTATATTTCTTATCAAACATTGTTGCCTCCTCCTTTGTTTCCCTTTCCCATCCCTTCCCATCCCTCTCCCCCCCTACCCTGCGCCAAAGTCCTTTTTCTGTTTATGTAGTACAGAGGAATCGAACCCAGGCTTCATGCATGCTAAACAATCATACTACTACTAAGCCACATTCCCAGCCTGAGGATATTCTTAGGAGAGGATCACATAGGTGCAATGTCTATATGCATCTGACCATATAAAATAATACTTATTGAAATGAACTCCAGAAAATAGAAAAAAGGGGTTTTTGCTTTTTCTTTGTTGTTGTTTTTGTTTTCATTTCCTTTTATCCTGTTTATCTGTCTTTGGGAGGGGAACGGGAGGCACAGAAATGGAGGGACATAGTGTGAACAAATAAACTAGTGGTACTCACTAGATACTATGTCAAAAATAATCTATACAATTTCTTGGTAGGGCTGAGAGGAAAAAACAGAGAGCAGGAGAGAATGGGTAACATGTTCCAAAAGAAATATACTCTTTTACTTACAAAGCTATAACAATAAATAAATGAAAAAATAAGAAAATGCTAGCCAGTCTTGGCACAGTATTCCAATAATCCCACCCTACATGAGACAGAAAGATGAGGTTTGAAATCAGCCTGAGCTATATTGCAGGACATTGATCAAGGAAGAAAAAGAAGCAGAAAGAGAAGAGAAGGAAAAGGAGGGAAGGAGGGTAAAGAAAAGAAGCTTCTTTTCTGAAACAAAATGGTGACACTTTGGAATTAGAATGATACATTAATCGAAAAGCTACAGAAGAAATTAAGCCCATCTTTCCATTATTCTTATTGGTACCACAAAGTAGGTTGACCGCTAAGAGGTAAAGTCACTAAGCATTGACATCTTAGTTTGTATTGCTAACTTACTTTTTATAATTAGTTTTAGAAACACAATGCACTCTTTAAATATCAAGCCAAAGCAGAGCATCAACAGTGCCATGGAAAACATCATGTAAGATAAACCTTAGAAATATCCCAGATACAGTGACATTTCAGAAAACCAACTCCCATAATAGTGTACTTCCTTGCCACAAAATGATAGGGGATAACGTGCAAATTTCAGTAGATAACTGGAAGCTATGAAAATGGAGTGAGATGAAAAACTTAATGGGAACGTTTGCGCAAATGCAGTCTGAGTGAGAAAGAACAATCTGTAAACTAGATGATAGACAAGAAAAAAAGTACTAGGACTAAAAGACTAGGATAGAAAAAAAAGGTACAAACTCGAGAACAACAGACAAAAGAACAAGGTTAAGAAGCATAATATTTGAAAGATTTAAGCTACATAAATGTTTCATTACCTGCCTTTTGGGTATCAAAGTGGAATTTTTGATAACCAAAATTAGAGCAATTCTAAATCAAGAAGAATATATGAAAATATGAACTTTTTTTTTGGGGGGGGGTCCGGTCGTGGGGCCTGAACTCTGGCTGGGCACTCAGCTCTTCAGCTTAAGGCTAGCGCTCTACCACTTGAGCCACAGCGCCACTTCTGGCTTTTTTCTTGTGGTGCTGAGGAGTCAAACGCAGGTCCTCAGGCATGCAAGGCAAGTGCTCTACACTGAGCCACCTTCCCAGCCCGAAAATATGATCTTGAAAGGAACGGGAATTAGAATGACTGTTTTAATTTTTAATGAAATATTATAAGTATGGTACTAATGGAGTGCCTCAAGTGGTAGAGAGCTTCATTTGCAATTGTTGGGCTCCATGTTCAATCCCTAGCCTCACACCCCAAAACTATTATGAGTATAAAAGTAAACGAGTCTAACTCGTTGAAAATAATGGGCATTTAACAATGTATATCTATTAAAATTTGTCCTCCAGGATGAAGATAAAATATTACAAACATGGGGCTTACACTTATCATCCCACTTATTCAATAGGCTATCAAAGGATCATAGTTTAAATCAGCCTGGGCAGAAACGTTTGTGAGACACCATCTCCAATTATCCAGTAAAATGCCAGAAAAGAAACATGTCTGAAGTGGTAGAACATCAGCTGTGAGTGAAAAAATATGGAATAAGAATAGGAGGTCTTAATTTCAAGCCTTCCTGTACAGGGGTACACACACACACATACACGTACACATACAGACACAGACACACACACACACACACACACACACACACACAAAGAACATGCACAGCTTATTACTTAAATGCCTACAATGGACAATATAAGAAGCCAGCATGATCATTTTGTAGAAACAGAATAAGCACTAAAATTAAAAATGCAATATCACAAGATACACATAAATATTTTATGATTGCAATTTTAAAATATTTTGTCAGGCACATGAAGTTTATCATTAATGGAAAACTTCATGGAAATCTACATCTGTGCATTCTAACACCAACCTAATGAAGCCTTCAATAAACAAACAAAAACCAGAAAAACTATGGTTTTAATCAATATGAGATCTAAGTATGGCAATGTTGTTATAAGGCACATGTTCTCCTCCATGAAAACAGAGCAGAAATACACCAATAACCACACATTCTGTCAATAAATTACTTTTTTACAGCTTTACAGGTGAAATTCAAGACAGAAAAGTTTACCAAGATTATCCAGAGTTTCCTTCTAACCACCTAAATCTCTTCCTGTTTCAAGACAGGCTTCCTGGTAAGCTTAGGAAGAATATGGCAGCTGATTGGAGTAATAACAGATCTCTATCTCCCAATCCACAAATTTATGAGAGCACTGTATTAAAACAATTAAAAAGGGAAGGGAAGGAAGCAACAGAGTGGTGAGACAAAAGACAAAGGGGGAACTTATGCAACAGCGATACTCACAAGATAATATGTTGGAAATGATCTGCACTACTTGGGGGAGAGTTTGGGGGGAAAGAAAGAGGGAGAAAAAGGAGGGAAGGGGTCACAAGTTGGACAAGAAATGTAATCACTGCCTAACTTATATAACTGTTACCCCTCTGTACATCACCTTGACAGTGAAATTTAAAAATAAAAATAAAAAAAGATTAGAAGTTAGTTGTAGTCTAAAAATAAGTTGGGAAAATAAATCATCTCCAGAATGCTAAAAGAGATAAATAAGGATTCACAACAACCCTGAAAAACCTGGTCCTTTAACCCACTAACATTTTGGTAACAAAAGTCGAATTTTAAATCACATAATCTGTGCCTATTTGTTACATTAACTCTAGCTATCTAATAAAGACAATTTTAGATAGATAGATAGAGATATAGAGATAGAGATGGACCCTGGGTTTATAACAAAGATAACTTTTCAGGTCAAATGGGACAGGAACTTATTTCAGATAAATGTTGGTGTAGTAGGTAAGTATGTACACATATATCTTATAATTGCATACCTATGTATAATATGTAATTAGAACATATGTGTAATTTTAATATAATACATATATCCATAACGGTGTGTATATATGTGTATATGCATATAAACACATATATGATATAATGCTCCAAAACAGAAATGGAACTATGTCACTGCTCATATATCACATATGTACTTTAATAACATGACAAAATTGAGTGAAGGCAAATGACAAAATATCTTGATGTATTCATCACTGTACAAGTTGAAGACTGAGTCAAATAGGTGCCGGTGGCTCACATTTATAATCCTACCTGCTCAGGAGGCTGAGATCTGAAGACCATGATTTGAAGCCAGTGCAGACTGACAAATCTGTGAGATTCTTACCTTCAATACCCAGCAAAAAGCCAGAAATGGAGGTGTTCCTCAAGTGATACAGAACCAGCCTGGAGCAAAAAGAATTAAGAAAGGTTTCAAGGGCCTGAATTCAATCTCCAATAATGTTACACACACACACACACACACACATACAAACACACACACACATACAAACACACACACACACACACACACATTACTGTGTCAAATACTTAGTCTTTAACCACAAAGGATGTGATTGATAAATTGATAAATTATGCTGAGGCTAAGAAAGTTTGCTTTTTAAGAGGTAGCATAAAGGAAAAAAATACTGCAAGAAAGTAATAACTAATAAGAAAGGGCTGCTATATGACTACAAATTAAGAAGGAAAGACAAAAAAAGGAAAATAAATTTTAACAAGCATTCTTGAAGAGAAAACTTATGTACTAATTACATTCCAAGGTTCAATAATTATTTGACAAGGTGCTAGCTCTCAGCTGTAATCAGGGAAACACTAAATCACACTGAAGTATCAATACACATCCTTTGGAAGACCTAAAAGTCCATAACATGTCAATCTCCATAGGTACGAAAATAATCTAATTGTCATATGCTGCTAGATACAGTGAAATTGTTATATTCATTTAGGGAAGGAAAATAGATATGTTTACTTCATGGAAGGGAGGTCGAGAATGGCTACACACAGGTTTAAAGGTAGTCAATATTCACTTGTATTTTTTTATTTAGCTCTTTGTTACAGAAGTTGCCTTGTGATAAATATGTAAGGTTTTCTATACTCCTATTTGCTGACATTTGTTACTTTATAAATACAAATGACAATAGGAAAAATGCAACTGGTTAACATGGAGTTATTTCACGTTACTATTCTTTGCAGACTAAATCTAAGGGAGGCTTTCTTTTATGCTGAATTGAGAAATTGAAAGCAATTTGAAGGGAAATTACTCTGTTTGAGGATCCATTTCCTTAAACTTTTCATTTGATTATGTGGCCTTCTGTATGAGTGGCTACCTTTTGATTTGATCTGGTCTGTTGAGGTCTGTTGTAAAAGCTCCATACAAATTAATGTTATTCTGCCATTGTCATCTAAAGGTATTCATGATTCTAGTGTGATACAAGTTTTTGTCACTTGTTGGCTGGCAACTACAATGTCCTAATTAGTTTCTTCCTTTAAGTGTTTCTGACTGCATCTGTCTTTTCTACTTTTTGAAACATTGACAATTAAGGCAGAGCATGTGTCTGTGTGTGTGTGTGTGTGTGTGTGTGTGTGTGTGTGTGTGTGTGCATGCACACATTGTAGCAAATGGACACAAATACTAAGAAATGTAGGCTGAGATCTGAGATTTGAGAGATTCAAAGCCAGTACTACCAACAAAACTCTATGAGACTCTTACCTCATCCGAAGTATCAGCAAAAAATAAGTGGAGCTGTGGCTCAAATGATAGAGCAATAGCCTTGATTAGAAAAGCCAAGCAAGAACAGGAGATGTAGCATTCTACCCCCAATACCAGTGCAATAAAGAAAACAGAAAACGGGTTATACTGTGAGGGAGGAACATACAAAGCAACAAAAAAAATCACATGGTACCTTATAAATACATTAGAAACAATAGCAAGAAAGAAAAAAAAACACTTGTGTCCCTATCTTGGGGTTCATTTTGCTTAACTTTATCTTATCTGGTCATATATGCATAGCTTTTGATCTTTTCTACTTGTCCCAGACATATACTAGTTATTGCAAATAAGGGAAACCATGGAACCTATGTTTTTGGGGGCCTGGCATACTTCACTTCATATAATTTTTCCAAGTGTTTCCATTTCCTAACAAATGGGGTGATGTCATTCTTTCTGATGGAGGCATAGAATTCCATAATATATATATATATATATATATATATATATATATATAATGTATGTATATATATACATGCACACACATATCACATTTTCTTGATCCATTCATCTACTGAGGGATGGTTCCATATCTTAGCTATGGTAAATAATGCTGCAATAAACATAGTTGTGCTGATAGCCTTAGCATGGCCTTGTTTGTGATCATTTGGGCAAATGTCCAAAAGTGGAATTGCTGGGTCATAGGGGAGCTCTATGAGGAGTCTTTTGAGGAACCTCCATACTGCTTTCCAAATTGGATGAACAAGTTTACACTCCCACCAACAATGCAGTAGGATTCCCTTCTGGCCTCATCCCCTCCAGCATCTGTTGTTATTAGATTTTGGCATGCAGGTTGATCCATTGTAACAATTAAATGTACAAAACCCCGTTGTTGAAAAATGAACTTTACAATTTAGATGGGGGAGAAGGAGTGTAGTTATGAAGGTGGGAGGAAAGGGATGGTAGGGGAAAAACAAAGGAGGAGGCAACAATGCTTGATAAGAAATGTACTCATTACCCTGCTCATGTAATTGTAACCCCTCTGTACACAGTATTTTCACAATAAAAACTTATTAAAAATAAAAACAAAAAAGAGAAAGCATTCGGGTAAATGCCCCAAAGTGGGATTGCTGGGTCATAGGGGAGTTCTATGTGGAGTCTTTTGAGGAACCTCCATACTATTTTCCAAAGTGGTTGAACAAGTTTACACTCCCAACAACAATGCAGTAAGGTTCCCTTTTGTCCACATTCCCTCCAGCATCTGTTGTTATTAGAGTTCCTGATTATAGCCATTCAATAACTAGTATATGTCTGAGACAAGCAAAAATGGTCAGATAAGTTGTTAGGTGAAATGAACCCCAAGGTAAGGACTCAAATAGTTTTTCTTTTTTGCTATTGTTTCTAACATATTTATAAGATATTTCTTTGTTGCTTTGTATGTCTCTACCCCATAGTTTAACCCCTGTTTTCACTGTATTTGATGTTGGTATAAAAATTTGTGGAGGGGAAGGGAAAAAAAACCAATGGTTTAAATAAGGATCTAGGTGGACTCATTGCAACAATGAGATGTACAAGACATTATGTTGAAAACGAACCTTACAACTTTGGTGGGGGAGGGGGGTTTCGGAAGGAGAAGTCGCAGGGGAATGGGGGTTCAAGACACTGGGGGTGATGGGGGGGATGTGGCCCGGGGAGATGGGAAGGGATGGTAAGGGGAAACAAAGGAGAAGGTAACAATGCTTGATAAGAAATGTACTCATTATATTGCTCATGTAATTGTAACCCCTCTGTACGGTATTTTCACAATAATTAAAAAAAAAACAGAAAACGTTGTGTTTCTAGTCCCACTCTATTCCTGTTGTTGCTTTAATTACACTGACTTTTATAGCAAATGGCTACCGTGTTTTCATCAGTTTTACTCTTTGCATATAGTTTAGTTCCAGTTCTCTTGCATCAGAACCTGTAGAATATCAAGACTAATAGATGAACAATTGATTAACTATAGGAGAGATTTTTTTCCTAATGTACTTTATTATTGTTTTAGAGGTGATATACAGCAGGGGTACCTTTACATACATCAGGTTATAAGTACATTTCCTTTCACATAATATCTTCTGTTCCCTCATCCTCTCCTATTCCCTCACACAATTGTAGAGGCTGAAAACTTCGACAATAGGTTATCTGCAAGATGGAATATTCAGAAGTCAATAAAGAGCTTCAGTGTAAGTTTCAAAGCCTCAGAGCTGGTGAAGCCAAAGGGGTAACCCAATCCCAAGTTGAATGTCTGCAAAACTGCTTGTCCAATCCCTGAAGAACCTGAAGCTCTTATGGCCACAGGCAGTAGAGGAATGCACCTTAGCTCTAGAGCAGGAGAGAAAAATTCACCTTTCTTCTCACTTTTTGTTCCAGCTAGGCCCTCAACAAATTGGATAGTGTACATCTACATTCAGTGTGAATCAACCTTACACAGTCCAATGATTTAATGTCAATCTATTTAAGAGAAAGGACACAGACAAAATTAGAAACAAATAATCCTTCTCCAGTTAGAGGAGGAGAAACGGAAAGACTCAGGATGGCATTCCTTTGTAGAGTCTCTGGGGAAATGAAGAGGAGCAGAAAGTGGGTGATAGGAGTAGCAACTGAGGTTTCATCAGCAGTCAGAATTTTATTTTACAAAGAAGGTGACTAGCTTGGAAAGTGGAAAAGAGAGAGAAAAAGACCACTCCAGCATGCTAAGCACAATACATAAATACATATTTGCAAATAGTGGAGACTGAGGTACATAAAAATATAAAAGTGGGCATAAGTTGTATCACAGTGAATAGACAAAAATCTTATTTTAAAAGGGGGGAAAAGACTACATTAGAGTTTAGAGAAGGGAATGTAGAAACTGATAGCTCGAGGAAAAGTAAAAGTAGCAGGAAACAATATTAACATAGATGTCAGCAGTTTTCTTAATCACTAACTTTCTGAGAAAGAAATCAGGAAAGTAATCTCATCTCAAATAGCCTGAACCAAACATCTAAAATTCCTAGGCATAAACTTAATCAACGATGAGTAAAGTCTTCAACAATGAATACTACAAAGTACTGAAGAAACAAATTGCAGGAGGCAATCAAAGGTAGAGGGACCCCCCCCACCATGTTCATAGAACAACAGAATAGATATTGTTAAAATGGCCATGTTATCAAAAGCAATCTTCAGATGAAATGCAACCTCGATCCATATCCAAAGGTATTTTCCATAAAACATGATAAAGTAACTATACATGACATTTGAAAACACCAAATACCGAAAGTAGACAAAGCAATCCTGAAAAAAAAATAGAACAAGGTTGGGAGTATTACAATTCCTGACTTCAAATAATACTGCAGTCATAACACAAACAAACAACAGCCAAAAACAAATGAATAAACAAGCATAATGCTGGCACAAGGAAATAAAATAGATATTCCAGAGATGAATCAAAGTCACTGGTGATAGGTGGTTCCTGTCAAATTTGCCTACATAAATTAGAGGGGAAAAAAGCCAGTTAGGGTATGTGTCATTATGAATGGCATATAGTAATACTTGGGATTTTATTTTTCAATATTGTGATTAATGTTATATTTTATGCTTATTAGTAATTCGGATTTCCTTTTTAAAATTTGTATGCATGTGATTAACCTATTTTCTTATGGGGTACACTATTTTTCATATTATTTTGTTTTTCTTTGTTGTAATAGGCTATCTATCTGTTCATTTTGGCTACATATATTACAGATTTACTCTCCAATTTATAGATTACTTTGTCACTTTACTTAGAATATATTTTTGCAAGCAAACTTCCATAGTCATTTTACAAACTATAGACAGTTTAATTTTGTATTATTTATCTTTTAAAAACATATTTATATATGCTAGTGAAGAAATTAGTATATATTCCTGGAATTTTCTTTTGTATCATTTTTATTACATTTTTATTTATTTTTATCTCTAAGTAGCTGTAAAAAAGAGCTGTCATTCAACAAAGTAGTATATGAACACAATAAATCTTTATCAATTATCACAAGTAGCTGTGGAAAGGAATAAGAATTCAGTATGTCAGTTTATGAGAACAATCCCTCTTGATCCGGGTCACCCCTTTCATAATTCTCCACCAAAATACAGTTTATTCTCATTATTTTAAAAAGAGGTTTCAATGCAACATGTTGGCTTGTGTTTACAATGCATTTTGATACATTTGATACATTTCTCCCCCTCCCATCTCTTCCACTTATCGCCTTAATTTACCTATTTCCATGTTCACATGTGTTCACTGAGTATTATGACTGTCCTCACACACATGTACTCACCCTTACTGACCCCTTCTGCTATCTTGTTTCAGCTTCAAGATGGAAATTAGAATGGCAAATCCAGGTCCTTTCTTGGCCTTCTCTTTACAATGTGGCCAGTGTGATGGGAACTGAGCAACAACCTTGGAACTTGTTTCAGATTTTTGGTTCTCACTTTGTTAAACTGAATTGTCTGGTGCAGTTTCAATATGTTTATGCCGTATTTTAGTCAGTTTGTTTGTGAATACATACATATTTTTTCAATATATGTTTACATTTTTGGTTGAACGTACACATATGAGAAAAAAAATGTACCCTTTGCCTCTCTGAGCCTGACTTACTTCACTCTGTATGATTTGTTTCCTGTCCATCAAGAATAATTGGTTTTGAATTTTCTTTTTTCAGAAGATTTGAGAAAATGTACCTTTATCTCTTCCAAACACTAAGCATAGCTTAAAACTGTGCATAATGCATATGCACAATTTATATAAAAAGAGACAAAATTCAAGGTAAGAAGAAGAGACAAGCTTGGGATTTAAGGATGCTGGGATGGATTTGAGGTGTTGAGCTCTCTGCAGTTGCAGGTTTGAAACTGAAGAAACCATTCATTTACCCAGCAACACTGAATGTGGAGACACATAGCCTAGGAAGAGCTTCACCTCCACACCAACAGAGAAAGAAGCAGCAATCCATCAGCACAGAACATTTAAGGCAGTAACTGCTGCCTTGAAAGGTAAGCATAATTGTGGATGCAACACACACACACACACACACACACACACACACCAACAGAAATGGAATAAAGAAATGGAGAGGTTAAAACTTTTACCTCACCAGGCTTGTAGCTCAGATCCCCTAATCCTTTGGTGAGGTTGGTCAGAGAAGGCCAGGAAGGCATCTAGGTCCTACACTCTCTCTGATCTTCGTGGCTGCCTTCACCAAGTCTCTGTGGAGAGCCCAGTTAGTGCTGAGTTTCATTCTGTTGTGATGTCAGGAAGTCAACTGGAGACTCAGAATTCTCACCCAGATCCAGAGGTGAGACTTTTCCCCAAGCCCAGATGGTTTCATTAAGGATTGCACCAGGTATTCCTGCTACATATAGACCAGATACTCCTAATACTCTCAGCCACAAACACCTACATACACACATTCACACTCACATACAGAGATGTACACACTCACAGGTATTCTCTCTCACACACACACACACTGATACACATAGTTACCCATTTCCAAAGACACTCATATACAGTAGCACACACATCCAAGAGACATCTCCACATTCCGAGCTACACACACTCATCTCTCTTTCAAAAAGTAAAATAAAATAAACCCACCCTGTGGTATGGCTTTCATTGCTTTTTATTGTTTTAAAGTTTTTCTTAGGCAACATATAAACTATGGCTCTGGGTATGCCACTAATACTTTTCTTTTTTATTATTAATAAGTTTTTCATTGTGAAAATACCATAGAGAGGGGTTGCAATACAAAGTTGTAAAGTTTGTTTTTTGACATGTCTTGTACATCTCATTGTTGCAATGAGTCCACCTGTATCCCTATTTAAACAATTTGTTTTTTTCCTTCCCCTCCACAAATTATACCAACATCAAATACAGTGAAAACAGGGATTATACTGTGGGGGAGGGACATACAAAGCAACAAAGAAATACCTTATAAATATGTTAGAAACAATCGCAAGAAAGAAAAAACATTTGAATAATTTTCTTGGAGTTCATTTCGCCTAACCTCAACTTATCTGACTGTTTCTGCTTGTCTCAGACATATACCAAGCAAATTAGGGAAACCATGGGACCTATATTGCTTTGGGCTTGGCTTTCTTCACTTAATATAATTTTTTCCAGGGGGGCAGGGGGAGGCTGGGAAGGGTTGTGAAGGGTAAACAAAGGAGGAGGCTGCAATGCTTGATAAGAAATGTACTCATTATCTTGCCCGTGTAATTGTAACCCCTCTGTACAGTATGTGCACAAAAAATTAAAATTAAAATTAAAAAAATATATGATTTTTTCCAAATCTTTCCATTTCCTAACAAATGGGGCAATGTCATTCTTTCTGATGGAGGCATGTATTTTCCATTCTGTAGGATGTGTTATCAATTGTCACATCAGCAAAGAAGATTGTCTACAATGCTCTGACTACCCCCATGTGCCCTGTTCCTTACCTTAGCTGTGGTTTTACACTCTGCTATTCTGATCCTGGATTGTAACAAAACATTGACAAGTTGGAGTACTGCTAAAATATTTCTATTTCTTTTTTTTT
>NW_012267292.1:587980-596532 GCF_000151885.1 Dipodomys ordii
GCCGCCGCCGCCGCCGCCGCCGGCAGCTGGCTGGTGCTCAGATGTGTATTCTTTCCTTGGCTTTCTCTCACTTGTCTAACTCTCTGTCCTGTGATGGCACACTTTGTGTGTTTCTCTGGCTTAGGACTGTTCACTGGAGCTCTAAAACTGCTTTCTATGCGAGAGCTTGTTCAGCTTCCAGCTTCTCCTCCGCCATCTTGTCCTTGTCTCCAAAATATTTCTATTTCTTTACCACATTGGGCCACTTTTATTTCCATGTCAATGAAACAATTTTCCACACCTTGATGACTTTGTTTTAAATGCCTGCCCAGCTGCCTGCTTATTCTTTTTCTTTTAATATTCATTTCTCATTATTATGTTAAAACCTGTATAATTATTCCTTCAAGCAGTATGTTTGAAACTTTGCAGATATGAATAAATATACATAGACTTTCACACAGAAGTAATAGTATATAAGAGTTTTGTACTGTTATTTTCTTTCTTCTTAACTTTTATACAGATATTTTTAATTTATTTTTATTCTCACGTAGTAATTGTACAGAGGGTTTAAGTCAACATGTCACCTTGTGAGTACAATGCATATTGAGCAATGTCACCCTTTTATAGTAAATTTTAACAAGCATTCAGACACAATTCTAATGTTATCTCCTCTAGATTGTTTGTTTCCTCGAGATTTAATAGGCTCTTTTAGAATGATATAGGATTTTGATCTGTTTATTATTTCACTGAGTATTTACAATCATTACTGCTTAGTTGTCTGTCATTTTAGAAAACACAGACATATAACTAGACCAGGTTTTATACATGCAATTATTATTTTTAGTATATTCAATGTTACTTGCTTATATAAAGCAAAGTTTACTCATTGCAAGACAAAGTTCTCTTTTTCATTTTATTAACTCAGATATTAATTTCCTCAACACTTTTTGGTTTTCCTTTACACATAGACAGACACCTTCTAGGAGACTTCCGAGATATTCTGAAAAAAAACTAATAAAACGACATGTTCATCTCTTTTCCAATACAAATGCATAGGTCACATGGTATGGCAGAAGGTAATGTCAGTGGAACAGAGAGGAAGTTGTGAGGCTTGGGGAAATGGTTGTGCCCTCAGAGGCAGTACTTCACTACAGGTCAAGTAAGCAAAGGGTGATATTAAAAATCAAAGTTCTTGAGCTCCAACAGAAAGTAAAGAATGTATTTAAGTGAAAACAAATGCGATTTAGGAAGAAACAAATTTCCTAAGCTGTCAGCAACATAGCATGTATTCACTCACTATATTGAATCTAGATCATCTATGAGAAACGGGTCAGGGGGAAAGAGGGCAAAGTTTTTATGTAGAAGGCTAGTTTATAAGGAGTCCTTGGTCTGTATTGGTAAGTGTTGAAAGCAGATGATGAAGACACTCTGATATCCTCTTGGGGTGAGTGAAGGGTTCCTCAGCAATCTGGAGCAATGGGATATTTTGGTTATTTGTTGGTCGAATTGCTCCTCGTAATCTCCACACTATTCTCCAGTCTGTAACCAACTTTAGAAAATCTCACAATAATTTTCTTATCAATGGCTCATTCAAATGGCCACCCAGAGTCCCCAATGTGAGAGGCCAATCTGGAGTGGTCTGCATGCCTTGAGATGGGGGAGCCCAGGGCGGATTAGCAGGATAGTTGATGGAGACCCTGCCGGTCTCTATAGATCCTGGTGCATCCTTCAGCTTTTCCATCCAGGATGTGTGGGACATCGAGATGAACTAGACAGAATCACCAACAGCCTCTGTGAAATTAATAAGACAGCACCAGAGAGTCAGTTTGTCTTGGCAAGTCAACATTTCTGAAAATCAATCACTTAAAATCATACTTGAGAAATAGCTAAAACAAATACAGAAAGTCTTTCTGTGGAGATGATGCAACTCAGAAGAATGTATCTTTTAAATATCTTTTAAATATCAGGTCTGCCTCACATTCCCTGGCTTCATTTCTTTCCAGGCCACAAGCACAGATCAAAAGAGAAACACTAAGAGTAACAGACGCAGAAAAATAATAAGAAAATTGCATTGTGTGCATGACTACACTTACCTTGTGGAAACCCAGTAGGTAATTCACTCAAGGCAGTCTTTGAATGAGGGAGAGATTACAAGTGTCGGTATTTGAAGATAAAAATGCTTACAATCATGTTTCCTCATGGCTGGACTTTTGATCAGTCTTCTCTGCCTTGTTCTTCAGACCGGCATGTATCAGAGCTCTTTCAAGAGCTGAGCTGCTAATATTATGTCTGTGGCCCACCAGGAGATGGTAAAGAAGTGGGAAGCTTTTGACCATCCTGTCCCAGAATCTCACAGCACGCAGGGACTCGCTTTGGTAATAGCCATGGCAGCTCCCCCCAAGCCCTGCTAAGGTATCTCTCTTTGTCTTTGAAGTGAGTCAGTGGGCATTTCTTTTTACACTTAGCCACTGATCTCATCTCATATTTAAATCAGGCTGATTGGTTCACCTTGGAAATGCTTACTGTGCTCTGAGTAGATGGCCCACACAATATCACGTATTGATTTCACTTCATATTGCTATCAGCAGGAAGGAGATCAATGTTTATTTCGGTGTTTACATTGGCCTGCTAGGAAGAGTAAAATTTTTCTTCTTCCTGTGAATCTCAGAGTGTAGGTCTTCCTTCCTCCCTGTGCCCAGAGAATTTGTGAATGCAAAGCCTTTGAACTCGTAGGAGGGCTTCACAGATCACATCCTAGCAGCTTTCCCTGCTTCCTTTCCTTTCATGCTAGCTTCCAGTCCATACTTCAGTGGTTTCTAACTCATCATTACCTTTTATTCATTTTTATTTTAATTGCACAGATCATGGGAGGTTGTGTGGTAATCCATTACACATCTGTAATAGGTACTGATTAATCAAAGTAATTAACATTTTAAATCTCTATATCATTATATTGTGCTCAGAGCCTTTCAACTGCTCTCTTAGTTATTCATGAAGTATATAAACAAGTGTTGTGAACTGCAAGCTACCCCACTGATGAGCTTTGGGTCACTCTTCAGTGGATTTTCAGCTTGTCCTGGTAGCAGGACATCAATTCTTTACTGTATCTATGCTCCAGAATCAAGCACGTAATTTGTAGACAGTGGCTCTCTTTTCCTTCAAAAGTAATGACAGTAGGTACTTACTGAGCACATCTCGGGAGACCCCCACACTACGATGGATTTTCTATTGATGTCTTCCTATGCCTTGTTACCTCTGTAACTGTTGTGAGAGGACCTGAGTCAGCTGTTTCTAGAAGTCATTGGGCATCTGAACATGGAATCAGACAAGCCTGACTTCTAGAACCTGTATTTCTCCTTGCTAGAGTTCAGGCAACTTTCAAGCATCTATTAGCCCATCTAACAAGCAAGGCGTTTGTTTGGTCATCTCTTGTACCTGCTCATCCATCAGGAAGTTTGGAGCAGTATCCCGTTGTCATTATCCACTGCCTGTATCTGAGAAGCAGGTCTTCAGTGTAGGGCCTTCTATACAATCCACAAGAGAGACACCACTTCTATGCAAAGTGCTAAACACTTTTCAGGTTCTTATCTTTAAAATGAGAAGCAAACAAACAAAGGTGTTTGCAAATAGAACTAAGTAAAATAAAACCTTGCTTTCAAACTAGAAAGGCTAGATGAAGGAGGAGAAAGGAGGTCAACAAACAGGGTATTGGCCCTTATAGTATGGGGGGGGACATTTGCACAATCCTAGGGACTGTTGTGTACTTAGATACTGAGTTAGTCATTTGTGTTTTTTAAGGCCAGGGTAGTTGTAGTATCATGGTGAGAGTTGTATTTCAGAAGATAATGTGTGTGTGTGTGTGTGTGTGTGTGTGTGTGTGTGTGTGTGTGTGTGTGTGTGTGTGTGTGTGTTTGCCAAAACTGGGAATTGAAATCAGGGCATGAGCATTATCCCTTAGCTATTTTGTCCAAGGCTGGTGTTCTACCATTTGAACTGTGATTCTGCTTTGAACTGTGATTCTCAGTTCTCAGTCTCCTGAGGAACTAGGATGTTAAGTGTGAGCCACTGGTACCAGGCCAGAAGATCATTTAGGCTGTAGAATAAACAATATTGTGGGAAAGATGTCAAACTGGCTAGGAGATAGTAAATCTGTTGGGGTGAAATAAAGAAAGTGAGGGACATTTTCCAAAGGTATGTAAAACTGTTTGTCCCCTAAACTCTCTTCCCTTCCATCTCCACAACTATACTAACCCCCTTCCACCCTGCCTAAATTCTAAAATTCATTTTTCTTTTTTTTATTGTGAAAATACCATATAGAAGGGTTACGATTACATGGGCAAGATAATGAGTACATTTCTTAATAAGCATTGTTGCTTCCTCCTTTGTTTCCCCTTCTCAACATAACATCTTGTATATCTCATTGTTGCAATGGGTCCATCTGTATCCCTATTTAAACAATTGTTTTTTTCCCTTCCCCTCCCCAAATTATACCAACATCAAAAACAGGGGGGAGGAGGCAACAATGCTTGATAAGAAATGTACTCATTATCTTGTTCATGTAACTGTAACCCCTCTGTACAGTATTTTCACATTAAAAAACTTATTAAAAAAACTTTTTTTCCAAGCCTTTCCATTTCCTAACAAATGGGGCAATGTCATTCTTTCTGATGGAGGCATAGAATTCCATTGTGTATATATACCACATTTTCTTGATCCATTCATCTACTGAGGGGCATCTGGGTTGGTTCCATATCTTAGCTATTGTAAATAGTGCTGCAAAAAACATAGTCGTGCTGGTAGCTTTAGTGTGGTCTTGTTTGTAGACATTTGGGTAAATGCCCAAAAGTGGGACTGCTGGGTCATAGGGGAGCTCTATGTGGAGTCTTTTGAGGAATCTCCATACTACTTTCCAAAGTAGTTGAACAAGTTTACACTTCCACCAACAATGCAGTAAGGTTCCCTTCTGTCCACATCCCCTCCAGCATCTGTTGTTTTTAGAGTTCTTGTAAAATTCTAACCGGAGTGAGGTGGTATCTCATTGTTGTTTTGATTTGCATTTCTTTTATGGCTAGGGAGGTTGAACATTTCTTCATGTGTCTATTGGCCATCTTTCTTTCCTCTTCAGAGAAGTTTCTCTTAAGTGAAGTAAGCCAGGCCCAAAGAAACATAGGTCCCATGATTTCCCTTATTTGCAATATCTAGTATATGTCTGAGTCAAGCAGAAAAGGTCAGATAGGGTGATGCTAGGGAAATGAACCCTAAGATATGTATTCAATTTTTTTTCTTTCATACAATTGTTTCTAATACATTTATATGATTATTTCTTTGTTGCTTTGTATGTCCCTCCCCCACATTATTACCTCTGCTTTCACTGTATTTGATATCGGTATAATTTGTGGTGGGGAAGGGGAAAAACAAATAGTTTAAATAGGGATACAGGTGGACCCATTGCATCAATAAGAAGTACAAGTCGTTATGTCGAAAATGAACTTTACAACTTTGGTGTGGGGGGGAGGGAAGGGAGGAGCATAGGATTGGGTGGGGGAGGGAGGGTGGGATGGGAAGGGATGAGAAGGGGAAACAAAGGAGGAGGCTACAATGCTCGATAAGAAATGTACTCATTATCTTGCCCATGTAATTGTAACCCCTCTGTACAGGATTTTCACAATAAAAAAATAAAATAAAAAACTTCTTGTCATAAGTGACCACATGCCTTAACCTGGAGGTCATTGTGTTATGTTAAACAAGCCTCAAGCCTGACCCAGAATGACAAATATCACAGGAATTCACTTATAAATGGAATGTAAAACTGTTAAGTGTATATGTAAGTAAAACAGAATTGAGATGACTGAAGAATGTAGAGTTGGAGAGATCATTAGTGAACATGTTCAAAATCACATTTGGGTAGGAAGAGTAAATTTAATGGATGTGTTATATAGCATGGTGACTTTAACAAATAACAGTGTATCATAGTTTGGAAATCACCAAGGAGATAAATTTGAAATGTTTTTATTGCCAAGGTTTATAACTGTGGGAGGTAATTGATGTGTTAATTGGCTCCATTGAGCTATTCTATGATTATACGTATGCATATATATATATAATATACATATACATATATACATATATAATATATACGTACACATATATATGTATACATATATAATATATACATATATTTATACTTATTTGAATATACACTTTATTATATATGTAATAAAATATTATGTCATCAACAGGGAGAATTTATCTATGATGCTAGAACTGTCTACACTGATTTTCCTAATCTTTGTCTTTTTAGGTATAGACCTCTTGCTTCTTTTAAACAATATAGTTTTTCAATAGTTGTATAAAGGAGTTACCACTGAACAAAGCATAGTGTGTCTTGATCAATATCACCCCTTTCAACTTCTCACCTACCCTCCGTTTTCTTACTTTTTATCATTTGTGAGTCATTTCACATTGAGTACATACTTCAGATCTCTTTTTGTCTACATATCTCACAGTGAATTCTTAAATATGAGTAATGTTTTCTGTCCTCATCTCTTTGAAAAATTGTTATTGTGTGTTTCAGGTATATTTCTTGGGTTTATCTTTTGGAATATATGGATTTTCATAAGCATTATTTTATTTAGATTTGGAAAGTTTGTGCTTAGTGTTTATATGTGTGAGCTTTCTGAGGCTTTCTCTCTTCTCCTTTATTAACACCATATTTGCACATATATTGGTTGGTTCCTTGGTGCCTCATAAGTACCTTAAGTTTTCTTCACCTTTATCATTATTAATTTCTGACAGCATGGTATTGATTTTTCCATCTCTTTATTCTAGTTAATCTAGTTTTCCATTGTACTGCTCAAGTGAAATTTCAGTTCCTATTCTTCATATGCCCCATTTCTACTCGGTCCTTTTTCATACTATGCTTGCTTTGTTATGCTCATTTCTTTGTGACTTGTTCTCTTGATCACATTTTGTTATTGTTCTCTTGACCTCACTGAGCATTTTTATGGCAGCTCTTCAATATTCTGACAAACAAAATATATGGTTGTTTGATTGAGGTTATTTTGAAAGACTTGTCTAGATTCTCCAATTGAGACTTCTCTGTCTTTCTGTTTCATGGAACTTTTGTGTTAGTATACACAAATTGAAAAGAAAAATTACCTCTCAATCTTCAAAGAAAGGTGTATATAAAAAGACCCCTTACAAGTTGCCCCAAACAAATATATGTATTCAGGGAAACTTGCAAGCATTCATTCTAGTCTAAATGGCCTGCTCTGTTCATGAACTGCCTTGTTTGCTGTGTTTGTATGGTTTTACTCTGCCTCAGAAGAGAGAAGTTGGTATTTGGATGACCCAGAACCCCACTGCACATGCACATTGCCAGAACCACCCACGCCCTCCCCAGTACTTGTTCTGCATTGGGTCACAGGAAGGAGTTGTGCCAAGCCAAATATCCTAACAATACTACTTATTGGAGTGGGCTCTAGTCTTATTGATTACACCATTGCTTTAAGATAAGAGAAAAAAATCTAGTCTTTCATGGTCTTTCCCCTAAGTAAATCAATCGAGCAATCAATCAATCAATCAACCTTTGCACATAAAGTACAGGGCTTTCCCTCCCTTCTGAGAGGAAAAATAGAAAGTTGGAACTTTGTTTCCCACATTGAAACAGTAGTTTGTTTATGAGACTTTGTACTTCATGGTCCATGAGCAGATATTACCAGGTCCCATTAATCCTCCATGATAGACTAGATAGAGGCTGATCTCGTATGAAACCCTACACTAAAATAAGAACTGCGGACACACTGTCTCTTTTTCTTCTTCCCTTTTACAGGACGACTCTTAGAACCTGGCATGTTCTCCAATATCTGACACGGGGCCTAGAGTAACAAGTATGCAACAGGCTATCTTTATCTAATTTACCAGGTGTTTCATATTGATCTGTGATATCACAGATCAACTAAGTTTTTGAATTTTTCACAAAGGATATTGATCTGCATGTTATTGTTGATGTGTTCATTTCATTAAGAATGTCAATATTTACTGTTCAGCACTTTTGCTTATACTCAAAGCCTAATCAATAAATTTAAAGCCTCACATTGGTAAAGGGTACATCTGTTTTTCTCACTGTTATCCCCAAAACCGAGTCCTTGCCATAATAGGAGTTCAACAAATAAATAAATAAATGAAGTTGTATATGATATCTATCGACAGCTACACTAGCCCTAAATGAATATTGTTAATGTACATTTTTCCTGTAGATGTTGGAGGCCGCTCATTGAGCTGAGAGAAGCTTAGAGTCACCTTACCTCTGCAGGTGAAGGCTGTGACTATATCAGTATGGCTAAGATCTCTCTGTGAATTGCCAAGGGTCCGTATGAAAACATTAAATGTAACTGTTGTTTTACTGTATTAGTACATTGTATATACTATAAATTCAGCATTTATTACTGCTTCATTTCTGAGAATAGAGAAATGAACTTTTTAATATATCAAATTGAAAGAAAAGATGGTATTTAGAACATCACTCTGAACTATAAAAATTTTTGGTCTGACACTAAAGCTACCAGCACAAC
>NW_012267292.1:597787-727610 GCF_000151885.1 Dipodomys ordii
ATAATTTTGGAGATATTCCACCACATAAACTTTTAATTACTATGACTTATCTTACATATTTAGAATTCTTTTCTATATAATTATGTATGTATTAAATGTTAAAGAGCGATGAATATTTTTTAATATTGAACAGTTCCTTATTTGGGGGAATATTTATGCTCTTTCATGATTTTTCCATCCTAAAATAATATTGCCATGGTTACATTTTCTTAAACTTTCTTTTTCGAATCTTCTATTAGCATTAATGATGTAAGGGGGGGGTAATTTTGACATATCTATAGTTGCTTGTAATCTTTCCTCTTCAGATTCCACTTAGTCACTTTCCCTCCTCTTATCCCCATTAAATCATGTTATATGGAAGCATATTATTTATGTTATATGGAAAAGGAAAAATTAACAGAAGCATGGAAATATCTTCAAATCCTTGAGGAAAAAAAACGGCTGACAAAATGTCTTCATTCTTTTAAATTAAATTTTTATAAGAGCTGAATTTCATATATTTGATCACTAGTTACAGTAAGAACTTTTCCTTTCAAAATCATTTTTAATTTGAAACATTGTATGAGTTTTTAATTTTGAAGGGCATTAGCAAGATGAGTGAATACTTTAAGTTGTCATTTGCTCTTCATTTTCTTCTTGCTTATTTATTTCTTGATCCTATAACCTGTTTGCTTGAGATTTGACTTTGATATTTTTACCAATGGTTTCTTTATCTAATTAATTCTGTGCCATATAACCCAGCAACAGAGAAGAAAGACAAATTAACTGAGCTTGTGTATATCTGAGGCTAGAAATGAGGGGCATGAGGAAAATATACCCTGCCTCATTGCTGGTAAGAATGTGGACAAAATGATAGTTCAAAAGCTCCCAAATAAAACACACCTGGGCATCTCAAGGGTCATTTTTTACCTTTTAGTTGTATGAGATCTTGGGAAGAGCAAAGCTATGTAAAATGCCCTGGGTTTTCTAGTGGCTGAATGCTGACCATTTGTTAGTTCTGAACACTAGAATAAATGAAAATATTTCACAAATACAATGGGAGTCAGTTGAAGCAACTAATAGATTATTACATTTGATTTAATTCAAACTAGCCTGCCACTTTTATGGATTAATCAATAAAATTATTGACCTATAAGTCAATAATTAATTATTAATTTACTGATAATGTATTCTTAACTTCAACATTTTGTTAAGCAATTCACCAATCTATGATAAATACTTGGATACTTGGATTGCTCATACCTTTTTGCTCAAGTAATTAATACTGTTCTGAATATGAGGTTAAAATGTAAGGCATAATTATTTTTAAAGAAAAATTGCCATTAGAATAAAAGGAAAAATATACTGTACATGTTTGGAAATTTATACCCGCATTTCATGAATTTTATACCCTTAATGGATTTATTTTAAATTGTATTTTTTATATTTATCTCTGTTCCTCACTCTCCCTTTGATAAGGAGAAAAAGTAGTACTCTGGTTTGAATTCAAATACTTACTCTTGCTAAGCTGGTGCTTGACCACTGGAGCCATTCCTAAGGTTTGCTGATCATTTTGCAGCTGGATTCTAGTAAAAATTTTTTGCCTAGAATTTGCTGGCCTAGAATTGAGATTCTCCAGATCGCAGCCTCATGAATAGACAGTGTTACAAGCATGAGCCACCAGTGTCTGGCCGTTTTGGTCTCTAAATGCATATATATTAGCTCACAGATACAATGCTTCTACAGAATCAATGGAACAAGTAGGAGACTAAGAGAGATGCTGATAAGAAAACTGTGTTGGAAAATGTGTTAAAACGAATAGAAAATTTCACAGTGGAAATACTACCCTCCTGAATAAATGAAGTTAACCTCAAGTGCAATACTTGTCTTCGTGTCACACAATGATAGAATATGTTGAGATGAGGGTTCAACCCTGTACATCTCTACCCTCCAATGCAGGATCTACATGTAATGATGAAAAACTATCAAGGGCCCAATTTGAGTCACGACCATGAAAATATCTGATCAACAGACTTCCAGCATATTGAGTTCCTTCCACACAATAAGGAGGGATTCTCACAAACTGAAGTTTCACTGAGGGGAAGAGTAAGCAACCACTTTGCACTCATTAACTAGATCCTGAAAAGTATTGATGAATTAGGAATAAGAACTACTCTTAGTATTGTATTCAAGTTAAATTATCAGTTGTGATAAATATATCATGTTTAAATCAGATGTTGACATCTCCTTTGCTTTTACTTGTAAAAATCATGTTGACCAGAATTGACAGACACCCATAATGTTTACAGATTTTCTCTATTTTTGTTTCTACTCCAGTATTACATTGAATTTTCAAGCATAAAGATAAATAACATTGAATTATTGAATTTCCAAGCATACAGATAAATAACATTAAATTATTGTAATTAGGTAACAATCTTTATGTAGAAATCCTTATTCTGTGTTTAAACATGCATTTGTTTTCAAGAAACAGAGTTGGAAGTATAGGGTATCAGTAAAGAAACGCAACATAAAAAGAAAACAAGAAAATAAAAAGAAAAGAAACCATCAAATGAATGGTCAATTTACAAAATCTCAAATTCAATTGATCATTAATTAATAGAGAACTATAGCTCATTGTAAACTTTTGCTTGGTTTTTATGTGTTTTAGTTTGGTGTTTGGAGGCAGGAACTTGCTATGTGAACTCATATTTTTCTTGCCTCAGCCTTCTGCATAGTCAGAATACTCGGCAATGTCATCATACATAACTTCGTTGTATGTATTTTCTATCTGTGTGTCCTGGTGTTCAGTCCTGAACTCAGGGACTGAGTGCTGACCCTGAATTTCATTTTGTTCTGAGCTGGCACTCTATCATGTGATCCACAGCTCAGCTCCTGGCTTTTGGATGGCTAAGTAGAAATAAGAATCCCATTGATTTTTCTACTTGTGCTGGCTTTGAAACAAGATCCTCATATCTCAGATTTCTGAGTTGCCCAACTGGCATCAGATCACTGTTTTCATTTTTAACATGAAATTACTAAAAAGCCTTTGAGACAGAGTGCAAAATGGTAGGTCTACCAAAAATATAAAGCTTGATTTTGCCAATGAAATCGCAGATCATGAAAAGAGGAAGCACAATTGATATTTTCTTGTCAGGATTTATTAACAACAGTGATTTTGTAATATTATCTCCTTCATGTATTTGATGTATTATTATTATTGAATTACTACTTTTACAGATGAGCATATGAAGGATTTAGATGAAGTTAGACAGATTCTAAGGGTTTCAGGAACACGGCATTAATTAGTATGAGAGCACAGACAAAAACGCACATAATCAGCTATTAATATATGTTAGCTATTAATATATTAATCAGCTATTAATATATGTTCGCAGCCAGTGTGTGTGGTGTGAAAAAAATGTATCACCAATCAGAATGGCAAGCAAGGATGTCAACTTACTTTCCAAGAGAAGAAAGGGGCAGACATCAATGTCAGTGTTGATCAGGAGTGAGTTCAGACTGGGGCTTATACACATTTAACATACAAAAAGAATCCTGGCACCAGTTGCTCACATCTGTAATCCTAACTATCCAGGAGGCTGAGATCTGAGGATCACAGTTCAACACTAGCCTGGGAAGGATAACATTTGAGACTCTTATCTGACCTATAACTTCCAAAAAGGCATAAGTCGAACTATATAGAGTGCTAGTCTTGAGCTAAACAGTCTAAGGGTTAGTGCGTAGGCCCTGAGTTTAAGCTGCAGTATTGGAACAATAAAATAAGGTATAAAAGGAATGTGCTACTGCTATTTACCAATTTTAGTTCAGCTAGCTATTGAAGCAAATCTTGATAGCTTTGCCCAGGTGATTGTTTGTCAGCTTGTAAAATCCTTTCCAGACATACCCTGTCAAAACAGGACTCGGGGAAAGTTCTGTTTGATTTCAGAACAGTTTTTGCAAAACAAAATAAACCTGCCTGTCTTCCATTCAGAATGGAGTTCTTTACCAAAAAACTTATCAAAGAGTAAGTTAGACTCATTTGAGTTGGGAACCTAATATTGTAATTCCGCATTTTCAGTAGCATAGTTGCTTCCATTTTGAAATTTATTTATGTAATAATGATTTACTATTTCCAAAGAACTAAAAAAACCCACAAACATAATGGTGAAGTATATTCAGACAATGAAATGAAGAATAAGTCCAAGACTCCTGAAGAAGAGCTTTGTTGGCAAAGATTATCTAGGCTGCTTACTGCCTGCATTTTGAGATCAGAATTCTCTGCCGTGTCTAGTGTAGAAATCACTCATTCTATATCTTGTTGGAAATTCTTGGCTGATTTGTTCTCTGCCCAGTTAAAATCTCAGGAATGATTCCAGGGTAAATAAAGCTAAGCCTGAATGCTGTCCTAAGTGCCAATTGTATAAATAAGTTATAAGCAAATAATATTATTATTTTTATTTAAAGTCCCAGATAAACAGAATTTTCCCACCTTACATATCTGTCAGGAAAGCATGTCAGCAGTGTACAACTTAGGAGTCATATCCATGTCTACCTTAACAGTCAGATTGAATTAACTGCACAGGTTCCCTGATTGATTGGGCAAGGATTGTTTAAGACAGGCAACCCCTTCCCCTCAAGTTAGCCAAATAAAATCTATTCAATGGCCACAAAGCAAGACAGATGAGAAGGGTGGAATTGCTAGGAGCTGTGAGAAGGTTGGCATTGCAAGTTGCACTCATTTTTTCTTGGAAAAATGGATGCTGTGCTGATTTCTCTACTAGCTAAACAACTACACTGATCTGGGTTCAAAACAATAACTCAACAACCAAACAATGTATTTGAATTATGAGTTTAAATAACTCTTGACGTAGTATTTTGTTAGTATTTTAACTGTGCTTGCTTCTTTATATATTTTTCTTGATGCAAGTATCTTTGTTTCTATTTGTTAGAAAGACTGAAAGGCTCTGAGATTCAGGCTCAGTGATTGCATAAATCTGGCACAGGTTACACAGGGCACCACACAAGACAGCTTGCAGTGTTCCCCCATCCTGCCTTGGTCCTGATTGTTCTCATTTTATAAATGAGATGGGAAATGTTGCTTCCTGCTTTATCCTGAGCTTCTTCTCAGTAGCCATACTTCGCCAATATGACAATTCATTTAAGTACAGGGAGATTTTAGAGCTAATGTTCATTTTATATTTCCATCCATTGTTTGGTTACTTTCATTTGGGAAGAGTCTGGACTTTGAGTTCTTCCTTGGACAGATTCCAAAGACCATTGGTTTCTTCATACACACAAGAGATATTCTTCAGCACATTATGGTCCATTCATATTTCACTGGTTCAAATGCAAGTTTTCTCCTTTCATTTTGCAAGCAGTACGTTCCTCAAGACATTTTGTTACTGGGTGTAAGGTGATATTCTATAATATTAAGAACACAGGATCTTCAAATTAACAGACAATACGAAAAACCTCTGAGTAAATAGAATAGACAAATGGGATGCTAATGTAGAAGGAAAGAAGCTAAGCAGCAAAGAAGTTTAAAATAATTGTTTCTCTTTTAGATAAAAACCGGATTGTAGAATAGAACAAAGAACAAAGGCATCATATTACTTCAATATCCAAAAAAATATTTCCTTACATTTTACTTAGAAAGTAAAAGAACACAAAATACTCCTTGAGACATTTAGTCTTCAAAAGAAATACATCTCCTATAGAATGTATCTTTTAATCTTATTGTGGTAAATAGCTATAAATTATAACCTTAAAATTTATAATTTAAAGTGTGTTTTATCATTGAGCTTTTTAAACCTGAAAATCATAGTTACCTTATTTCTCTATTTTTCTTTGTCCCTATGATAATGAAATGAATCTAGTCAAAAGGGATTTGTGAATGGTTATTTTCATAGTAGCGAATCTGTGCCAAAAGAAATCCACTAACGGTACAAAGAAATGTGCCATTTATTTCTCATCATATTTCTCTGGTGCTTAAGGAGATACGATTTTTTGGAAGGGGATCTGCTATTGGTGTTTTTTTTGGTGGGGGGGTTCCGGTCATGGGCCTGAACTCTGGGCCTGGGCGCTGTCCCTCAGCTCTTCAGCTCAAGGCTAGCCCTCTACCACTTGAGCCACAGCGCCACTTCCGGCTTTTTTCTTTTTTGCTTATGTGGTGCTTGGGAATCGAATCCAAGGCCTCAGGCATGCAAGGCAAGCGCTCTACCACTGAGTCACCTTCCCAGCCCCTCTGCTATTGTTTAATTGTATATTTATATGTTTTGCCTATTTTTATAAGGTCATCTTAGTTTCTGTTAAAAAAAACACTCTGCATGATAATCTAATTATTTTTCTTTTACTTATTTGTGTTATACTTTGTTTTTTGGGTTTTATGTTTTCAGGGACTGATATGGACAAGTATATTTAAACAGACTTTGGAAATGAATCAAGTTCATTGGATAAAAAACAGATCAGATAAAATGTTCAAATACACAATCTGCTGTATAAAATACACATGTGTGTGTGTTTGTGTGTGTGTGTGTGTTTGTGAATGTGCACCAATACTGGACTTGAAGGCAGGGTCTCTTACCTTCATTTGACATTTTTGCTCTATATTGGCATTCAATTACTTGTATTACACTACCAATGTCAGTTTATTGCTTGTTAATTGGACATAAGTGTCTCTTGGATTTGTCTTCCTGCATTGCCTTCAAATCGCAATTCGTAGATTAAGCAGCTAGTTTAAAATGCACTTTTTGCCTACATATTATAACTATAATTTTGTACATTTGAATGTGTGTACTATATATAGTGAGAAATGCTTAGAATCCCAGCAACTATTGAATTGAGGCTGAAGTACAAAAGTGTGAGCCACGCCTGGGCAATTTCGGAAGTCCTTGTACTAAAATAAAATAAGAAAATTTAAAGCACTAAAGCTGTAACTCATTGGTAGAGCACTTGTCTGGCATTTGTGAGGCCTTGAGTTCGATCCCCATTAATGAAAAAATCCTCCAATATTCAATGTAAAATTATTTCCCTGGGTTGTTAAAGGAAATATTTGGTTCTTATGAATGAGAAAGGGAAGAGGGAGAGAGAGAGAGAAAAAAGAGAGAGAGAGAGAGCAAGAGCAGAAGAGAAAGAGATAAAGAGGGGGAAGAGAGCATGCCAAAGTAAATTTCTTATCTGAGAGGAACAGGTATGATGTAAGAGAATGAGGGATGATATAAGGTAATGTAATTTTCAGAAATTCTGCTTTTCAATCCAATGGGAACTCTGCCATTTGGTCTTTCTTTGCATAGAGCTGTGCCTTATTCACATGAAACATAGTATAGGCAAAGGAAGGAAGGATTTCAACAACTCCTCCTGAATGGGATATCATATCTGACCCTCCACAAGTCTATTGACTTGAATTCATACATTATATGTATAATCCCTTTCCACATCTGTCAAATGTCTGCTCACAATTTGCTTCCAGTGCAAATGGCAGACAAATTAATCATTCAATTTTGATAGATATCATAGTATATCAAAACCTGAAATTAGTTACAAATGATTCTCTTGGTTTTCTTTCTTGTTCATGAAAATTAGAGAGAATTATTTGTGAAACTTTTGTAACCTCTCTACACATATTTAAAGATGTGTAATAAAACTAACACAAAGTCAACCCAGCACAAACGAATAGAAAACAATGATCTAAAAATAATTGCCTATCAACAGACATTGACATTTTTGTGTCTTAATGTTCTTTGTATATTCTAGAAGATAAATCCTTGTCAATTAAAATGAATATTAATGGAGCCTACTGTGGCAGTGCTCTGGTGTTTCTCTACATTTCTAATAGTTTGATGAATGAAATCATAAAATAAATCATTTTCTCCAACTTATTTAATCCATGCTATTTTCAGAAAATGAGAGCATTTACAAGTCTCAATAGCTCTTTTGTTGCTGCTTCAATAAGTCAATACTGTCATCCAAGACTAATGATGACCTACAAGAAAAAATAAAAACCAATGTAAATAATATTGCTTAATCCTACTTCCCATTTTTAGATTCTGTTTCAAACTTCCTAAGGGTTTACACCCCCCACCCCCACCATGAATTCATGTTAGAAAATATATCTCCCATATTTCCTAACCCAGGTACAATATCTAAAGATTAAGGGAAGGAAAAAATGAAACTTCTTAGCATCTTTAGTGATTATCTCTTCCTATTTTCAATGTTTACAATGTAGCAAATGATTTAGCATAACTGTATCCTTTTAAAGGAATGCAATGATATTTGCATATTTCTCCTCACAGATATTCTGTCTCTGTGTTTCTATTTCTCTGTCTCTCTGTGTCTCTTTCCATCTCTATGTCTCTCTCTGTCTTTCGTCCATACTGGGATTTGAATCCACAGCCTTCCACTTGGTAGGTAGAAGCGCTATACTTGAGCCATGCTCAGAGCGCCTCTTTTTATTTTGGAGGGGGGGGTCTCTGGGCCTGGGTTCTGTCCCTCAGCTCTTCAGCTTAAGGCAAGCGCTCTACCACTTGAGCCACAGCGCCACTTCCGGCTTTTTTCTTTTTGCTTATGTGGAGCTGAGGAATTGAACCCAGGGCTTCATGCATGTAAAGCAAGCGCTCTATCACTGAGCCACTTCCCAGCCCCAGAGCTCCTCTTAATGGTACCTTTTCATTAATTTTCAAAGCCAAAGATGCTATGCATTATCTGAGGAAGCTAAGCTATTCTTTTCAATTCTCTGATCCTGTGCTCAGGCCCAGAGTTCAAGGCCCCTGACCAACCAAAAAAATAAAGAAAAAAAATATATTCTCTCAATTCTCTGATCCTCAGTATCCTGATAAGAAAGCACTATTCCATATACTTTGTCATTAATTGTCATATAGTACTTAGCAAAGTTATTTTCATTCAGGATATCCAAACCACATAGCAGGTACTCTAGCTATGATTAGACTTCTGTCTTTGATAGTATTTTTTCAGTATCTTTTTCTCTTCTGAGAAGGAAAGCATTCCCAACCATCTTCCTTTTATTTCCATTGGCTATAAATAGAAAATACAGACAACACTAGCTATAAAGCATATAAGAAATAATTTGCTGGCACATTAAAACTCTTTGAGCTCAGAAAGAAAAAAAATGATATTGGCAAGTGTATAATCATCCAATCATGTTTAAAATGTGAAGTCAATACATTTGTAATTTTTCCCCTAAAATTCAAAGTTCTATGGCATCCCTTAACTCCATTCTTTGCCTTTATTCCAGTTAATGGAGTACTATGATTAGGTTTTCCCCCTATTGCATCAAACCATAGTGAATTAGAGGAAATGGTTGTCAACAATCATTAGGATACAGAGTGTTTGAAAGAGGACAAATGCCAGTTACCATTGGATCACAAGGCCAGGAATCTGAGCTTTCAGTATCAGGCAAAGTTATCACAGAGAACCTCTCTTACCAAACAAAATTAGTGCCTTTAGAAAAAAAAAAGAATAAACATGAAGGAGGTAGGAAACAAATCCATCATTTGCCATGTTCCATATAGAACTGTGAATAAACCAATCGAACAGGAGTGTGAACTAGGTTACCTATAAGGAAGTTGTTGTTTTCATTGTGTTGCAAAGTTCTATTTATTTGGAAAATAAAACTCTCACAGGTCCAGTTTTGCTTTAATACCTCCTAAGGATTCACTTCAACTTTTGAGTGATAGATACACTTTTGAGATCAAACCCTTTTTCTCTTCAGTGGTAATATTTATTAATACATTTTCTTATTTTTTAGATTACGTAGTGATAAAAAGGAATTTTAATTCAAATGTCAGTCTATGAGTACAATGCATCTTGACCAGTGCTACCCCGTACACTAATCTCCATCATTCCTAACCCCACATGTACCCTCAAGTTACCTGGGTCTACTTACTCATATGTACAGTGAACATTAGAACTAATATCCACTTAGCCTATGTCTCTCCATTTGGCTGTCCCTCCCCTTGACCTCCACCACAACTTCCTGATAATTATTGTGTTAAATAATGGGTAGGTTGTTTAAGTGAGTTACATCATTGCAAACCTCTGCTACATACATCATACTTAAAACAATATGTTTATGTTTATTTTCATGTGGCCCTCTAGATGTTTTCATATATGTCTATAATTTTGACATAAATTTCACATGTATGAGAAAACAGATATCCTTCATGTTTCTGAGTCTGACATACTTCACTTTTAATGTTTCCTGGTCTGTCCAGTTCTCACAAATGATGTATTCCTCTTCTAGATGTATTAATATATATATATATATATACACATATGTATATATGTACATGCATGTATGTTTATATATGTGTGTATATTACATAATGTGCTATGTATGATCCAAATATATATATAGTACATATATCTATTGTACATATATATATACAAAAGTTTACTATTCATTATATAGTATGTATTAACAGTTATTATTACTGTCCATTGAAAATGATCTATGAAAGATAAATTTTGTATCTCTTTTGGCATGTGGAGTTTATCTTGCAGGGAAAATAAAGAACTCATTTTGCAAACTTGATTTTTTGGGGGTTCTGGTTGTGGGGTCTGAACTCTGGGCCTGTGTGCTGTCCCTCAGCTCTTCAGCTCAAGGCTAGCGCTCTACCACTTGAGCCACAGCACCACTTCCAGCTTTTTTTGTTTTTGTTTATGTGGTGCAGAGGAATCAAACCCAGGGCCTCATGCATGCAATGCAAGTGCTCTACCACTGAGCCACCTTCCCAGCCTGCAAACTTGATTTTTGATAGCCATGTTTTTCAAATGATTCCAAATCATTTTGTTGGGCCTGCTATGCTGGTAAATGTTTCTGTTTATAGGTTTCTATTTCAGGTCTTTCTTTCTTTCTTTCTTTCTTTCGTTCTTTCTTTCTTTCTTTCTTTCTTTCTTTCTTCCTTCCTTCCTTCCTTCCTTCCTTCCTTCTTTCCTTCCTTCCTTTCTTTTCTCTCCTTTTTTTTGTCAGTCATGGGGCTTGAACTCTGGGCCCGGGTACTGTCCCTTAGCTCTATAGCTCAAGGAGAGCAGTCTACCACTTGAGCCACTTCCAGTTCTCTGGTGGTTAATTGGAGATAAGCATCTGATGGACTTTACTGCCCTGGCTGGCTTTGAACCAGAATCCTCAAATCTCAGCTTCCTGAGTGGCTAAGATTACAGACATGAGCCACCCGCGCCCAGCTTATTTCAGGATTTCATTGGAACATTAGGAAAAATAAAAGATTAAAATTAACCACTTTTCAGAACAGCACCAACATGAAGAAAACTGTGGATTCTTACTCTGGCCTCAGGCAGCAACTCTTATCCCTGGAGAGGAAAAAGTGATAGTAAATTAAAGGACTAGGAGTCAAACAGCATAGAGCCTCAAGTAGCAAAAGGAATTTTTGTGCACTGAAGGTGTTCTCCTATTCCTGTGGAAACACGATGTACCATAAACAATGGTTGAGCCCAAAGGAAAGGTCGGAAATATTCATATCTTGGCATTTTACAGATTTGAAATACTTTTGGGAAATAAGTTTTTTTCTCTGCCATCGTGAAATGCCTCTACCTATTTAATTGTATGATGTAGTTACCAAAAAGAAAGAAAAGGGAAAGAAGAAGAAGTGGACAAGGGGCCAGTGTACATGGAATATAGTCACTTGCATGGGTCGTGAAACACTGGTCTTGTGTTATGTTCTGACTCACAGCATGTGTTGCATTTAGTGACATTTGAATTACTGCTTAGCTGCATATTTGATTTGTTAGACAATTAGAATAATGTGTTAATATTACAGTATATTGTTTCCTATGAGTTTTTACATTTTTCAGATACATTCATCAATGTATCTTCAGAGTATGTTCTTTAGTTTGGAAATAAATCCAGACCTATTTAACTGGATTGAGTGTTTGTTTTGAAATACAATACTAGTTTAAGACTCCAGAGTCCAACTGTTTACTTGGGAGATCTCCTGCGTTTGGTTCTTCATCTCAGTAGCTCTACACTCTCATGGATTTAAGACAGAGAAATTACAAATCTCTCCACAAATGGATAAAGAGGCAAATGCTTAGCATTTATCTTGTTCTGTTGAAGTATCAAGTGGAATTTGCCAGTAGTTACATTAGTATTTTATTGTTAATATTTTTTTGTTATTATCTCAAGAAACTTGTTTCAAATAATGTTTTCCCAAGACACTTAAAAAACACTATCTATAGACACATACAAAGGAATTCAAAGTATATTTGTGAGATTCATTTTAACATTATTGTTTTCATTATTGAGTCTACCAGATTGTAGTGCATGCAGAATAAGATAAAGGTGCATATGATATGGAAATACTCAATGGCCTTGCTCACAGGTTACCATAAAACCATGTTACAAGCTGAAAAGCTGTGATTCCCAATTCACGTTTTTATTACCCAGAAACTTCATGTTCATCGAGATATGAGCTCGCCCTTGTTTTCTGGAGGGGAAACAACCATTGATCTAGGCGTCATCCAATAACACATTTCAAATAACATTTCAAATTCAAACTTTCATAGGCTAAGATTACTTTGTTATTCTTCAACTATATGGCATGACACTTTGATGAATACAGACAACTCATCAGCTCATGTTTCAAATGAATAAAACATTAGCAAGCTGTGGATCACCCTTGGAGAGGAGTTCCATCTGATTGTACTTCTCATATAGCTTTGCATGGGGAAAGAGCCTGTGGCAGCTTATAATATATGAATGAAGGAGGAAGAGCAGGGGGAGGAGGGCAAAACAAACAAAACAAAAACTGGAGAAAAGCTCGTGGGCTGATGTGATGAAACACTGATTCTTATGTAGGAGAGCACTCAAAGTGAATATACTTCAGCACTCCATGCTGAAATCAAAGGCAACATGACAGGAATTGGAGGCAAGTCTGCATGGAGAGACTTGTTCAATGGAGCACGGGAATAGAATATTTTGATTGAGACATTTAATGGCAATTCAAACAGACTAATTATGAATTAAGGTACTAAAAATGCATGTGCTTTCACTTCTGAGGCAACAGCTGAATTTTTATTTCTAGATGCAATATTTGGCTACTCATCATAGAATGATTGGGACAATATAACTTTATTGTGCAAATGGTTTTTGCGCCAACAATGTGAAAACTAAATTTCAGAGCCTGTTTATATGCAAAATGAAACACATTCAAAATATTGGTTAGCGTCTCTTGGCTCTTTAGCATTTAGGAACAAACTAGTAGGTTTTTTTGCCTTTTGCCAAAAATATTGTTATTGTAGAGCATCATTCTCACAAAACAATATATTGTCATCCTAAATGTATACATGCAATTTATTATGTTCTAATTCAGTTCCTTTTTGGGAAAGTTTATGGAAAAATTGTGACTGTATACCAAAGAACAATAATATAAATTGAAAATGTTACATATTTATATTTCACATGCTTGATGCTTACATCTCACATACCCTATTGCATTTATATACTAGTTTATGTACTATAAATATTATATATACTTGTTTATATACTAGAAAATCAAACATGAATGAAAGGAATTCTGACTGTAAGACATTACTTTTATAATATCTAGAGGAACTGTTGACAAAGAATTAAGTGGAAATAGCAATACTGGCCTTTATATACAAATAACTGCTTTTCACTAAAATTCATATTTTGAAATGCTTATTTCAAGTATTTCAAAATATGACTTCACTTGAACCTACAGTCTTTATAATAGCAGTACAAATAAAATAACAATATTATTGTTGTTCTCATAGGAAGACAAAATGGGGAAACTAAAATGATTTAGGGGTGGGTACCCTTATTCAAATCTACAATGAAACCTGAGATGAAATCACCTGACATGCTCACTTGGACTTCTAGCTTCTGAGAGGAAATAGATTCATGAGGGAATACATTTATATTGTTCATTCTACTAAGGCTGTTGAGTTTTGTTATTGGGCTCTAGACAGTAAAATACAATTTTGTGTAGAAGAATGAGAGGTTGCTGCAACAAGCATTTAATATGTAGATGTGGGCGTAGAAGCCTGCACTTGATAAAAGGCAGTAAGAATATTGCAATGCATGTTGTGAAATACAGGTGTTTTCTTGGAGAAATGACTGAGAGAAGTACAGATTTAAAGGTAATTCCAATGAAGACCCACTAAAGGAAATGAAACTAGAGGAATTTCCTCCTCAATCCTGTGGAATGGAAACATGTGTCCTATGCCTGTCTACCCTCCCAGTGTGGAAGTCTATAATTAATGATTTCACAAGTGTACAGCCAGAGAGGAATCATGCTTCAGGCTGAATCATAGTTTGAATCTTCAGGCTTTTGAGATGATGTTACAATAGACTCAGCCTGGCGGAGGGCGAGTATTATGATGAGGTGAATGCTATGATGGGAAATATATATGTATCTTGGTAAACCTCATAGAGCAGCATGCATGGTTAATTTGGATCCTACAAAAACATATATGTTAAAAAGCCTCAGAATCTCACTATGTTTAAATTTAATACAGTTACAGGAGCAAATAAGGCAGAAGAAAGTCATCTCAGGACCATGGCTATATGTTACTGAAATTCTTCTTAAGGGTCATCTTTTTTTTGTTAAATAAATGGGAATAAAACCCAGGGCCTTAGACAAGTTTGACAAGTGCTCTACCACTGAGATACAGCCTAGTCCCTGGAATACTTACAAGAGAAGATTAGAGCACAAAAGCACATATATTAAGAGAACCATAGAAATATACAAGGGCTTACCTCTCCATAATTTTGGGAAATTATAATTCTTTATGTCATCCATTCTATGGCACTTAATTAATACCAACCTTAAATACAGAGAGCCTTCCTTCCTTGGAAATTCTGTTCCATGAAAGAGATATGCTTTTATATTCTCTCAATGGTAGTGGTATTTTTCATTTTTCAGTCTGAGATCATGAAACAAAAGCTATGCCTGTAGTAGAGTCTGAACAGGTCACAAACATGCCATCAAAAGCTTCACTAGAAAGCTAAAGCAAAAATAACATTACACCCAAACTGGTAAGAAGAGTTATCTTCTAGACTAGAAATCTATTAAAACTAAGAAGGAAATCTACAAAATATTAAAATAACAACACTTTTTCAGCAACCTTCATGAACTACTAGAGGAAATGGCCCATCAAAGCTAGGGAGCAGAAGAAACATATGGTGGTATCAAGGTACTAAAGAGAAGTTTTTGAACAAAAACGGGCAGGTGGTTGTTAGTGCAATAGCGTGATTGAAGCTGGGGAACAAAAAGATCCTTAGTGTGATATTCAAACTATATTAGCATGTCATATGCCATCAGCATTGAGCAATTAGAGGAGGCCACTCCATAAGAATGGATGCAAACTGTTAGTATGATGAATAGTTAGGTGCTTTTTTATTGACAAGTCATTAGTTCTACTTCAGAGCTGGCTTTTGTGCTTCTTAATTTTGCAGTCTCACAGGGTTGTACCTTTGGATGTGTCCCCAAATTGACTTAATCTTCTGAGATCTCAATCATTAAATGTTTAATAACTTTAGCTCTGAACAGAGAATCATGAACAAGAGCAAGGAAAAATATCCCGTGTGTTTGTGTGTGTGTGCGTATGCATCTTATTCCTCAGGCCTGCCAGGCAAAGGTAGCTGTGTGTATTTTGTATACTAAGAAGTTAAAAGGTGGCGCTGGACTTAAGAGTAGTAGCAACTGCAATATCAGCACAGCTGGCAATCTAGCCACCAGAAGGAAAAGACATGCCACATAAGGCTAGTTAGATCTCGCTTTAAAAACTGATGCAGCATTGTAAAACTTATACTCACAATTTTGTCAACAGAAGTTAAATTATGATAGGTACTGGTGGCTCATGCCTGTAATCCTAGCTACTCAGGAGGCTGAGATCTGAGGACTGGGGTTCAAACCAGTCAGGGAAGGAAATGCTGTGAGACTCTTATCTCCAATAAACTATTCAAAAAAAGCCGGAAGTAGTGCTATAGTTCAAGTGGTAGAAGCTTTGAGCAAAAGAATCACAGGGACAGCACCCAGGCCTAGAGTTCAAGCCCTAGGACTGGCAAAAAAAGTTAAATAACAATATTATTACATGTGATAGATAATAATTTTTAAACTGAAATGTTCTTTATGATTGGATATATATAAATAAATATATAAGCTCCAATATCCATGAAATAAAATTATACAGTATGTTTTCATTTTTGTGTGATCACCAGTATCAAAGGTGCAACTCACATGGCAAACCAACCACAAAAAGCTATGAAAACACAGAGGAAGTGTAAAGTACCTGACTATGTAAGCTAGCATTTTTTTGTTTGTTTTGTTTTTTAGGTCTTGGACTTGAACTCAGGGTCTGGTCTCTGTCCCTGAGCTTTTTTGCTTACAGTTAATGCTCTACCACTTTGAGGCACAGCTCCACTTCTGGATTTTACATGGCTAATTTTAGTTAGGAGTCTCACTAGAACTTTCCTGCCCAGGCTGGATTCAAATTGCAATCCTCAGATCTTAACCCTCTGAGTAGCTAGGAGTACAGGCATGAGCCACCAGGCCGTCTGTATAAGCACATTTTGGATGAAATGTTTTGAAAAAAAATTTAAGCTACTTTTTTTAAAATTTTATTTTATTGTAAAAATGCTGTACAGAGGGGTTACATGAGTAAGGCAATGAGTACATTTCTTTTTTTTTTTTTTAGTCCTGTCATGGGGCCTGAACTCTGGGCCTGGGCGCTGTCCCTCAGCTCTTCAGCTCAAGGCTAGCCCTCTACCACTTGAGCCATAGCATCACTTCCGGATTTTTTCTTCTTGATTATGTGGTGCCGGGGAATCGAACCCAGGGCCTCAAGTATGCAAGGCAAGCACTTTACCACTGAGCCACCTTCCCAGCACGAGTACATTTCTTGACATGCATTGTTACCCTTTCCCTTGTTGTTGTCCCTCTATCCCTTCCCTCTCCCACCTCCCACACTCCTCCTACCCCAACCCATGCCCACTCCCCACCCCCACCCAAAGTTGTAAAGTTCATTTCCAATATAGTGTCTTGTAGATATCATTGTTGCAATGAGTCATCCTGTGTCCTTGTTTCAGCATTTTGTTTTTTAAGCTACTTTTATATTAAAATATTTTATATGAAATATGAAGTCTTTTAGGAAAATTTTACTCTAATACAATCAGTTTCTATATATTTTTCATATTTATATTTGAAATTATGTATCAGAATCTATTTCAACATTATCATAGGCTATGAAGGGGTCTTGGCTCTTATATTTCCCAATATTTCCCCAAATTAACATGTTTCAAAATTCATATTCTTGTATATATAATAACCCCTATGTTGAATGATAATGAAGTTGCAAAAATAATAAATTTTGTGGAATGAAAAAATAAACCTAGAGACCAATAAAATTTTAAAATCAACCAGGTTGACACATTAATAAAATAAAAATCAACCCTTGGAATCTGAGAATCTATAATATAAGTTTCTTAGGATAGGACCATTGAAGACAAAGAAAATGCTATGATGAAGTGTTATACTGAAGATCTATGGTCTAGTTCCCAAAACAATGTCAACTTCTATTAAAGACAAGTTGCCTCTCAGTAGATCTGAAAGTTTCACTGTATCATTTACATTAATGACTTTGCATGCTCTTTTTCTTTCTATCTTCTTTTTCTCAAGGCTATTACTCTACCACTTGAGCCATAGCTCCATAGCTTTTTTGGTGCTTTATTGGATATAGGACTTTTCTGCCTGGGCTGGCTTCAAACCATGACCCTAGATCACAGCCTTCTGAGAAGCTAGTATTACAGTCATGAGCCACTGGCACTCACCTGAATGCCCTTTTAGGTTTGAGAAGATTTTACCTTACTACTCAGGCATCATTTTCTTTTATCAAACATTTTCAGAAAGTTAAGAGTGGAGGAATGATTAGTTTATCCCATGATTTAAACATAACTGACAGTTGGTGAGACTGAGAGTATCAATATAACAACTAAACTACATAAAGCATGTACAGGAATTGTTCTTTTGTCTCCAAAATCTCTATTGATATGTTTTTAATTGTTTGACCAGGCATTGTCAAAACAACATGCAATAAATCCACAAATAAACTGGGCTTACTATAGTACTCTATTTAATATTTTAAATTATGATGCTAGAAGGTATTGTTTTCATCATATCTAAGTTTAAATACTTACAAATATATAACTATAACCATGTATAGGTTTTCCAGTAACAAACCACTTTTGCACAAAAAAACTTTGTAGCCTAAGACATGTAATAGCACTTATAGTACTTTTGAAGAAAATGATTTGAAAATCCCTTGTGCAATTTCTGTTCAATACAACACCTATGATAGCAGGTAAGGATACAGGGGGGAAAAAGCAATGGAGATGCACTGTGTGGAGAGGTCATCCACAACAGTATTAAGTCATTCATAATTTGCATTGTACACTTAACTAAAATATGATTAGGCTTAATATTTGGAAGGTGGTATATTATTAATGTCATGATCACACTGATAGTCATATAAATATTTGATAGAATATGTACTTCAGGAAAAAAAACACCTTTGTGAACTGGTAAATGAAAGGGTCTAGCTGGATGTTGTATGTTATTTCCCTTCAAAAAATTTGATTTTTTTAGTATTCTACATTTCAAAATAAGTGAATCAAAGAGTTTGAGGATATAGTTTTCACCTACTGATAAAGAAGTATTTTGTACTGAATTTGTTTTGTTATTCTAATAAACACAAACTCTGTGGCTTTAAATAGCACAAATTTATTACCTCAAAATACAAGAGATCACTGGTCTGAAATTAATCCCAAAAGCTTAAATCAACATGTGGATAGAGCTGCACACCTTCCAGAAGGACCTATATATCAAAGTTTATTTCTTTGGAATGGTCAGTTTCTACAGACATCTGCACTTCTTGAATTGTGGTTCCATTCTTCTATTTTTAATGCTATCAATGGATGTCTTCTAGAGACCATTATGTCTACATATATATTCAAATCATATACCCAATTAAATATCCTTAATACCATCCAAGTATTTGAAGTTGCTACAGTGCTAAATAGTTATAGAATAATAATAACTGCTGTTATTTCATTTTTATTTATACAATTGATTCTAAAGTTATGGTTTCTGAAGAGTAGCACTATCATTGGAGAATTCAATACATCTAAAAATTTTAAGCATTACCCTAAATCTACCAAATCACATAGAAGCAGATCTCCAGGAATCTTCAGTTTACCAATACCACCAAAGAATGTGCATGCACACAGAAATCTGAAAACTAAATTTTCTACTAGGTATGATCTTTGCTTAAACAATTTGATATAATCATCCAATAAAGCTTAAGTAGTAAAATCATAATATCTCTGCTACAGCATGCATATTTCAATGATTGTTTTCACTAAATGAATTTATAAATTTAAGTTTTTGTAATCCAAATGTTGGTGTGATAGTGTCATATACATGATCACACACACACACACACACACACAAAACATTTCCAACTATACCTTCAATAACCACTTTGAGAGCATCTACAGTACATTCTTTACATACCTGCTATCTAGTTGAGCATCCTTCATCAATACTGTCTGTCTGCTGTAGAAAAGGAAATCTACTCCTGTTTCCTGTTGAAGTCCTTCTTTACTGAGGTAAAGAAAAGACAAGCAGGTCTTTTGTTAATGGGCAAATACCTAACATCAATGCCTGGAAACACAGGTCTGCTAAGAGGCTGAGGTTTGATTACTGAAGTATAAAATGATTGCATCTTATTATCAGACCACCAAACCAAGGGCACTGATATATTAACAAGAAATTGTCAGAAAATAGAAAACACATAGACTTAATAATTTAAACAATTCTTAGACAAACAAAATTAGAGCATAGATAAAGACATAATATTAAGATAAAACAACAACTTCATGTTTCTGAGAATCTTAGTGAATATTAAATTACCCAGATTAATCACATTATAGCATAAATCCTTTCTTTGAAGGATTTCTTTACCTCAGCTACTATTTTGAAATCTATTTTGTTTAACGTCCAACAAAAATGGGAAAAGACAAAAGACAAGAAATAAAGCCAAAATTACAGTGAAATATGTTAATCAGTATGAAATGCAAAAGTTGTAATACACAACATTCATAAAAAGGCATTAAAAGTAGAATTATTATTTAAATCTGTATTAAGTGAAATAAGCCATACCCAAAGAAACATAGGTTCCATGGTTTCCCTCATTTGCAATACCTAGTATACATCTAGGATAATATTACCAGACAAGCAGAAAAGGTCAAAAGCTATGTAAATATGTCCATATAAGAAACATCATCATATATCTATATCTGCCTATCTATATCTATATATGTATATATATATATTTTTTGTAAAGACACTGTACAAAGCAGTTACAGTTACATGAGTAAGGTAACGAGTATACTTCCTAGTGAGCATTGCTGCCCATACCTTTGTTTTCCCTCACCATCCCTTCCTTCCCCACTTCCCCAACTTCTACTTCCCTGCCCCCAAAGCTGTAAAGATAATTTTCAAGTGTCTAGTACATATCATTGTTAAAACGGGTCAACCTGTATCATTGTTTCAGCATTTTGTTCCCCTCCCCAAATTAGAAAAATGTATATACAAGATGCAGGGCACCAAAATAAAATAAAGTGAAAGCAAGGGTTATATCATGGGGGAAGAACATACAAAAGAAACAAAAAAATCACACAGTACATTAAAAACAACAGCATCAAACATAAAACCTCTTGTGTCCCTATCCTGAGATTCATTTCTCTAGCATCATCTTATATGGTCATATGCACATAGCTCTTGAACTTTTCTACTTGCCCTAGACATATGCTAGTTATTACAGATAAGGGAACTATGGGACCTATGTTTCTTTAGGTCTGGCATACTTCACTTAATATGATTTTTTCCCAAGTGTTTCCATTTTCTAATCAATGGGGCAGTGTCATTCTTTCTGATGGAGGCATAGAATTCCATTGTGTATAATATATATATATATATATATATATATATATATATCACATTTCCTTAATCCATTCATCTACCAAATGGCATCTGGGTTAGTTCCATATCTTAGTTATGGTGCATAATGCTGCAATAAACATGGTTGTGTTGTCAGCTTTGGTATGACCTTGCCAACAGCATTTACTGAAAAGGCAGTCTTTCTTCCATTCTTTTTTTTAGCTTCCTTGTCAAAGATTAGGTGACTATAGGACTGTAGGTTTATTTCTGGGATTTCAGTTCTATTCCATTGGTCCTCAGGTCTGTTGTGCCAGTACCAATCTGTTTTGATCACTGTCTTTATAATAGAGTTTGAAATTTGGTATTGGTATTCCATCAGCATGGCTCTTTCTGTTACAGATTGTTTTTGCTATTCAGGCTCTTTTATTGTTCCATATGAATTTTTGTATTGCTTCTTCTGTTTCATTGGAAATAAGGTTGTGCTATTCATTGGCATTGCATTAAATTTGTAGGTAGTTTTTAGCAGTATTGCCATTTTCACAATGTTAATCCCACCAGTCCAAGAGCATGGGAAGATTTTCCACTTCTTTAGTTCCACTTTAATTTCATTTTCTGGTTTTTTAACATTTTCATCCTAGAGGTCTTTCACTTCTTTAGTTAACTCCTAGGTATTTTGTTTTTTGTGGGGCTGTTAGAAAGAGTTGCTATCCTGATTTCAGCCATGCTCTTCTCTTTATTGGCATAAAGAAAAGCCATTGATTTTTGAGGACTGATTTTATACCCTGCTACCTTGCCAAAGTTTTAGATCAGCTCAAACAATTTGGGAGTAGAGTCGATGAGGTTCTTTAAATACAAGATCGTGTCACCTGCAAAGAAGGAGAGTTTTACTTCATCTTTACCTATTTGGTCCACTTTATTGTTGCATCTTGTCTTCTTGCTCTAGCTAGGCATCCTAATACTAAGGTGAAGAGAAGTGGAGAAAATGGATATCTTTGTCTTGTTTCTGAATTTAAGTATAATGCTGGCGTAGGTTTGTCATATACAGCCTTTATTATATTGAGGAATGCTCCATAGATTCCTAGTTTTTCCAGAGCATTCATCATAAAAGGGTGTTGGATCTTGTCAAATGCTTTTTCTGCATCTATTGAGATAATCATGTGGTTCTTATCCTTGCTTGTTGATGTGATGAATTATATTGTTTTGCAAATATTGAAACAGCTTTGCATTCCTGAAATGAATCCTCTTTGATCATGTATGATTTTTTTTAATGAGTTGTTGAAGTTGCTTGGCAAAAATTTTTTGAGAAGTTGGCATCGATGTTCATTAAAGAAATGAGTTTATAGTTCTCTTTCTTTGATGAGTCCCTGCCTGGTTTTGGGTTGAGGGTTATGATGGCTTCATAGAAAGAGTTTGTAGTGAACTTTCACTTTCAATTTCATTCAGGAGTAGGAGGAGTATTGGTGTGAGTTCAGCCTTGAAGGCTTTGTAGAATTCCATTATATAAATCCATCTGGTCCTGGGCTTTTCTTGGGTGGAAAGTCTATTACTGTTATTTCTAATGCAGTGCTTGATATGGGTGCGTTAAGTTGGTTTAAATCATATTGGTTTAGTTTGGGCATGTCAACATTTGCTAGAAATTAATCCATTTCTCCCAGATTCTCTGTATCTTGGTTGTTTCAGTGGTGATGTTTCCATTCTCAACTCTGAGTTTGTTTATTCTTTTTCTGATACAATTTGCTAAGGTTCTGTCAATTTTGTTAATTTTTTTGAAGAAACAACTCTTTGCTTTGTTGATTCTTTCTATATTTTTTTGGACTCAAATTCATCTAATTCTGATTTAATTTTAATTATTTGTTTCTGTCTACTGAATTGGGGTTTAGCTTGGTGCTCTTATTCAAGGAGCTTCAGGTGCCTCATTAAATTTTTGGTTTCAGATCTCTCCAATTTGTAGATTTAAGTACTCAGAGCTATAAAATTGCCTCTGAATACTGTCTTTACTGTGTCCCAGAACAGCTTACGAGCTGTTTGTGCTTTCACTTTTGTTAAATATCGTGAACATTTGAATTTCCTTTCTAATCTCTCCCATGACCCACTAGTAGTTCAAGAGTGTGTTGTTCAGCCTCCATGTATTACAGGATTTTCTTTAGTGGCTTTTGTTGTTTAATTATAATTTTATTCCCTTGTGGTCTGAGAGAATGCAGGACATAATTTCAATGTTTCTGAACTTGGGCAAATTTACTCTGTGACCTAATAGAGAATGTTCCATGTGCTGCTGAGAAGAATGTGTGTTCCCATGCTGCTTGGTGAAATATTTGGCAGATGTCTGTTAAATCTAGTTGGTCTGTGCAGTTGTTTAGATCTGAGGTTTCTCTGTTGAGTTTTTGTTGGGTTGGTTGATCTATCCAAAAGGGATAGTGGTGTGTTAAAATCTCCAACAATTAATATATTTGGATCTATGTGAGATTTAAGTGTTTCTTGGATAAAATTTGGTACTCTGTTATTTGGTTAGTAGATATTTAGAGTTCTTATGAAGGAGAGATCCCTTGATTAGTATGTAATGGTGTTCTTTATCTCTTCTTGCTAATTTTAATTTGCAGTCCATTTTATCTGATATTAGGATTGCAACTCCCACTTGTTAATGGGACCTGTTTGCATGGTAGATTTTTATTCCAGCATTTCAGTTTCAGAATATGTTTGGGGGGGGAGAAGGGGAGTAAGGTGTGTCTATGCTGATTAATTGGAGAATTAAGTCCATTTATTTTGAGAGTGAGGACTGAGAGGTGTTTGGTAATTCCTGCCATGTTATCCACCTTCTTGGGGTCTTTGCTAACTGGGTTCTTTCTGTGATTATTGGATTCTGTTTTTGAGGGCTGTTTCTTGGACTTTATTATGCGCTTGTTGCTTTTCTATGTTGGACATCTAATTATCTTTTCTAAGGCAGGTTTGGTTTAGATATTTTTTTTCAATTTTTCTTTGCTGTGGAAGGTTTTTATTTGACCTTCCATTATGAAGGAGAGTTTTGTTGGGTACAGCATTCTTGGTTGATAGTTGTTTGTCTTTAGGGTGTGGCATACATCATGCCAGGTTCTTCTTGCTTTAATTGTTTCTGCTGAGAAATCTGAAGTTATTCTGATTGGTTTCCCTTTATATGTGATTGATCTTTCCTCCCTGACAGCCTTTCCTCCCTTTCCTTGGTCTCAATTGATCCTGCGAAGAGTACACTGTGACAGTCAGATGTCTTGTTCTGGTCTGGTTTATTTGGGGTTCTAAAGGCTTCTTGTATCTGAATGGGCCTATCTTTTTGCATGCTTGGGTAGTTCTCTGCTATGATCATGTTAAATAAGTTTCCTAGACCTTTCACTTCTGTCTCTAGGTGCTCCTTTACACCCTTCAGCCTCAAATTAGGCCTTCTCATGTCTTCTAAATGTTAAATGGATCTAACATATTTCTTGGATTTGTCTTGAATAGTTGCCTGTTCTTTCTCTGTAATATCTAGGCTGTCTTCAATCCCAGGGATTCGATCTTCTTCATGTTCTAACCTACTATTGAGCCTTTCTATTTTGTTTTTTATTTCCTTTCCTTCTAATTGGTCAGATTTGATATCTTCAAATTTTTTGTTGGATCTTTGTTTTAAATCTTGTATGGACTTCTTTACTCCTTAATTTAGTTTTCAGTGTTTGTTCTCAAATCTTTAGTTGATTGGTTGTAGTTTCATTAGACTCCCTTCTGTTGGGCTTCATTCAGAAATCCCTTTGTGGCCTCCATAGATTCCTCCAGCTTCCTCTTTATGGATTCCATGAATGCCTCTATTTATCTTTGTTTATTCTCATCCCACTCAATCAATTCCTCTATTAATATTTGATTAGCTTCCTTTTGCTTGCAAGATTACTGTATTAATCTTTCTTTAGCCTCATCACACTCACAGATTTTCCTATCAAGCTCACACAGAGTCCTTTGAAGGCTTTCAAGCTTTTCATTCAACATATTTACCAGTAGTGTTTGTAGAGCATTTTGGGAACTCTCCTCTGGATTATTCATTAACTGCTCTATTGCCTAATTATCATGAATGGGAGTTGAGATTCCTTGACTTGCCATTTTTCTTGTGTTTCTGCTTGTTTTGCCTATTTGGGTATGAAAGCAAAACCACTTCCATGCTAGAACACTATTTTAAGGCAAGCATCAACCAGAGCCCTATAGTTGCACAGATTGTTTGACTTAGTCAAAATGATTACATGTACAATCTAGTTCAATAGTTACAATCTAGTTCAACAACAAACAAGCAGCAATCAATGGACTAAGAAAATCAAAGAAGGAGTCAGCAGTCCAGAAATTAATAGAGTTAGGGAGAATTATGAGGAGAAAATAAGATTAGAGGAATGTGGTGAGGGAAAGGGAGAGATGGAGTATAACGAAGATCTAAATTCAGAGAGAGGAAAAGGATAGTAGGAAAGAAAAAAGACATATAATGAAAAAGGAAAAAGGAAAAATAAAAGAATTGAAAATAAAACACTTAAAAGTTATGTAAGTATAAAGAAATAATATTGCATTTCAGGGAGTTAGGGCTGAGAGTTTGTGAATTGAGTAATGAACACCTAAAGATGAAAGATAAGGTCTAATAATTGAAAACGGATATAGATATAGATAGATAGATAGATATCTGGGGATGAACACAATAGCATTTAAGTAAAGCAAAAAAAAGAAAAAAGAAACAAAAGGGGGGAAAAAGAGAAGAAAAAAAACTCTAAGAAAAATGATGAAAAAATAGAAAATAATTTTAATTTTTTAAAAAATAGGTCGGAAAAAAGAGTTCTTTGATTATTTTGAGGGGAGGAGAGGATCTTGTGTCTCCCCTGTGTCTTTAACCCATCTCTTGGTGAAGTATCTGGTTTGATTGTTGTGTTTGGTTTACCTGTGGCTTGATTGTTTTCTTAAATCAGTTGGTTTGAGCAGGCAGAATGAAGATCTGCCTTACTAAGGCCTTTATGACTTTCCTCCCAGGCTAGCTCAGTGGGAAGGTAACCTGCTTTGAGTATCACTAAAGAAGGAGATGGGTGTTTCTTCTAGCTTGGAGTTTCTCTGATTGGGCTGTGTTGTGGGTATGGTTGAAGTCAGTCTGCAATGAGTAGCTTTACTCTGAGGGCTAGTTCCTGAGACACTGACACAGCCCAGCCTAGAGCCATTCTCAGGATTTATGTTTATTAAGTTTCCAATTGTTTTTCTTTTACCCTACATCAGCTGGGTCTGCTGCCTATGCTACAGTGGGGTGGGGCAGCCTCTGGCTCTGGTTACCCAGGGAAGAAAGTCATTCCTCTATGAGAAGAGCTTCCTCTGCCTGGGAAGGTTAACTTTTCCCTGGGGTGGAGCTGAGTCCTGTAAGTCAGTTTCCTTTCATCTGTTGAATGGCTCCTATTGTCTTCTTCCAAGGCCTGCATTACTGACTAGCTGCTCTAGTCTGGTCTTTGTCAGTATCAAAGATGGTGTTCTCTGGAGGTGAGGAAGGCTACCTTCCACTGTTGCTTCTGTGAGAAGGATTGAGGATGTCCATGGGGATAATCACACCTTTCCCTCTGTTTCCAGACCATCCACAGTCTATAACTCTCTGTGGTCAGCAGGATGAAGATTTCTGCTCCTACTCAGTTCTTGTTGGTAGTGAGTAGAATCTGCTCCCACACTGCCTCTAGAGCATTTTCCCTGGGCTCTCCCTGTTGATATGGTACCCATGGTAGCAGCTGCCATGGACACAGCAAGTGCTCAAATCTGTATCCTTAACCAACTGCCTGAATTTTTTCTCTCTGGTCAAATACTCTGTACTATGTTGACACACTTGGTGTGACTCTCTAATCTTGGATTTTTCACTGGAATACTAAAAGTGGTTTGTACATGAGAAGTTGTTTAGCCTCCAGTTTCACCTCTGCCATCTTCCTCTTTTCCCTGCCCTGCATCTTGTACATACATTTTTCCAATTTAGGGAGGGGAAGGGAAATAACAAAATGCTGAAAGAGGTTACATGTAGACTCATTGTAACAATGAGATGCACAAGACACATTGAAAACTAACTTTACAACTTCAGGAGTTAGGGGAGGGAGTTGCTGGCATGGTGGGGAGGAAAGGGATAGTAGTAGGGGGGAAGCAAAGGAGGGGGTAACTATGCATGATAGAAAATATAATTATTACCCTATTCATTTAACTAAAAACCCTCTGTACAGCATCTTTATTATAAAAAAAAAAACCTGTTGTGAAGTTGATCTTGTTACCATGTCTTATGTGATTCTCTTGCAATCTCAGGGGGAAAAAATGTACTGAAGATAAACCACAGAAAACAAAGTGGTAAAATCATAATAAATTACAATAAAAATCCATAAATCATAAAGTAACAATATATGAAAGAAAAAATTGGGACAAACAGAGGACGAGGATCAATATTACCACTAATTTTTCCCTTCAGTGACTCCAAAACCACTAGATCAAATTACCTAACAAAAAATATTGACTGAAGCCAGGCACTAGTGGCTCATGCCAGTAATCCTGGCTACTCAGGAGGCTGAGATCTGAGGATAATGGTTCAAACCAAGCCAGCGCAGGAAAGTCTATGAGACTCTTATCTCCAATAAACCTAGAAAACCAGAAGTGGTGCTGTGGCTCAAGCGATAGAGTGCTCACCTTGAGTTGAAGAGCACATGGACAGTGTCCAGGCCCAGAGATCAAAGCCCCATGACCGACCCCCCCCAAAAAAAAATTGGGACTTAAAAACAAATATTTGCAAGACATTTTAGATAAATGCTGTCTGTAGGAAGTTCAGTTTAGATTTTAAAAGAATAGATGGAAAACTATAAAATGAAATAAAAATTACAAATTCTCATATAATCTCTAAGAAATAGCTGTATATCAGAAAAATAACATTTTGAAACCATGACATGACCAAAGACAAAAAAGTGTGGGGTATAATAACAAAGTTCCATATACTAAGAATATATAACTATAGAAGTATACATTCGCCTATATTTACTTTTCTCATAAAACATTGTTCTGGTTCTAGTTCATATCAAGTTTGGGGAGTCTCACAGCATAAAAAGTCTCATGGCATAAAATCAGTTACCTTTCAGCTCATATGCAATTTTATTTAAGATTTCATACATACACATTTTGTGGTACCATTTCGTCTATGTTTCTTACATCATGAGGTTTTTCTACTTCTTAAATTTGCAAAACACGTCCCCACCTACTTCTAAGTCATTTCGAAGAGAAAACTCAACTCTCAAGTATCACCTCTTCAGATTGTGAAATCTCACTGGAAATAGTCACAATTGTTCTTTTTAATAATTACTTAAACATCATGTACATGCTGATAGGCCTCCAGAATGCCTGTCTGCCTTCCATCAACACATACAGCTACTTAGTCTTGTATCTCAAGATTAAAGGTATTCAAAATAATGTGGGTATTTTTTACCCTACACATAACAAAAGCAAGAGAAAATATTATCATTTATCTTCTTGGTTACTGTGCCAAAATTTTAATAGCATCCTCTTTTTTTTCAGTCTTGAGGCCTGAACTCTGGGCCTGGGTGCTATCTCTCAGCTCTTCAGCTCAAGGCTAGCACTTTACCACTTAGGCCACAGCACCACTTCTGGCTTTTTCTGCTTATGTGGTGCTTAGGAATTGAACCCAGGCCCTCATGCACAAAGGCAAGGACTCTACCACTGAGCTACCTTCTCATCCGAATAGGATCCATTATTACTTATTCATTTCACCCTTAGTGTTCCTGTTACATATATCATTACAGGTCAGTACATGTTGGCATTCCTAGCCCTAATGTTTCCCACCTATAATCCTCATTCCACCATTTCCTGGCAAAATAACCTTTTAAAGATGCTCAGTTATGATGCCTTTTGAAAGAATGATGCCTTTGAAAGCATTATTCCTAATTCATTTTTTTATTGTTTTCCCACTACAGATTCTACACACCAATGCATCAGATATTCTAGCATTGTTTATCAGACTCATTACCTTTGGTAGTCAATGACTTGGCTAATTTAAGATAAAATCTACCCACAAACATTTGGATTTAGAAAAATATACATGAGAATATACTGAGAAAATGTGTTCTCTGCATAATAGGTTTTTTAAATATCATATACTTATTTCCATTCATTCATGGACTGCCTTCTAAATTCCTATAATGGGATCCATTATAATTGGAACATTAAACAAAACATGGCTAAGATTTTGTCATTCAGTAGTGTGTAGTTGGTAGAAGGGTTTTTATTTCATTGGATTATACTGGTGAAATCTTGAATATGGTTTGTTTTGTTTATATTGTTATTGTTTTGCTATTTTTTATTTTTTTCCATACTGATTATTATAGAAAAATGAAAAGCAGTCTTTCCAGTCATAGTCAACATTATGATCTCAGTCTTTACTGTGTCCTTCTAACTCCATACTTGAAATATTTTGAAGATGCAAATTTGGTGTTAATAACAACCATCTGTATTTCTCTTAATTGCCTCAATTTATAGATAAGCAGATAATCAGATGGTGATCAATTAGAAATATGTTATTTCATACTTGTACAGGGTCCTAGGTACAGGAATTAGAGATATATTCAAATCCATAGTGTGTTCTGGGACACCAAATTTAAAGTGTGATGCTTGAACTTTTAGGAAGAAAATAGATTTGTTTCCCTCTAATAGTCAATTGAACTTGCAACATAAACATGCCATAACTCCCATAGAGCTGAAACACCATCCTTCGACTCTTTTGTATCCCCAAATAATGTTTTTCAATGGTGTGTCAGCTGTAGTATATAGAAATATGTCAATGGAGCCAGCAGATATGCTTTATGACATTTTATTTTCCCCTGTCAAACAAGACTGCTGTTTATCCAATCTATAGATAAATATTTCCCATGAATTCAAGTCTTAAATTCTCATACTCCTTCATAGCCACTCTTCACCAGTCATCATTAAGCTGAAGGTGAAATGGGTTGCTATATCTTCTTGGTTTTGATCTTTCTTTCTTTCTTTTTTTTACTTTTAATTTTCTTTAAGTAGGTGTTTAAATGAGGAGTTGCCACTAAACAAAACAGTTTTCATGCTTTTCACTCATGACTCCCCAACCCATGCCTTCCACAACCCTTCTTAACTTTTATTATATACATTGAATTCCTGACTGCCTTCTCTCCCTCTTCTCCTCTTCATTCATCTACATATTTCCTTTTCAAAGTGCCAGTTTCACTCTTACCCATAAACTTTAACAGATACTTCATTCAGCCAAGCTTTCTGGCTGACACCAAATAGGAATTCTCAACCCATGAATCGCAATCTTGGAAGATAACAGGCTCACTCTGTATGCCCTGTACTGTGATTGATTTTCAGATGCTCTTCAGCCCTTCACTTGCCACATAATTGAAAAGAAAATTCTTCATTCCTTCAGATTCTGCAAGGCACAAACTTAGAGCCAATTTAGGTTTTCTCCTGGATAGACAGAAGACACACACATTATGGAATAGGCTGTGAATGACAGGCAATGGATGGCTGAAAGCAAGCAGCTTAAACCCTCTCCACAGTCGAGGTAGTAATTTTTCTGGAGCACATTGGTTTCCAGAGTTGGGGTTTTACAACAAGCAAGGCTTAAATAAATTACTTGAAGACTAATATATACAGTATTTTTTTTCATTTTGTAGTGAAAATCCTGATTTCCTACAAGTAGGTATACTCCAATGATTCTCTACTACAGTGCTATGTGCACACTGAAATACTATGTACTATCACCCTCATTTTCTGAGGAAGATAAACAAGCCAAGATGAAAGGACATCTCATCGTATCAGACAGGACAATTGTGAAATAGATCCAACTATGTTTATAGAAACTTATACAATGTTCTGTATTTCTTCATTGTTCCAAGAATACTTGACCCCCCAAAAAATCCAGTTAAGTAGGAAAGATAAAAGGAATATTTTGTTAATGATTAAAAATACAAATGGATCTCTAAATTCTGCTGCAAAGTGTAATCTAATTTCCAGTTATTAAATTTTAACCATAATAAAAATCTATATGTTTGGACACTTATTTATTCAACAAGTGTTCTTTCTCCCATAAGTCAATACTTTTATTAAAAAATACATTGCAGTCATCTGTGCATGAAAATACATATATTCTATATGATATATATATATATATAAAATAGAGAATCACTGTAACAAATTTGGCAATGCTCAAAGTTTATATTTAACTAGTATCCTTAGGCAAGCATAAAATAGGCAAAAATAACAGGAAACAGATGTGGGAAGAAAGGTCATTTTATAGATCACCACTATATATATGCTGAGAAACATTATGTAACTGAAATTCAAGTGTTAAGAAATCAGAGTACAGAATCTTCTAGCATTCTTTAGCCATTAGATATGATACAGAAACTATGTCATATAAGTTGATGGTAATGTACAAGGAGCACTATTCTATGGTAACACCTTGGAATTTTAGAAAGCTTATGATGTCTGATTTTATGTCAAGACAACAGAGAAAGCAATCAAGGTAGAAACATTTGTCTTCATTGTATGTATGTTTATCTGGCAGGAGAAATAAGTAATAATAATTATCAGCAAATAGTTATTTTGGGTTCAGGCGCCTTATATCTAGTTTAACTGGTCTTAGTGTTCCTTTCTCTATAAGAGTATTAGTTATACTTTAATTTGTCTCTCTGACACTCCATATTAAGAAACATATCTAGTAAAAAAATATAGTATGGTCAAATACAAAGGCATCAGTGTGTGCTGTGCTGAGAGAAGTTATGGCAAGTGGATTTAACTCATGTATCCACCCAAAGTCTCAACACTGAATGTCTCTCCTATTGAGGTAAAATACTGTTACAATTATTTTGAAAACAACACATAATTACAGAATTCAGGCTGAGAGGTGCATGATACCATCTTCATGTACAAAAACTGTATATAATCCTTTCCAAGTACTTCATATTTCTTTCATACTTCTTTCCAAATATTTCACATTTCTTTGGTTGTAATTGCAGTAGTTTTGTGTCTTTTAAAGCCATGATGTGACAAAACCTGAACATCTATTCAGACTCTGTTTTCAATGGCTCTTTGAACTCTCTACTGGAGACCTAAAAAGGAAGAACTAACTGTGTTGCTAGGGGCAACACAGAAATGAATTCTATTGTGTAACAAGGTTTCCCTGTAAGGAGATGGTCAGTAATGACTTTCTATAGCAAATAGTTAATTTTTCTGAGTCTAATTCTCAGTTTCCCATTTTTACTCATTTCAATGGGCTGGGCAGAGTTTAAAAGAAAACAAAAACAAATGATAGAATTCCCCTGCAGCTCTGACTTCCAAATCTTTCATGGATAAATAGATTAATGATAGCAAAATAGGCCTTTGCCAGTTGTTTCCAGCATTTTATAGGTATTAAGTAATTTAAATCACATGGTAGAGACTTGAAACAGGATCTCTCCTCAATGCATATTACAGAACATAAATGCAAAATATAAACAGGGCACTTGATTTACATAGCCAGAATTCCCACAACTAATAATTAGAAGAGCTGAATTATAGATACAAGTGATCTGATGCACTTGGCTCCCTATTTCTAGGAGTATTTTTAGCTAAATTAATAACAATCCCTAATTATGATCAATCTGTAAACTGGGTCAAGTCATTGAGCTATCTCTGTTTCTAGGAGGTAGCTCATGGAGCACCTTTCTGTAAGGAGATAGCTCATCTAACACTGAAGAAATGCTGCCATAAATTCTATAAACACAACTGAGCCTGATGCTATTGTTACCTTCTTCCTCTTCTTTCAGACTAGGGCTCATCTGCTGGATTAGAGGCCCGGAGTTACTTTGCCATTTGTTTATTTCCAGCAAACTGTGATCAAAAGCCCCTAACATAAGCTAAAAGGATGGCTTAGTGGCACTGACATCTGGTAGATAATGCTTAAATTCCCCACAACCCTACTTTTACATCCTAGTAGGATAAAATCAATCTTCTCTTTAGTGAGCAAAATGCAATAAAATAACTTTCTTATTAAGAGTTGGTTTAGTCTGAACTTTTTAAAAACTAAATCCTATTTGTTTATCACAGGGACAAATCACAACTTTTTAAGTCATTTCTTGCATTATCTGAAAAGGGAAGAGTAATGAAAATGGGTCAATATCCTTGCACATAGCTGGATCAAAACAAGTTTTGAGTTGAAAAATTTAATCATAATGAGCTTTAAAAAAGTTCCCTCTAAATTAACATACTGCAATAATGACTGAAAACTAAAACAAAATTTATTCTTTAGCATATATATGAATAATATTGTCTAAAAATTTTAGTATACTGATAAATATTACAAAATAATATTTACATTTTTCTGTAATTATCTGGCTTTAAAGAATCTCTTTTTTACCACATTCTGAAATGAATATGAGCAAATGAAATTTTGCTGATTTAGGGGTATTTTGAAGTATTTGGAAATATTATCTTAGATATGTCAGATCTTTATGGATAAATTATATACTTTTACTCAAACTGGGTAAAATAAAAATAATTTGAAATTACTACAATAAGAAGAAATACATTTTCTATTAAAGAATCTCCCCCTTATAAGTTTATTTTGATTGTAAAATTATACAATTTGAAGTTTATTTTCCAAAGAGAGACCAACTCAAATATTTTTAAAGAGTAAGTATTAAAGTTAGTATAACATAAAACAAAAATGTCAAATAAAAGGATTTAAACTAATATTCCTTGGTGTTGTAACTCTTATTTAAAAAAATAAAATTACTTGAGTTCCTATACCAATTTAGATAAACTTCATTTACACCATTAGCTGCATATCTGTATACTGACTATGCATTAATCAACTTCTCAGGGTAATGGAGAGAAACATTACACCCAGAAACATATAATTTTAAAATACCTTTGCATTTGATCATCCTCCTGGTAGATATAAGACTGGAATGAAATTTCTGCCCAGAAAACTAATTGACAATAGCGAGCTTTTTTGTAAGAAAAATAAATTAGTAAAAATTCCAAATACACTCATTACATTCATAATGCACTGTAAAAATTGAAGTATATGAATCAGAGGGCATCAATGGAAGAGGAAAAGATGTGGAAAGAGTATGCAAGAGGTGATATGAACCAAGCTGCATTGGACTCATAACCACATTTCTGTAACTGAAACTCTTTTGTAAAATTACTTAATAAAAATAAATAAATAATGAAACAAATTTAAAACAGTAGTTCAATAACTTAAGCTATTTAACCAAGAAATAGTGTGCTTGAATATTTGTATATATAATGGAATAAGCATTGGACAGTGTATAATTCATATTTTATAATTCAGAAAATGGATAACATGTACAGTTTGATTATAATTACATTAAAGACATTTACAGAACAAAATTTTAAGACAGAACATCTACCACAGCATGAACTACATATTTGCTTCTTATAAACTACTATCGGAGTCACCTCATGTAAAAGAAAGCTATAGTGATATATGGATCTCTGACCAAAGAAACTGCCTTAGTTTCACAGGTATACTTTCATCAACAATGTTGTTCATAAACACACTTCTATATTCCAAGGGAAAGGGTGCAGCCTAATGGAATTGTCACTACTAACTTCTCAGAATTCCTTCTCGTTCTGGATTACAGTTGCTCCATATCTGGACTTTAACAAGATGCTTACCACTCCTAACTCCATGCCATTTTCCTTCTGAATATATTGTAAAAGTATGGATTGCTCACTGTGGAAAACACATTATTTCCATGCTGTCTAGGTTTATCATATTCCTTGGAAAACCCTGCATTTTCTATGTCTGTTTATCTACGTCCTTCTGTAATTTCCAAAGTAAAACTGCTTTAAAGAATTGGTTTTGGAAAAAGTTATATTAAGTGACGTAAGCCAGACTGAAAGAAACATAGGTCCCATGGTTTCCCTTATATGCAATAACTACTATATGTCTAGCATAATCTTACCAGACAAGCAGAAAAGGTCAAAAGCTGTGTGCATATGACCATATAAGAGAATGCTAAGCAAAATGAACCCCAATATATGGACACAAGATGAATTTTTCTTTGTTGCTGTTGTTTTTAATGTACTATGTGATCTTTTTGTTTCTTTGGTATGTTCTTCCCACATAGTATAGCCCCTGTTGTCACTGTATTTTATTCTCGTGCCCTTCATCTTGTATATCTTTTTCTAAATTGGGGACGAAAAGAGAAATAACAAAATGCTGAAACAAGGACACAGTTTGACCCATTGTAACAATGAGATATACAAGACACTATGTTGCAAATGAACTTTACAACTTGGGTGGGCGGGGGCAGGAGGAGTTGGGGAGGTGGTGAGGGAAGAGATAGTAGGGGGACAACGAAGGAGACAATGCTCAATAGGAAATGTACTCATTACCTTACTTAATGTAACTGTAACCCCTAAGGGTAAAAAAAAGGACTGATTCTATGACCTTTCTCTGATAAGGCAGATTTTGCTGCACTCCTGTCCCCAGCCAAGCTTCCCATTGCACTAAAGTTTATGATTTATGAAGCAGTTAGATCTGGAGAGGGTGGTGCCAATTCTGCACAACCTATTGTTCTCAATGACAAGAGGCTGTGTTTACCATCAGAGTTTCTCATGCTCCACTTCAAATGAAATACTAGGTTGCACAGTACAATTTTGTCCTAGCAAGCTCCACTAGAGTGTCGTGGCTACTTTTCCAGTTCTTGTCTAAGATCCCAGATTCCTATTTGCGGGTGCAGGTGTAGCATAAATTCCTTTGTGCCCAATTAAAACAGTAGCATCAAGATAAACACAATTTAAAAGTAATTATTTTAAACATGTTCCTCATTATCAACAGGGTATTAGACCCAACAAACCCTTATCAGATACAAATGACATGACTTCTACATATAACTTTTGCATATCCTCAAGTGTATGCCAAATAATCTCTAGATTAGTATATGCTCCTAATACAGTATAAATACTACCTAAATGGCTGTTTGTCATGGCTTTTTGTTTAGGGGATAATGGAAAATGAAACCTTTACATGTTGAAGATATGAACAATGTTTTCCATGTCATTTGCCTAGTTGAATAATGATTGATATAAGTTTTCTTCCTTCCCAAAGATCACATACAGTCTGCTCTTCTGCCCTAGAAGAAGCTAGTAGAGTAGTAGACAACTATGTTAAACATTTTGATACACAAAATATAGCCTTGGCATTTTTTGTTTTCAACTTTGTCCACATTCAAGCTCTACAATTTTGTGGACTACAGATCAGGTATTGGTTCTTAAGGGATTTTCTACTATAGCAGGGTATGAGTGTTGGACACACTACCAATTTAGGGGGCAGTGATTTATATTGTGTTCTCATTTGTGTGATGGGATTAAGAAATGTTGTTTTTTTTAGGGTGGTAACTATGTTCACAGTTACAATGTTGTGAAGAATTCTTTGCCTGCCATTCAAGTAAACAGGAATATTGAATTTCTGTTAGAAATTGTAGAAAAAAGAAAATGGACAAATTTCTATAAAAATTATGTTTTCACCTGTGTACCAGGTAGCTCAAGCTTGTAATCCTAGCTTCTCCAGAGGCTGAGCTTGAGAATCCCAGTTCAAAGCCAGCTTAGGCAGCAAATTCCCTGAGTCTCTTATCTCCAATTAACCATCAAAAAAGCCAAAGTGTGGCTGTGGCTCAAGTGGCAGAACATTTTCCTTGAGCAAAACAGCTCAGGGACAGAACCCAGCTTCTGACTCCAGAGGAAGGAATGGCACAAAAAGAAATTATATTTTCAATATTCATACAAATAAACTGACTAAAGGATGGTGTACTTTGGAGAAGAGTTCATTAGTGGAACTCGTCTGAACAACTGACCTTCTATTTAACAAAATGACTACCAGTAAGCAGAAACATTGTTGGAAGGGAAGCAATGAGTGGGGTCATAGAGATATGGGGAGGAAAGTGGAGCAAATACAGTCATTGTATTCAGTATACATTATGAAAAACTGAACTACATAACCTAAAGGTAAGGATGAGAGTGGGAAAATGTAGGAGAATCTTTAAACACATTTACCAGTGTTCTATTTATATATCACTCATAATTAATTGTACAATTTCATGAGGAGTTCAGGTAATGTACAATTTATATCATATGTTCAGACAATGAATATCTACATCTATAAAAATACTAAATAGATTGCTAATTGCATTCACTAATGCTGATGAATGCAAAACACAGTGAGAGAAACACTTGAAACTTGAATCATAAAATATACCATGGTAATGTTTAAAAGTATGAACTGTAAGAACAGATTAATCAATCTAAACCTAAATATTTTCCACATATGGTCCAGATGCTCATTTGAAGAAATATAATTATAATGTACAGATTTTTTAAAGCTTAGGTATGTAGCACAGGAAAAGCTGGGGAAAACAGAGACTTGTGCAGCTTCTGTGGGTCATATTGTAGTCCCGGTATAATGTGAAAAATGTCCTGAAATTATGGAGATTGCTATAAAGGACAGAAGACTCGAACACAAATTCGATTTCACATCCTGTACATTTTTAGGAAGTAGAAGAGTCAGTTTTAAATTTTTCAGCACAATTAAACATTTAAAAGCACCAGGAGAAACCCTTGGGAATTCTAGTGCCCACTGAACTCTATTCAGAATCACAGACCACACTTTCCCACTTCATTATTCAATAACTTCCATATAACTCAGGTGATTCATGTACCAAAATTGATTACTGCTGTATACATTTGTACCTTGATGAAACACTAAATAATAATGAAGAGATGTGTGTGTGTGTGTGTGTGTGTGTGTGTGTCTGTGTGTGTGTACTGTTTGCAGTTATTTCTGTTTTCTATCTTTTTTTTGTACCCTTAGTCTTGTATATAAGATTATTTGCCAGACATCAGTGATTCATGCCTGTAATCCTAGCTACTCAGGAGGCTGAGATCTGAGAATCCTGGTTCAAAGCCAGCCTGGCAGGAAAGTCCATGAAACTCATCTCCAATTAACTACTAGAAAATAGGAAGTGTGGCTCAAGTGGTGGAATGACAGCACGTAGGCCCAGAGTTCAAGCCCCATGACTGCCAAAAAGAAAAAAGAAAAAGAAAAAGATTATCTGATTTGGGGAACTGAATGAGAATCATAGAAATGGTGAGAACAAAGACAAAGGGTGAACCAATGTAACAGCAAAACTCACAAGACACTATGTTGGAAATCAACTTTACAACTCGGGGGGAGGGAAAGTAGAAGAAAATAAGGGAGGAAGTAACAATGTTCAATAAGAAACATATTCATTACCTTACTACGTAAATGTACTCCTCTGTGCATCACCTTTATAATAAAATAAAATAATCTTTACAAAGTAGATGTATAACAAGGATAGATTTATTGACAATTTATGATTAAAAGACTTGTAAACTTTTCACAAGTAAGCCGCATTACTAATGTAAGAAATGCTTCATGACCATTCCAGGGGCCCAGGCTGAGACAGGCAAGCACAGGACAAAGATTATTATAAGGTTTATTAGAGAGGTCATACCTCCTGGAGAGAGGGATCACATGGCATCTGCCCCTATCCAAGTTGCAAGTAGGTCTAGGAGAGGAAGTGAGGTAAGTGTTTGCTAGGTAGGTCTGGGCGGACAGAGGGAGTAACCAGCTGTTCGGTGGGAACTCCAGGGCAGGGAGGAGGTCAGGTCTGGGTGGAGCTGAGGACCAAAGGTGGGGATAATACTAACAACTAAGATGAATAGAATAAAGGTAAAACAAAATCATTCAAGCTATACAAGGAGGAAAATACAATCAGCTATTGTTATTTTCAATATAGTACTACAGAAAATGCTGTATTTGGAAAATGAAGATTCACAAGAGTCCATTCCATAATTCAGTCCAATAGATTGGACTGAGACTCAAGGGAAGTAATGACACAATTCCTCCACTGAAGCCTAGAACATTCCTGAGTCCAAAATCTCTTGTCTGGTGGCAAAAGAAGATGCTATCCCAAAGCAAGGGGAAACAGAGTTTACCCTTCCTCAGCCTTTTTTGCTCCAATTGGGTCCTCTGTGGACTGGATGATGCACACAGGCATAGTGAGGCAGCCAAATTTACACTCTGTCGATGAGTCCAGGGCTGCTCACTTGTGGCATAGATACCCTTGGGAATAGAGTTGCTCATGGGGCATGGTGTAATGCATTCAAGTGGATACACAAGTTAATCCTCACAGGAGAACTGACTGGATCTAATGCCAGAGCTTGAGAATGTTCAGGGAACATCTAGAGATCTGATAAAAAAAAAAAAAACTCTCCAGATGGCAAATTCCTTTGATGATCATCATGTGTACAGTGTCGCATATTATTTTGGCATTTGATTTTCATTTCCATTCACTTTATATATACTTTGGTATTCTAAGAATAGCCATAGGAATTGTAATTGTTAATGTGACATATTTTAAAACATAACATGGTGAGAATTTGAGAATACATTTCTCTTCTAATGTTAAACATTATGTACATATAAATATACATAAATAAGATTTTAAAAAATATATTATCTCTTAAAATATTTAGAGAAACTTTGGCAAGTTTATATAAAGGCCTATGTTAAGCATATTTTAACATAGTTAATATAGTTCTATTTTAAATTCCCCTTGTATTCAAGTTCATATTCAAAGCAACTTTTTGGGCCCCAAAATATCATTGAGGAATCTCTTCATTTGGAAAGTAATTGTAGATAAAGGGACATATATGATTACAGTTAAGATTTTACTGTCTGAGTGAGTTAAATTTCTCCTTCAGTTTTATTTTCCTTTTAATTTTTTGCATAAAAACATTAAGATTGTGTAGGTGAATTATAGGTTGCTGTTATTGACTACAGTTTTGTTTAAATCTCTACCTAGTAAGTAGACATTTTGCCACAAGGTATTTATGATAATGGCTGAAGAGACATTCTTTTTACATCCATTTTCCTACCTACAATTATTAAGTCATAAAGCAGTATATGTTTTTTATCTTCTCTTATGCCACCAAACTGGAAAAGAAATGTAGATAGAACTCATGACTTATGGAATATGTCATTAAAAATAGAAAATCAATTGTGGCCTCTATTCTATCCATTCATTCCAACAAGTTTTAAATTGGCTTTTGCATCAGGTCTGGTTTTGATTTTCTTTTGATTACCTTCTTACAAAAAGAACTTCAATGAGATATAGCATCTGAAATATTCTGTTTTTTTCTAAATATGAGTAAGTTACTTCAATCTGAAGAATACATTTGTTATAAAACTGTCTTAAATTGTCCAAATTCCTTGCTCTGTGTTCAAATGGCAATATGGGAAAGTAGATTTAATGGTGACTTTCAGAAAAACAATTATATTCTGTTTTCTCCAGCACTGAGAACAGAAACAAATTTCCATTGAGATTTTGATGTCTAGAAAGCTTATGGCTAAATTTTCTGTAGTACTATTTTGAAAATAACAATAGCTTATATAGTTATTTTTCCTCCTATCAGACCCTGAAAAATTTTGTTTTACTTTTATTCCAACTATCATAGTAATGCTGTTGTTTAACGAAGATTTTTACAAGTCCTATCAATTAACTACAGATTTTTAATGAATATCCTTATTACACTTCTATTTTTATGTCTAAATTACTATGGCTTCAAAATAGAAATATATTTTCTTTTAAATTTTTCTATAGTGAAAATATTTATCTTTTATTATGCAAACAAAAATTTCTAAATTTTTTACACATAAATATTTGAAGGATTTGTATGAGAAAAATCTTCCATTAAATTATTATTTCATATAAATTTAATAAAAAATCGAGGAATATTACATACATATACATATGCATGTGTATGCATACATTGCAATATCAGGTATATTATTGTATTATACATATATTATATGTGCACAATATACACAGAAGCATGCTATATATTATATAGTGTAATGTATCATGTATTATGCATGTGCATTATGTTATGTTTGCAACACATATTGCATATACCTGAATATACATATATGCATATATACATAAGTACATATATATGCATATTCTATAAATAATAAACAAGGCATTCCTAATGTGACATTTCCACATGGAAATACTTATATTCAAAATTACACCAATTAGTCATGTCCTTCTTTCTGTTTCCTGTGTGGTTCTCCCTCTGTCTTAAACTCACTGAAGTGCACTTCTGTCAGGACTTCAATAATCAAGGAAGAGAATATTCAGTCTTACTTTTCTGGGATTTTTATTTCTATTCCTGCATAATACTGGCCTTAAGTATTATTGATCCACACTTGTTACTCCTTTCGTATGAAATTATTTTGTCTAAAAGGTAATCTATCATTGTTTTTATTCCCATAACTCCCTAACACCGATTCACACCCAGTAGAGGTGATGCTAATTATTACTCTGATAACTAAAGCCTTCAGATTCCCATTTTCCTTAGAATTGTTCTTCTAATGCATTGAGTGTAGGACATTATAAACTTCTCTTCATTATTTCTAAGCCAGTCTTATTTTTTGAATATTTTTATTATTTTAAATAATTGCACAAAGCAGTTGCCATTCACTGAAACAGTTTATGAATACAGTGCAATTTGATCAATGTCACCCATTTTGACCTTCTCACCATCTCCTCCCAATCCATCCCTTCCCTTCCTTATTCCCTTCCCTTATTTATCTTAATTTCAGGTTACGTAATGAATATATTTTGCCATTTAATAAAGCAGTTTATGGGTACAATGCATCTTGATCAATGTCACCATTTCAACATTTTCACTCCTTTAGACCCACCCCTTACCTCATATTTCTAAATTCTGTGGTATAGACAAGAATTTGCTGCCTGCATTTTCCCTCCCTTCCCAATTCATTTTACCTGATCCTCTTAGCCCATTCCTCCAGCCTTGCATGTATCCATTTCCTGGTACTTATTGGGCTTTGACTTGACTTTTTACAGAATTATACTATTGGTGCTCTCCATAGAGTCTATTACACTTCAATTAATTCATTTGGAAATCCTTACCTATCACAGTGTGCTTATGTATAGATTTATAGGCACATTCATTCTAGCTACCCCAAATAAGGGAAAACATGTTATTTATGTTTCTCTGGATCTGACTTACTTCACTTAATATAATTTTTCCCGAAGTCTTTCCCTTCCCTTAAAAAGGTTCAATATTACTCTCTCAAATGGATGAGTAGAGTAGTTAAGGGGATACTTTGCAAACCTTTATGCCAACAAATTGGAGAATCTGAGAGAAATAGATGTATTCCTAGAGAACATCAATATACCCACAAGAAGATTTAAACTAATTAAATAGACTCATAACAAGAAGTGAAATTGAAATGGCAATAAAAGACCATCCAAGAAAAGTCCAGGAGCTGATGGATGTACAGCCAAATTCGTTAAGGGCTTCAAAGGAGAACTCACACTAATAGTCTTCAAACTTTTCAAAGGACTAGAAAGGGAAAGATTACTACCAAACTCATTCTATGAAGCCAGCATAACTCTCATCCCCAAATCTTCATAAAAAGAGAACTATAGGCCTACCTCTTTGATGAATATTACTGTAATACAACTCAATAAAAGTCTGGCCAAATGAATTTAACAACTAACAACAACAACAACAGAAATTCACTATGATCAAATGGGATTCATCCTAGGGATTCAAAGCTGGTTCAATGGATGTAACTAATAAACATAATACAACACATCAAAAGACACAAGGGCAAGAACAATGTGGTCATCTCAATAGATACAGAAGCTGTTGACACAATCCACTCATTTTTTTAATTTGAATTTTGTCAGTCTCAAATACAGAATTATAAAAATAGAAAAGATCAACTCTGCTTAAAAAGGTATTGTTTTTGAACTCATAGCATTGAGTTCCACCCTATTGAAAGCTTCCTGATTGAACATTACTTCTGATCTATGAAGAGTTTAAGGTCTTCCCACATAAAGACCCTTTTGTGAACTACATTCTTCTTTAGTCAAGAACAAAAAAAAAAAACTGTTCTTTAATTTCCAACATCTCAGACTGGAAAGACTCATCCTTGGAAGAAAATAACAATTTCTACTGGGGAAAAATTCAAGTTAGAATTCAAGATACAAAAGAATTTTCTCACTGTTGTCTGCTGTACCAAAAGAAAATTGTTGAAAATCTCAGTGTTGGAACAAAACAAACTTCTGTTATTGTTTCTTACTTATGCTCATTTTTAATTTATCAGTGTGTTGTCAGTGACCATTCAGGAATCCAGATTTCTTCAGAGGTTGTTCTTTCTTTAGATTCTGAGATTCCTTTTCAATATATGGCACAAAAGATAATCAAGTGAATTTATTTATTTTATAAAACTCTGTAAATAGAATGCAAATGTTCTACTCACAGACTATTTGAACCACGTGACTTCAATGGATGCCAAGATGGGTGAATACTGTTGCCCAAACTGGACCATTAATTCTCTAGAAACCCATACAGAGGAGGAATAACAAAAGCTTTGTTGTTAATGCTATTTCAATATAGATGTAAAAACAATCTACCGCATTGATTTTATAGATGAGAAAAATAAGGTACAGACATGCAAACTGCATGTTCAATTAATGGTTGCAGAGATTGCTGGAAGTGACTTATCCTGTCTCTTACTGCTGTGTCCTGAATACCTCAATATATCAGATCTGTCACTACAACAAACATGACATAAATTAACTTGTAAAGAGGAAAAGTTCATTTGGACCCATGATTTTGGAAATTTCAGTTCATGATGGGTGGACTCCATTACTTTCGGAGAACACCTTTCCCATGAACAAGTGTCGGAGAAAAGCCTTTCAACTTATGCCCAGGAAATGAAAGAGAGAAAGAGGAAAGATGGAAAGTGCCCAAGGTCCCAATATTACTTTCAAGGACACAGGGCAAGACACAACTTCTTTTTTTTGGGGGGGGAGGGGCTTGAACGCTGGGCCTGGGCACTGTCCCTCAGCTCTTCAGCCCAAGGCAAGCACTCTACCACTTGAGCCATAGCGCCAATTATGGTTTTCTGGTGGTTTATTGGAGATAAGACTCACAGTCTTTCCTACCCAGGCTGGTCTTTGAACTGTAATCTTCAGATCTCAGCCTCCTGAGTAGTTAGGATTACAGATCTGAGTCACCAGCGCCCCCAAGACCTAACTTCTTTCTTTCCAACTTCCAGAAGATTCTACCACCACCCAAAGCTAGTATGAGCTGGACTCTAAACTTCCAAATTATAGCCAAAGGCCACTCATTGAGCTTGGGCTCAACCCATCATTGACAATACAGTTATCTTTGGAAAATAAAAGTGTAGCTAGGAGTTATGGCTTTTATTAAGCATGAATATTGGGATAAAAGCATAATGTAACTAGAATGAGCATATGATTTACCTTCTGGAATGGAGTAATTTTAAAACTATTATGGGGAAAATGATACGAAAAATACTCCTATCAGTTTTTCTTTCTTGATTAATCCCACTTACAAAATATTTATGGTAAAAATTTTGAGGGAGAATTCTTAATATATAGAATTCTTTTCATTTTCTAATCCCACGTAATAATTATTATGTACTTTACTCTTTTCTGAGGCAAAACTTTTTTTGTTTTTGACTTATCAACTAATTTTAAAAAGGTTTTACTGTTGTCATCCTAAAACAAAAGGTGTGAAGAAGGCTTTGAAGAGAAATTCCTATGGATCAAGGGACACAAACAAAATTCACATCAAGCTGTTTTCTCATAGTTTATCATAAATTCACAGTGTTCTAAATATACTACGAAAAAGTAGGGAGGCAGAGTCCAAGTGCAAGTTTAGACCCGAAGGAAACATTTATCTCCCAGTCTCTAAATCTTTCCAAATATATAAAAAATCTCCTAAATACAGAAAAAGACTTCAGAAAAATTTTTTGATAAATGCTAGTCTTTTATGTTTTCTTTTCTAGATAAACATCTCCACATGCCCAACTCTGATACACAAAAGATGCCTCTCTCAAAGCCTCTGCAAACATTTGCTATTCCCTACTGAATGCCAACTGTAGCGAACATATGGCACCATCAACGAAGGCTTCCAAAATCACTGCCCACATAGATACATTCACTTTCATCTGTCTTGTTATGCCAGTTTAATGATCTAGTGCTGGCTAACTCCTCTGATAGTTTCCAGGAGCAGAGACAGAAATCCAGTCTCCCAAATCCCAGTGTTTTTCAATATAATCTTAAATGAAGAACTTCACACCATCATCTGTATCAATATTACTATGTTGTCTCATGTTTTGATTAGCTCTCAAATGTAATTTCTATTTATAGATGTTGACTCGGAATGTACAACGATGCTGTGAGAACATCCTTTGCACTTAGACTGCAAATGAAACCCACTGAGAGGAGAAATGTCCATTCCTCATTTTAGAAAGAAGAGATAACCTTAGCTAAATGATAGCTTTTCATTTCAAACAGTGGATTGCTTTATTCATGGAATTAACAGTTAATGATTTCTAGTACAAAGGCCATAGAAATAGTACATTTTGTAATCTATTATAAGGGGAAACGATGATATTCATATTCTGGCAAGATGAAACCATAATTATAGCATCAACCCAGGTTTGATGTTGTGAGATGACTCTAGGTCAGAAAGCAGGCTTAAAAACTGTTTTATGAAAAAAAAAGTGTTTTATGAGCTGGTGGCTCATGCCTGTAATCCTAGCTATGCAGGAGGCTGAGATGTCCAGATCACGGTTCAAAGCCGGCCTGGTCAGGAAAGTCCATTAGACTCTTATCTCCAATAAGCCAAAAGAAAACTGTAAGTGGCACAGTGGATCAAGTGGTAGAGTACTAGCCTTGAGCTGAAGAGCTGAGGGACAGCGACCAGACCCAGAGTTCAAACCGCAAGACCAAAAACAGCAGCAACAAAAAAAAAGTGTTTTATATGTTAGTTAAATCCACTTTAATAATCAGATCTCTGCTAGATTTGTGCTAGTACCAGTCCCATTTTATTAATAATGATAGACAAAAAATATACAATTTAAGGGCTGGGAAGGTGGCTCAGTGGTAGAGTGCTTGCCTTGCATGCATGAGGCTCTGGGTTAGATTCCTCAGCACCACATAAGCAAACAGAAAAAAGCCAGAAGTGGAGCTGTGGCTCAAGTGGTAGAGTGCTAGCCAAGAGCTGAAGAGTTGAGGGACAGCACCCAGGCCCAGAGTTCAGGCCCCATGACTGGACCACCCCCCCCAAAGTATATATATATGCAATTAATGTCTAACAATTAAAATAGATTCACTTCTATGTAAATTTAAATATATATCAAGCATATGTGATTACATATGCCATATATAATATATATCAAAATGCATATGTGTTCATACATATATCTAGTTTATACACAATATATGTAACATACATATAATACATGTTATAAATGTGTACATATACATTTATACATACAAACACAATTACAGTCTTCTCTGTAATTTTCAGCAATATTAAGCATTTTTCAACTTTCCTTCAACTCCTCTTTCTTTGTCTATGAGCAGCTTTTATATAACATTAGAACATTATAAGGGGCAACATTGATCATGACGCATTGTACTTTTAACCTGCTTCTGTTAAATTGAGACTACTTAAAGATAATAAAAATAAATAAATAAAGCCTGCACATAGTCCTTTCTATTCTATAGAGGGACCACAGAAACTCTAGAATATTAATCCCACCAGTGGTTGATGGTTTTCTCATTCATCTTTAGCATCTACAATAGCTCTTGAAGTATAAGTAATCTTCAATATTCAATCAATATGATTTCACCAAAGGCATAGTCATTATTGTAGCTAATACTCCATCTACATGTGCCTAGAATCATTCATAATAGATAGGAAGGAATGGACCTGGATAATCAGCAGACAAAGTTGAAATAAACATGATTCTGTACAAGACACTCATATCTCATTCTCTTTTCTTATCTGCAAATTAGGTGTACCATAAACTCCACAATAGTCTATGAAATATCACCTTTTTATATAAGTCTGCATATATTCTGAAAATCCAATCATGTTTATATGATTGCATCATTTTATAGTCATACCTATTTTTACTAATTATAAATATTTACTGGAAAAGGGTTTCACTGACATTATTATAACACAAAATTTTACCTTCACATGGTTTTATTCTAATTTTGAAGGAAAGGTATGAATATAACAAACGTAAAAAATGCTGTAGATGTTGTACAGGGTCTCTAGGAGGATGCATGGAAAGGCAGAGTCAACAGCTCAAGCCCTTGAAACTTTGTTTGGTAAGGGCCAGGGTAAAAACCTTTTGAACAAGTAGACTGAGAACATCTATCTCAAGTGCTAAGTATATGCTTCTATAATTCTCTGCTCTGTGCTAAAAGGAGGGATTGCTGATAAAATAATAACAAGGTCATGGTTAGGTGTAATGTGATTGGCCTAAACTACCTACTTTCATCATGATTTCAACATTAGGCAATAAATGTTATGCCTTCATTTTGTTAGAGATAATAATCACCTAAGTTATAATCATATCAAACTTTTTTTTCATTTAAAGGAGTCAATGAAAAGTCTTCTTCTTTTGCAGACCAGATGGCAAGAAGACATAGGCCAGAAGAAAGACAAAACTATAGAGCTCACCCTGGTATCAGATCCTGCCAGGTGGCATTTCTAGCCAAGTGCCCTGAGGCTGTAGAGATGACATGAGTGGACAGACTATTCTCCCAGTGTATGCTTTTAAGATTAGTTTAGTGTTTTGTATGGAACTCACAAAAGCACTATTTATTTGATATCTTTTTCTCAAGTGTTGTACTAAATACTTTACAGGCATTTTCCCTGGTATCCATAATAGTATGAATAGATCATACTAAATCAAGGCTTATAATGGATTTCAATTCTTTGCAATTCACACATTTAAGAAAGGAGAGGGTGCTGGGCACCGATGGCTCATGCCTGTATTCCTGGATAACCAGGAGGCTGAGATCTGAGGATCGTGATTTGAAGCCAGTCAGAGCAGTAAAGTCTGTGAGACTCTTATCTCTAATTAACAACTAGAAAACCAGAAGTAGAGCTGTGGCTCAAAGTGGTAGAGTGTTAGTCTTGAGCAGATCAAGGCCCACCATAAGTGGGGAGAGAGAGAAAGAGAGAGAGAGAGAGAGACAGAGACAGAGACAGAGAGACAGAGACAGAGAGGGGGGGAAGGGGGAGAGGGAGAGGGAAAAGGAGAGAGAGGGGGGTGTGTCCACACCACTAATAAGGAGTGAGAGAGGAAATTTTTGCCAAGCAGAAGTACAAAGGCTGAATTATTCTGAGGGCTGATTTATACAGAAGGCTGAACATTAGTGTATGTCCAACTTCAAATGTCTAAGCAGCAGTTGTGAGTGTAGGGCCTTCAGAAATGGTAATAGCACCTTTATATTATGAGAGGATAAAGAATTCAGACCTCTCCCTCTCCACCAGATGAGAATGCAACCAGGTGATGTTCACCCACAAAGAACCCAGAAACAAACCTAATATGATCTAAGATTTCGGGTGTCTCAAACTGCAAAAATGAAAAATGAAACATTTTTTTGTTTTAATTATTAATTTTCTTATTGTAAAAATACTGTACAGAGGGGTTACAATTACATGAGCAAGGTAATACATTTCTTATTGTTGCCTCCTCCTTTGCTCCTTTGTTTCCCCTTACTATCCCTGCCTCCCATCCCCCCATCCCTCACCCCCTGCCTAAATTGTAAAGTTCATTTTTCTACATATCATCTTATACATCTTATTGTTGCAATGGGTCCACCTCTATCCCTATTTAAACAATTTGTTTTTTCCCTTCCCCTCCACAAATTATACCAACATCATATACAGTGAAAACAAGGGTTAATTATCCAGTTTCTGGTTCTATACTTAAAAATCCATATTGCTTTTGTCATAAAGTGAATCAAGATTAAGTCCTCACCCATTTAACTAAGACAATCTTACTATACAAGTATGACATTCATTTTCTTAAAACATGATCTTCCTCAAACCTTAAGAGCTGACAAGATTGCAAATCATGCATGGATGCCTTCCCCTTAAAGCTGCAACTCACTATTTTCCTGTCTACTTCATTCATATACCCTCACATTCTGGGAAAATCAAAAAGAGTTCTTGATAACTTTCAAATTAATTTATCTTAATTCTTCTCTCTCACACACACATACACAGTCATATAAAACAAAATATACTTTGTAGGTGTTTATCATGATTCCAGATACATGTATTTACATGGAAATACATGATCTAGTCTGTGGGACACAGCAATGTTATCATGTATGGGAAAAGGGTGTATGAATACAGTATTCAAATAAATGTTCTGGATATGCTGTAAGTTGTCATTTGAATTTCTGTTTATTTGTTGTTGTTGTTGGTAATTGAGACTAATCTTACCAGGTAGTACAGGAATACAATCCTTCACCATGTGCCTGGTAGACTCTTATTAACAATGTTTTATATTATAATATCATTAGGCAAGAATGAGTTACAGATATAACAGCATATGATGCATTCTAAGTTCTAAAAGCAAATGCGTTTTTTTCAAAAAGCAACAATTACTTAATTCTTTTTTATTTTTTTATTTTGTGAAAATAACTTACAGAGGGGTTACAATTACATGGGCAAGGCAATGAGTACATTTCTTATCAAGTATTGTTGCCTCCTCCTTTGTTTCTCCTTCCCATCCCTTCTCATCCCCCCCGCCCCCAACCAAAGTTGTAAAGTTTGTTTAAGAATTCAAATGTTGTTTCTTTCTTGCAATTGTTTCTAACACATTTATAAGGTGATTTCTTTGTTCTTTTGTATGTCTCTCCCCCAAGATATAACCCCTGTTTTCACTGTATTTGATGTTGGTATACTTTGTGGAGGGGAAGGAAAAAAACAAATTGTTTAAATAGGGAAACAGGTGGACCCATTATAACAATGAGATGTACTTAATTCTTTTCAAAAGAATATTCATTAACCTAATATTTCTGTTAATTGCTACAATATTGTTATACACAAATAATTTTTAGTTTTACTTCTAACCTTCCATTAAGTCAATTTATTACTTGAAATGTATTAAAGTTTTTATTCTTGTAGATAACAGTGAACTGTAATTAGTAAAAATTACAATTATTTCAGAATCAAACTGTGGTTTAAAAAAAAAAGAAAATCCAATATAAAATTTTCTATAACTAGGCAAAAGGATAGAGAGCAAGGCTTACACTAGATCACTAATTACAGTCCTGCCAGCAACCACAGTTGCCCAGATTTTCCTTGTATTTTATATTAGGACAAAATTATCTGAGTCTTAGCCTCTAAGTCATCTCTCTACACCACTACTGTGATTATAGCAACCATCTCTACTTTAACCTGTGGTCTCCAATAACTAAGAGAAAGGCAACCATCATGAGAATATTCTAAAGTCATTATAAACAAAGTCCTCATTTCTCATGCCTGTAATCCTAGCTACTCAGGAGCCTGAGATCTAAGATCATGGCTGCAATCCAGCCCAGGTAGAAAGAAAGGGCTTGCAACCCAGACTGTTATTTCCACTTACCCAGAAAAAAGCTGGATGTGGAGGTATGGCTAAAGTGGTAAAATTGTAGCATTGAGAGACAGAAAAAAAAGTCCCAAGTTAAAGCTTTACTTCGCGCACACACACACACACACACACACACACACACACACACACACACACACACACACACACACAGTCCCCAAACCTGTGTGTTTATCCTGAAGAAAACTTCATCTTCATAGCCTGTTCTTACATGCTTCCATACATCTGCTCTAGCTCCCAGAATCCCCATTGCCAGGCAGAGGGAGTATTAGAGGGAAAGGTAAAGCCTGTATCATAGCTGTGTCCCACAAGAGAGGGTAAGAAATAAATAACCAAGCTAGAAGAGCCATCTGTCCTCCTTATGTGGCATCCAGCAAAACATCTGTAATGGGATTAACATCATTCCTTCTGTCTGAGTCAGGGCTGTCCCTGTGTTACCTGCTCAGTTACTCCATTTAATTTGTTTTCCCTTAGATAGATGTGTGATTCGATTTAAGGCCATTCTGGGCAATCAGCTCTGCATGCTCATAGTGAGAGGGCAGCTGAAACAAATATGGGTATAATGTCGCAAAGGTAATATGTGTGCTGGAATCTCTTGGACCAAAAGAGAAAAAGAAATCAGCAAAGTGAAAGTTTTTTGCCCTTGTAAGAGAATTATGTTGCCTGGCGCTTTTGGCTCATGCCTGTAAACCTAGCTATTCAGGAGGCTGAGATCTGAGGATCACAGTTCAAGCCAGCCTGGGCAGGAAAGTCCATGAAACTCTTACCTCCAATAAACCACTGGAAAACCAGAAGTGGCACTGTGGCTCAAGAGGTAGAGTGCCCATCTTGAGCTGAAGAGCTGAGGGACAGCGCCCAGGCCCAGAGTTCAAGCCCCATAACTGATGCCAGAGAGAGAGAGAGAGAGAGAGAGTGAGAGACACAGACAGACAGACAGAGAGATAGAGAGAGAGAATAATGTGCATTGATGACATGGTTTTTTTTTCTGATTCTTAAAATATTACAATGTGCTGGGCCCTGGTGGCTCACACCTGTAATTGTAGCTACTCAGGAGGCTGAGATCTGAGGCTCTTGGTTCAAAGTCAGCCCAAGGAGCAAAGTCTATAAGACTCTGATTTCCAATTATCTACCAAAAAAAGACAAAATAATAAAATAAAATAATAAAAAGGCTACAAACGGAGCTGTAGCTGAAGTTGTAGAGCACTAGCATTGAGCAAAAAAGTTCAGTGCCTAAGATTTAGACTTGAGTATAAGCCTCAAGAGCAAGCAGGGGTGGGAGGGTAGAGGGGGGGGAGGGGGGAGAGAGAGAAATTTAGGATAGGCTATCATAAAGCATACGTACCTTTCCTTCCAGAAGAAGAAGTAAGTGGTATTTCAAATCCTAGTAGTATTTTCTGTTTCTCTTAGTATTACTTTAATAAAGATAGAATTTCAATTGCAAACATATTGTGAAAACATAGAAATGCAATACAAAATAGTATGTTCACTCTCTCAATGGCCAGTTTGCAAGATTAAAGTACACTTTGTTCTCTGCCTTGGTTACTAATTCTGGTTACTAATAGACATGAGAAATGTGTTAAAACCTGGGACGTTTTCTATTCCTCATGCCTTAGCAGCCATTTACTTCATGGAGACAGGATGATAAATAATATTAATCAGTTCCATTTCAATGGCAGGAGTAAATATCTCAGGTCATATAGAATGGTGCACTGTTTTTACAAATGTTGCCAAAGATAAATGAGTGTATTTTCCATATACAAAGTCTGAGCAGACTTTCCAAGGCACCAATAAATAATGAATCCTAAATATTTTATGACCTCAATGCGAACATTTCAAAATCTCATTAACAAGTCCCTTGGTTTTCAAATACTTCTACAAAATTATTTTGCCTGATCCTTCCAAATCCAATTTGACTAAAAAGTTACATTGCTTTCAAATATAATGGGTGTATCCAGGATATATCATGTTTTTTTCCTGCCTTTTAAACAGAAATGTAAGTCATGATTGTAAATTCTTAAGGGATAATAATTACTATATAAGCTATTCTTGGGAAATAAGTTATGACAGTGTATTGGGAAAAAAATCTTATCCTCTAAGCTTGTCTTCCAGTACATTTCAATTCAGTGCTTCTTTCTCAGCTTAGAGAAATTCTTGAATCATGTGGCCTGGTTTACATTCCTGTTCTGAGCCAAAATAGCAGGATGGGCTTGACTTTCATTTCATGTTCATTAACCCAGATCTGGTTAAGATTATATTATCATCTTTCCTTCTCTGACTTTTTTCCCACGTAGGCAGACAGATCTATTCTATTTTGAACAAATAGTTAATTAGAGAGAGTTAATAAAGAGATACCTGAGCATGTAGATGAATGAACATCTGTGTAAACCAATTAACATCCTGGGAGGGACACAGATCAGTCACCACATCTGCCTCCAGGAATTTGCAATTTCATTCAAATTTAAATGTTAGTCCCAAACAGTGCCAGTTGTAGTGTTATAACATCTACATATTCACCAACTACAGACAGGTCACAGTTCTCTTTCTAATAAGGGAATGCATGAGGTTATCTTTCTTGACTCTTTATTGAAACATATCTATGGATCCTAAGTAACTAACTTACCAAGATGCTATCAACATTTTTCCAGATCTTAAACATTTATCTCCCTTCAAATCTTACCATTTTCAACTGGCTAAACTCTAGTACTGGTTAAATGCTAACATCTATTAACTCTGAAATCATAGGACCATAGTTCATGCCCCCACCCACTACTTTATTTGCCAAAAGTGAAAAATCTGGAAAAGAACATGCCCACATATTTTCCATCCAGTTTGGCAATATACACAATGACGTCTACTCTGCATTCTCCATAGCTTTTCCTGAACTAAGGTTCCACATTGATAGAAGTAACACTACCATTTGTGCACTGAGCCCATGCCCTCATCTTACTCAGAGCACCATTATAGTAAGTCTCTGTTCTCTTTTCTGTACATTTAACTTTCACTGCACTTCTAGATTCCTTCTAGTTGGGTATCTCCTATATTTATTCCCATAGTTGCTATAACATATTACCACACACCAAGTGACTTGGAACAACATTCGCATATAAAGTTCTACCTCTGGAATATAGGTGCACTGCTAGTTTCATTTGGAGACCTCAAGGAGAAAGCCAACATTTGTGTTTATTAGTTCAAGCTGTGTACAATAGGTTCATATCCCATTCTTCACATGACTCCAAACTATTTTCGTGTCCTATCTCCTTGTGCTTCAGATACCCTGAACTCTCTCTGATAAATCTGCTTATAATTATAGAAAGTATTAGCCTCCAGAGTGTCCAGAGGCATCTCCCAATATGCTAAGTTTTCACTCAATTACATCTGGCAAAGTGCCTCTGGCAATGCTAGGTGAGACAGGCATAAATTATTGAGATTAAGACTTGGACACTTCGAGGACCTGCATTATTTATTCTACTTTCACATCTGAAAAATAAAAGCAACTCAACTTTGGACATTACAATGGCAACATACCTTGATCTCTATGTCATGCTTGACATAATCACTTCTCAGAACAATTGTTGTTACTTTCATGAGAGAGTCTCTCTCTTCTCTCTTTCTCTCTCTTTCTCTCTCTTCCCTCCCCCTCTCTCTCTATTCCTTCCCCCTCTCTCCCTTCCTCCTCTCTCCCTTTTTCTCTCTCTCTTTGTCACACACACAGACACACTATTTCCTTCATGTCTCTTAAAACCATTTTAAAGCAATGTCTCACCCAGACGATTTAACCAAAATCATTGTCAGCAATGTCTGCATTTCTAAATCCTAAAACATCTTGTCCTCCAACTGTGCCCAGCAGCAGTAGCAGAATAGCAGAACAGAGGCTGGGCTTCTCTTCCTTGATCCCTTCATTGGGAGTTTCTGCTCTCCTGATAACTGCCTATCTTTGTGGTTTTCTGTATGTCTCCTTTTTGTATCCTTAACTTTACAGTTCCCAGAGCTCCATCTTTGAATCATTCAGCTTATCACTCTCTAATCACATCCTTGGACATTTCATCTAGACCATAATGTTAAACATCACTCACGTTCAGAGTTCATGCCCTTTGCCTGGATATCACTATAGCAATCAGCTTTCTGTCACTACAGCGAACAACCCAGATAACTAATGAAAAGAAAATGATAAGGATTATTGCGGCTCACTGTATTGGCTATTCCAGGCTGTGAAAGGGCAGCTCCATTGCATCCTATTCCTGGCAGTTCCTTGGGCAAGAGCCTGGGACACAGCAAAGCCCTTTACATCACCAAAGAGAATTGAAGAAAGAGACAGACAGACACAGGCAGGTACGGGTGGTTCACATCTGTAATCTTAGCTACTCAGGAGGCTGAGATCTGAGAGTCACAGTTCGAAGCCAGCCTGTCTATGAGACTCTTATCTCCAATTAACCACCAGAAAAACCAGAAGTGGAGCTGTGGCTCAAAGTGATGGATTGCTAGTCTGGAGCAACAAAAAGACAGAAACTGAGGGACAGTCCCTGAGCCCCGAGTTCAAGCTCCACAACTGCAAATATATATATATATATATATATATATATATATATATATATAATAAAATAAATACAAGGAAAACAGGAGGGCTGTATAATCCTACTGAAGAGCATATCCCAAGTGACCTGAATATCCTCCACTGTCCACCTCTATGAAAATTTCTTTTTCACCTCTTAATAGAAGCAAAGGGCAGATCAGGCTTTTTAAAATGTATGCCTCAGGAAATATTACTGATCCAAACTATAAGCACAAATGCTAGATTCTTCTTTGATTTTTCAACGTTAAAATCAATATTAAATTCAAAAACACATCTGCTTAATATTTCCTTCAAAGATTTGTTTTACATAGTGGGAAATTTCATTCTTCTAGGTTCTTACATGTTAAACATAACAGAACACTCTAAAAATTCTTTTTTTTCCTTCCTGGAGCAGAGCAAATTTTGAGACAGTATCACACTGTGTAACACAAGCTAGCATCAGATGGCTAAATCTCATGTTTCAGTGTCCTGACTGCTGAGATTATACTTATGCAGTAACATGCCTGGCAGATAGCTTGTAAGCACTTTTGATTTTTCTTTTTATCCACTTTTCCAGTACAATTCTTTAGAAAATCCTGGGGTGCTTATATACATATTACACCTATTTGCTAGACATGTCTCCACTTTTCCAAATTTTCCTTATCATTTCTTGAATTATTATCCCCTGTCTCCTTACTTCTACCCTACTCCTCAATACTTCTATCTGAAAATAATTTCAAATTGAAAAGCTACATCTGTGCCCTACATGTAGTGACATCTTAATTCATACTTTCCATAGAGGGCAGAGCAAATGTTTAAACATTTCACTGTGGTCTACAGGAATCCTAATATTAATCATTCATTCAGTCCATCCATCAATCAACCAATCAACAAAATAATCTCTCTCACATTTCCCCTCTTCATTTAAGTCTTTCTCCTCTCTCTTTTGACTAATCTTTTCTAGTTATTATTTTTAACTCTGAACAGGGCATATTTTAGTATTTTACCTTGTTATGTTGTACACGGAAAGTTCTTTCTCCAGGTAATTGCACTGTGTATACTGATTCACTTATTTACAAATTATCACCCATACCACCTTCTCAATGAGATTTATACTGGCTGTGCTACTTTAAATCACAATCAGCTTGACCTGTATTCTTCTTCATAACATTTATCAACTTAAAAATCAGCACATCTCTTATTTGTTTATTGTCTATTTCCATGTGGGCAAGGATTTTAGTGATTTTAATAATAACTGGGTTGCTAGTTCTCAAAACAATTTTCAGCATATTTCTAGAGTACTTGCAATATTAGTTGAGTTGGTAAAAAAAAGTCCAATTAAAAAGTAAGATACACAAACATATGTGAAATAATATAATCAACAGAAGGAAAGATCATTTTATGAGTTATTAGGTAAAACAAGGAAAGAATTGTGGGTGATTTAGAGTATTCAATACTTAGATGACAATTGATATGAAATAAGTGTATGTAATTTTTTTATCATCCTGACAGAATATGTTAGTAGAGAAAGGATAGTAAGGAATCTGCCAAGCAGAAAATATCATTTTAAAAGTAAGTAGAGGGTCACTGAAGTATTTGTGGTGAAGTTGCATCTACAGTAAAATTTAGTGTATAGGACTTTCAATAAAAATACGGGTTAAAATTTTATACCAGGAGATTCTAGTTCATGTCTGAATTACTAGCTAGTCAGGAGGATGAGACTAAGGGATCCTGTTTCAAACCTAATCCAGTCCCCCCTCCAAAAAAACCCAACAACAACAACAACAAATCATCCTAGATACTTTTATCTGCAGTAAACCAAGAAAAAAAGAAATCTGAACTATGGCTCAAATGGTAAATAACCAATCTTGAGCAAGAATATAAAGGAAAGTGTAAGGTACTGAGCTCATGCACAGTACGTGGTACAAAAAGAGATAGTAAGTAAAATATTTAGGGTAAGAAGTCATTGAAGCACAAGAAGTTAGAAGTAAGAAAAATGTTACAAGAAAAACGAGCTAAAACATAAATTTATCATTGAAAAGAATGAAAATCTTAGTGTTTCATGATAGTCTACAACATTTTAAAATAAGGTTTCTTTAATCCTCATTAAGGCTCATGAGAACGTAATATTTAGTGAAGGGAAACTCAGTCCTTTGCACAAGGTTAATAGTTAGTAGTCAGCCACGATTTGCTTTCTTTTTGGTGAAAATAAAAATCTTTTCAGAAATAATATCAGTAGCCAGGCAGACATCAGAGCAAATTTTCCAGGGTTTATGTGCTTCTTAGGATGGTGTTTTAAAAAAACTTATTTCTTTTATTGTGAAAATACCATACAGAGGGATTACAATTACATGGGCAAGATAATGATTACATTTCTTATCAAGCATGTGGCCTCCTCTTTGTTTCCCCTTCCCATCCCTTCCCATCCCTTCCCCCACCTGATCCTCCTTCCCCCCACCCCACCAAAGTTGTAAACTTCGTTTTTGGACATAACGACTTGTACATCTCAGTGTTGCAATGGGTCCACCTGTAACCCTATTTAAACGATTTGTTTTTTGCCCTTCCCCTCCAAAAATTATACCAACATCAAATACAGTGAAAGAAGGGGTTATACCGTGGGAGAGGGACATACAAAGCAACATAGAAGTCATCTTATAAATATGTTAGAAACAATTGCATGAAAAAGAATAAAAACATTTGAATACATATCTTGGGGTTCATTTCCCCAACATCAACTTATCTGACCTTTTCTGCTTGACCCAGACAAATACTAGTTATTGCAAATAAGGGAAACCATGGGGCCTATGTATCTTTGGCCTGGCTTACTTCACTTAATATAATTTTTCCAGGTCTTTCCAATTCCTAACAAATGGGGCAATGTCATTCTTTCTGATGGAGGCATAGAATTCCATTGTATATATTACATTTTCTTGATCCATTCGTCTACTGAAGGTCATCTGGGTTGGTTCCATATCTTAGCTATGGTAAATAATGCTGCAATAAACAGAGATAAACATAGTTGTGCTGGTAGCTTTAGTGTGGTCTTGTTTGTGATCATTTGAGTAAATGCCCAAAAGTGGGATTGCTGGGTCATATTTGGAGTCTATTGAGGAACCTCCATACTGCTTTCCAAAGTAGTTGAACAAGTTTACACTCCTACCAACAATGCATTATGGTTCCCTTCTGTCCACATCCCTTCCAGCATCTGTTGTTATTAGAGTTCTTGATTCTAGCCATTCTAACTGGAGTGAGGTGGTATCTCAGTGTTTTTTTGATTTGCATTTCTTTTATGGCTAGGGATGTTGAGCATTTCTTCATGTGTCTATTGGCCATCCTTCTTTCCTCTTCAGAGAAGTTTCTCTTTAAGTCTTTAGCCCACTTATCTATTGGGCAGTTGTATCTTTGAGGATTTGTTGTTGGGGGATTTAATTTTTTGAGTTCCAGGTAAATTTTAGATATGAGACCCTTGTCCGTTGTATGGCTAGTGAAGATCTTCTCCCAATCTGTGGGTTTTATGTCCTTTGCCATGCAGAAGCTCTGAAATTTCATGCAATCCCATTTGTCCAACCTTTCTTTGATTTGTTGTATTTTTGGGTCTATATTAAGAAAATTTTGGCCTATGCCAAGGAGACCAAGGGTTTCTCATATTCCATCCTGTAATGTTTTCAGGGTGTCTGCTTTGACTCGAGGTCTTTGATCCATTTGGAGTTTATTCTGGTACAGGGTGATATATAAGGATCTAGCTTTAGTTTTCTACAAGTAGTTAACCAATTTTGCCAGCACCATTTACTGAAGAGGCTGTCTTTTTTCAATTCTATTTTTTTTAGCTCCCTTATCGAAGATTAGATGGCTATTGGTCTGTAGGTTCATTTCTGGGTTTTCAATTCTATTCCATTGGTCCTGAGGTCTGTTTAAACTCCCAGTACCAAGCAGTTTTGATTTCTATGGCTTTGTAGTAGCGTTTGAAATTTGGTATTGATATTCCTCCAGCATTGTTCTTTCTGTTAAGGATCGTTTTTGCTATTCAGGGTCTTTTATTGTTCCATATGAGTTTTTGGATTGCCTCTTCTATTTCCTTGAAGAATAAGTTTGGAATATTGATAAGTATCGCATTGAATTTGTAGATAGCCTTGGGAAGTATTGTCATTTTCACGATGTTGATCTTTCCAATCCAGGAGCATGGTTCTGGAAAAAATAGGAATCCATGGAATACTCCTCAATACAATAAAGGCTGTATATGACAAACATACAGCCAGCATTATACTTAATGGTGAAAAACTAAAGCCATTTCCTCTTAACTCAGGAACAAGACAAGGATGTCCACTCTCTCCACTTCTCTTCAATCTAGTATTAGAATGCCTAGCTACAGCAATAAGACAAGATGCAAGCATTAGAGGGATCCAAATAGGGAAAGAAGAAGTAAAACTCTCCTTCTTTGCAGATGACATGATCTTGTATTTAAAGAATCCCATAGATTCCACTCCCAAATTACTCAAGCTGATTCAAAACTTTGGCAAAGTAGCAGGGTATAAAATTAACCCTCAAAAATCAATGGTTTTCTGTATGCCAACAATGAGAAAAGTGAGGCTGAAATTAGGAAAGCAACTCCATTCGTAATAGCCCCACAAAAATTAAAATACCTACGAATTAACCAAAGAAGTGAAGGACCTCTATGATGAAAACTTTAAAAACCTGAAAAAAGGAAATAAAAAAGACTTATTTAAAAGGACATAATAATAGAGCAATGAGGAGAGGTAAGATTGCATATCAAAAAAAAGTCTAGACACAGGTGTTGGTTGTTTACCCCCATAATTCTAGCTACTTGGAGGCTGAGTTCTGCGGATTGGGATTCAAATTCAGCCCTGGTAGAAATATCATGACATTCTCATCTCCAAATCAGCACCAAATGGTCAGAAGTATAAATGTAGATCAAGTGGTAGAGGTCTACCTTTGAGTACAAATCCTAAGGTACAACAACCACATCCCAGTTTGGCACACACACACAGGGTTATATACACAGTAAAAGGTAGAATAACTAGGGGCTAAGAAACCATTTGAGAAGATAGTGGGAATGTGTGAATTGAGAAAGAACCTGTTCATTTAAAGAAGTTGTCAAAAATACACCAATTATGATGGTACGGAAAAGTTTTCGAAGGAGAAGTAACATGTTATATTCTAATTCTAAAATATTTCAAATTGTATTCAAAAATAATATTAATTGGAAACAAGAACTTTTGTAGGATAAGCTGATTAAAACAATAATATTCTCCACTTAAATGAGTGACAATTTACACACACACAAACACACATATGTGTGGGTGTGCTCATATATTAAATAAATTTTTATGAAAATAAAGGAATATTCATTTCATACAAATTAATAAAAACATCCTTAATTTCCAAATATTCATGGAAAATATAACTAAAACGATACAAAATATACCTATTCAAATCCAATTAAAAGTGAATGTGGGGGCTGGGAAGGTGGCTCAGTGGTAGAGCGCTTGCCTGTCATGCCTGAGACCCAGGGTTCGATTCCTCAGCACCACATAATCAAAAAGAAAAAGCCGGAAGTGGCACTGTGGCTCAAGTGATAGAGGGCTAACCTTGAGCTGAAGAGCTGAGGGACAGTGCCCAGGCCCAGAGTTCAGGCCCCACGACCGGACCCCCACACACACAAAAAATGAATATGTTGTCCAGCTTAAGATTCAAGATCATGGCTATATATTTAGCACCTGAGCTTACAAATGTTTTCTTTCACCTTTCAAAAATCTTATCATCCAATTTTTTTATCATAGTTTTCTAAAGATTTCATTTATATGTGCCTCTTAAATCTAAACTATATTTAGAAAGCATCATCATTCACCTGATTTTATTGCAGCAAATTTAAAGAATTGAAACTGGAAATCTAGAAAAATAAGTTATTTATATACAAAAACATCCATTGGCACATACATTAAATCTGAAACCTAATTTTAGGTGGTCTGTGTGTGTGTGTGTGTATGTGTGTGTACACACATATGTGCATGCATGACATACATGCTCACCCAGGCTCTAATTGTTGAGCCCATGTTTTCTTCAGGGAACTCAATGTTCTATAAGAAACATGACTATGACTCAACATTCTTTTCTAAGAAAGGTAGGTACCTACACGGCAATGTGTAAAGCATGGTAGATTGGATAGAAGTTGTTATGGGTAGTTACAGGATTTAAAATTACGGACCTTTTGATGGCTCCTGTAGTAGTGACTGACCTCATATACTTAACACTCTTTAAAATCCAATTGACACCCAACTAACAGCATTTTTTCATTTCCAGACAAATAGAAGAGAGATAGGTCTTAATTTTTGACACTCCCATATCTTCTGGAGCTCCCACATTTTTTAAAATAAAACTCTAAACAGTATTCTCTTTGCTTTTTGAAAACCAGAAAATTTATTTGCTGTCCAACTGATGAAATTTATTCTGTCCTTAACCATCTCAATAAAACATAATGGCCAAATAGTTGAACTCAAAACTTCAGAGCTATAAAATGGCAATGATAGTATTAACTTACAATTTCATTTTGTTGTTGGTTGTGATAATTTTGGAAACTGAACTCAGGCCTTGGGCTTGCTAGACAGACAGTCCAGCACTTGAGCTAGCCCTTTCTTGAATTAGTTATTTGTCAAATATGGTTTCACATTTTTGCCCAGGTCCAGCTTTGGACCACAATCCTGTCTATGCTTTCTGACCACCTGAGATTACAGACACATACTACATACCCAGCTTGTTTGTTAAGAGGAGAATCTCACTTTTATCTATTATTATTTTTTCTACTTGCAATAATCACTACAGGCATGTTCTATCATGACATTCTTGGCCCTGTCAAATTATTGTAAATAAGTAAGTTAAATTATATAAAGCCATTAGCAAGTATAGTAAAATTGCTTAATTGTTACTATTATATCTGTTTCATAGGACAGGATAGCATACCTGCCCACTGTGTCTGGTCTGCCCATGAGTGTTCTCACCTCTCAGGTTTGATTATTGTGTCTGACATATACACAAGGTAATACTATTTGTGGTCTCTTTTTAAAAAAGAAGTGACTATACCAGTTTTTATATTGGTATAATATTGGCAACTATTCATTGAAGACCTAAGAGACAGCTCTCTAGACATCTATCAGATAGATAAGATTATAAATACTGTGAACCTGACGCACAACACTTTGTGAGTAGTTCACTTCATGCAATGATTCAGGAAACTCCTGCCCTCCTAGGCATCAACCTCTGCACATTGATAATGACTCAGGACTTGATGATCTAGTGTTTGTAAAGATAGTGCTTTTAGCAATTAATTAGTAAATTAATGAATGGTACTGGTACTTGAGATTGAACTCAAGGTCTCTTGTCCCTTGGATTTATGGTTTAAGACTGGTGCTCTATCAACTTAAGCCAAGCCTTCACTTCCATCTTTTTCTGTGTGTGTGTGTGTGTGTGTGTGTGTGTGTGTGCCACTATTAGGGCTTGAACTCAGGGCTTTGTTGAGCTTTGTTGCTCAAGACTAGCACTCTACCAGCTGTGCCACGCCTCCAATTCTAGCATTCTAGGTGATTGACTAGAGATTGGGGTCCTACAGATTTTTCTGCCTCCTCAAGCTTCAAACCATGATCTTTAGATATCAACATCCTGAATAGCTAGGAATACAGGCTTGAGCCATTGGCATTTGGCTGCATTTCCATCTTTTTGCTGGTTAATTGGGGCTACGTCTCATGGATATCTTTCTGCCCAGGCTGGTTTCAAATTATGATCCTCATATCTCACAAGCCAGAGTAGTTAGGCTTACAGGTGTGAGCCACCTGTGCCGGCAGATATAGTGGTTTTATATTCTCTGCACTCCATGGAGATGAGGGGTTTTGTGTAATGTCTGTCTAAGACCCATGTAAGCTTTTGCCCAAAGTGATGCCGGCTGCCAGAGGGCACATGGAATAAGCAAGGGAGATTTAAGATTATATTAGTCTAAAGACACAAACACCTGCTTATTTCAAGCAGGGCCTTGACACCCTGAACCTAAGGGGAAGCCAAAATAGACTATAATGATGTGGGGAAAAACAAAGAACCCAATGGCACATTATACAGTGTCATGTTCCTTCTTGCTGGGCATGCATCATACACCTCCACTCTTTTGCAGGTGTCTCTGGTTACAGCAGGAGAGCATAGAATCTACATGATTGCTGGTGTGCAGATAGGGATGTGCAAAAGGGGTTGTAAAACCAGTCTTGGTCTCACTCTTTCATGTTCACAACCTGTGTATTATGATGTCACCAATGTGTTTTGTTCATCATATTTTTTTTCTTAACAGCCACTTTTCTTTGAAAATGGATGAGAATAAAGAGCAGCTTCTTCTTATAGCTAGCTGAACACTTATGAAGATGTGAGTTAATACCCATATTCCTGCAGCTAAAATGAAAAAATTTGCTGATGGAAATGTATACTTTATAGGTTATAGAGTCTCATTGTCTGAGACTCAATCTGGGCAAAACATTAGTGAGATACCAGATCAAAATACAAACTGTTCAATATGTTCTATATGCGAGGTGTTTTACATGCATGTAATCCCAGTCATGTGAGAAAAATAGAGTAGGAGTTCATCTGGTCCTGAAAAAAAGAATGAAACTCTATCTGTAAAATAAGCTAAAGTATCAAAAAGTCCTGGGAGCTGTGTATCATGTTTGAAGCCCTAAGTTTTATATTTATTACACATATACATACATATATACGGATCAGTATATGTATATGTGTGTGTGTGTGTGTGTGTGTGTGTGTGTGTGTATAATCTATTTATCCATCTATCTACCTAGCTATCTACCTATACAACATTAAACATAACAAAACAGAAGTTACAGAATTTTGTGTCTGGCTTCTTAGCTGAAGAGTACTTAGTCTAAGTACTGTTACTAGATAAGTACTACTTCCTTAAGCCTTTTACTCATACGGCTGAATGCAAAGTCAATAACTCACTCTTGTGCTTGCTTCTAGCTTCCTTGAACTTCTATTTCTGCTCTCCATTCTGCTGAGAGTTGTACAGATCAAGGGCTTCTTGAATCCCGACTCCTCTGATGTCATACTTATCTTGGGTAATGTGCTACTTCTTACACATGGTGAGGCCAACCACATCTAACATGGCTATAATGTCAATTAAACAAACAAAGGAGTTAGAAGGAGAAAGGATAACGGAAGATCCTCACTTAGATAAGGTGAGGCTCATCTTTGCAACCAGCCTCTTTGTAGCTTCTTCTATGTATAAAATCTATAGTAGTGTCTGAATCTATATGGCACTATTAAAATGTGTGGCAATCTTTCTAATAGTTCTGATGCAAGGAGACTGAGTGTGAATGGCCACCAGGGAGCCTCCTCTACCTGGACCCCACTGGCTCATGCGTGTACTGGGGAGGGTAAGATCTGAGGATCATGAATCAAAGCTAGCTTTAACAGTAAAGCTCAAAACTCTTATCTGCAATTAGCTACTGAAAAGTCAGAAGAGGAAGTGGAAGTTCAAAGTCTAGAGCACCACCGGCCTTGAGTAACAAAGACAAACAAGTCTCCAAGGTCCTTACTTCAAGCTCCCCTGACCAGCACAAAAGAAACATAGAAAAATATCTTCCTCTGTGTGTTAGTGGTTTTATCAACTCTCCTTAGCAAGCACACTGTTGACTTTTACATTTTTGATGTTGGAGCTATTTTACTCAGACAGTGTTATTTCTCAATTTATCTAGACTGATTTTTGGCAATACGCAATTATGCTTTATATGATAAATACATTGACCAGATATTGGTATCTGAAAAAAGAAACAGTCATACTTGTCTAAATGTTGTTTTTATTTCTATTGATGTATTTCTGTCAATATAAATTATAGATCATATAATTACACAAAAATGTGAGTAATCTTTTTCATTTTGTAAAAGAACTATACAAGGAAGATTAGAAATTCCATGGAATACTCCAGTCTTTATTTTGCTGTTCTTGTTTTTGTTATTGATTGTGGAACTTGAACTCAGGATCTGGGCACTGTCCCTGAGCTCTTTTTCTCAAGTCTAGCACTCTACCACTTTGAGACACAGCTACACTTCTGATTTCCTGGTGATTAATTTGAAATAAGAATCTCATGGACTTTCCTGCCTGGGATGGCTTTGAACCACGATCCTCTGAGCTCAGCCTCCTAAATAGCTAGGGTTACTGGCATGAGCCACCAGCCTAGTTTGATCCTATGGTGGTTTGTGTGTGTGTGTGTATGTTTTGGTGGTACGGGGGTATGAACTCAGAGTCTTACACTTGCTAGCCAAGTGCTCTATTCCTTGAGTCATACCCATATACATGATAAATATATTAATCAGATATTAATATCTGAAAAAGATATAATTAATCACATTTGTCCAGATATTGTTTTTATTCCTAGTGATGTGTTTTTCTTCATGTAAATGATAGATCTAGTACTTACATAAAATGTAAGTTTTTTTAATTTTGTAAAAGAACTTTAAAAGGAAGATTAATAATTTCCTGAGAATGCACTAGTCTTATCATGACTCTTTCTTTGTGTAGACAAATTCCCAGAAGAACCCTCTGATATATGCTCTAAAAGAACAGATAATCTCCCAACAAGATGCACTTTCTTTCTTCTCAGTAAGATCAAGGTCTCACTCAAATTCTTCCCCATTAGGGAAATCTGAACATGACTTTGGATACAGAATTCCTTCTGTCATTTGATTTGTAGTGCATATATTGAGATCATTTTTCAGTTCTGTAGTGATATCATGTTTTCCTCATTTTTATGGAAACCAAACTCAACCTATGCCTATTCCTGTACCATAAATATTTTATTTTTTGCCTTATTAGATCATATGACTTTACTAAAGCTACTTTGCCTTCCAATTATGGTTTATTTATTTTGTTAACATAATGAATTTCAATTTTCTGCTGGAATTGTAGAGACTGTATCTTAGGAAGTGATCCAGGAATAGCAAGAGTAAGACAGGATGCTGATGACCAGGACTCATTTAATAATTTGCCAAACAAGTATGGTAAGGCTGCTTCTCATGAAATGTGAGGCATTATTTCAAAGACTTTTGTCGTTGTCCAGTAACTGTCCAAGACATCACCATTCCATTGTGACCTTTTAAAAGTGTCAGAAATTATCCACTTAACCTGTCAATAGCAAGCAGTGTTTATTTTAGGTTCTGATATCCTTAAATAAATTGTGAATTTGGCCCTAAACTATCTCTTAGATGATATATTTTCTAAACTTTAAAACATTTAAAATATTTGAATATCCTAAGTTCTAGTAGAAACACATCACTGTTTAAAGTGAGTCTATTTTCTCTTATTTTTTCCACTTAATGGCTTAAATGTGCTCAGTTTATTTTGTTCTCTCTTTTTAAAAAGACATAATCGGATATTTAGTGTCCTAGAAAGATGTGACTATCTTCAATGTCTTAATTTTTCCTAATCTGGTCTTAGCAGGATGTGTTACTCACAGATGAGTATTTTGTCCATGATTAAAAAGAAAACTGCACAATTGCAAAGTATCTTATTCTTCGCTTTTGTCACTTTACTACTTCTATGCTGAATATCTACCCAGTGCCATTAGTTCTTTGACAATCTCGTGGTTACAAGTACATCAGAAGATTTTCAATCCATTAGCAAAATAGCTCACTGCTATGGAATTCCTTATGGCAATTAAATCTCACCCTTATGCACGCTAATAAAATATATATATTAGCTGGCAACTGGTGGCTTATCTTTGTAATCTGGGCAGTTTGAGAGTCTAACATTGGAAGGATCACAATTCAGAGTTAGGCCAAATAGAAAAGTTGTGATGCTTCTTATAAATCAATAGCTAGATGTTTTGTTGTGGATCTGTTATCCTAGCCATAAAAGGCTACGTCTGCAAGGACCAAAGTTCTAGGCCAGCTCAAGCAGAAAATCAATTTCAGGAGACTCCATCTCAATGGAAGGAGCTCTGTGTGGTGATATTCATCCGCTGTGTCCACTACAATGATCCACCATGCTCGTGGGCAGGAAGCAAGACCTTACCTCAAAAATAAGCAGTGTGAAAACAGGCTGTGTGCATAACTCAATGATAGATGATCTGTGTTGCAAGTGACAGATCCAGAGTTCAAATATCAGTACTGCCAAAAGTTTTACTCTTCAGTAGCAACAAGAAAATCACATCTTCTCTGGAAGTCCAAGAGAAAAATATCAAGAGGGTTGCTGTCTCCTCTCTGTAATGTCTCCTGTTTCCTCTGATGGCCACTGAGGTTTTACTCCAGGATCAAAGCTTGTGAAAGAAAAGAAAAGAAGAGTGAATCATAGCACCCATCACAAGGGTGGTGGATGTTTTCCCATACAGCACAGGGTGACTTACTCTTGTCTCCCCCATATTCTGTGTTCTTCAATTTACAATGCCAGAAAATAATATCTCAAACCAACCCAGAAAGTCTCTGAGAATGGAAAGGTGGAATTCCTAGGGATCTAATGGAGTGAGTGTAGAATGAAGAGTATTTATTGCAGGTTTTCTCATTGTCTCCCATTTCCTGAAGGTTACTATAAAACCCTTGAAACCTAGAATAATGGATGAGTACACACATCAGCTCAAATAATAGCTTGGGACAAGAAAATGGTAGATGGATTGATGCGGCTATGCTTTTAGCAATACCCATGTGATTCTGATAAATATTGATGACATGAAGTCTTTCTCCTTCACGTCCCACAATCCTGATCTGTATAGTGCCACAGGCCAGGCAGTTGCTCTTTTTCTGACACACTATAAAATCAGGCACTGGCAGTCTAGGTCTTCTAACCAGGTTCTGTCAGCACGCCAGTACATACATGTTGTCTTTTATCTCCTGGTTAGAGAAGGTAGGCAATACTCCAATTAACTTGGTGAGGCAAGGTATCAATTCAACAATCAGTTGTGTCTTCACCCCCACCCAGCATCAGCGAGTATGAAGAACATTCTGCGTATTAATGCTATTCAGTATTTTATTTTGTCTCCACAATGGGTGCAGGTGTATGGAGAGGTGCAACCTTTCTTCCAAACTTGGTGAACAGAGACTCTGAACATGTGAGCAAAGCAGAGGTCAGAGTTGCTGTGTAGCTTATGCTGTGTGGAAGATCTGAGTCTACCGACCCTGCCATTGGTGAGGTGGAATGAGAAGGCAGGAAGGAAAAACTTGGGGTCAATCTGTCTCCTTCTTGATCCTGTTCTCCAAGACTTGTTAGAAACTGAGCTCAATCCAAACTTAAAACAACGAAATGACTCATTCTGGAGAAATTTTTTGTGGAAACTAAGACAGGTAGAACTGAACTTCCATCTCAATACATGCAGTGAGGTGTTAGAAGCAGGTTACTGATTTTAAAGTTGGCAGTATGACTCAGAAGAAAGTTAAACTTCCTCACACTCACCCACAATACCACAGTGCATTGATACAGGGAATGTGAAAGTGTAAGTTAGCATTTCCCTTTAGCTAGGTGATGGATTCAGAAACAAGAAGGAAAGTGAATCATGAAAGATATTCTTTTTATTATTCTTTGAAATGGATATTATTCCATTGTTACTGCAAAACAAAAACTTATAAGTACCGTGCGTACCACTGGAGCTCCCAAAACAAAAACTTAAGAAAATAGTTATATATTGTGTTCACTCCATTGAAAGTGATTAATCGTATAATCACAGGATTATGAGGTTATCATAACAATCAAGATAACATTTTTAATTTAACATTACTTCCAGTAGTAGAATCAGTACTGAATTTATTTTCATATCAATTGTCTGTGGCACAAGTACCACACAGTTTTGCTTTAATCTTAGGTAAATATTCATCCCAAGTTTATTTCCCATCTGCCCAGTATTGTTGTTGTATTTTATTTTATAGTTATTTAGGACTTTTTTTTCTTGTCTGTCATGGGGCTTGAACTCTGGGCCTGGGTGCTGTCCCTTAGCTCTTCAGCGCAAGGTGAGAACTCTACCACTTGAGCCACAGCGCCACTTCTAGTTTTCTGGTGGTTTACTGGAGATAAGAGCCTCATGGACTTTCCTGCTCAGGCTGGCTTTGAACTGTGATCCTCAGATCTCAGCCTCCTGAGTAGCTAGAATTAAGTACATTGTCTAAAGAAATCACACAAAAATCACTGAAACTAAAGATATCAGAAGAGGGTTGAGTTTAAATGGGAACTTTGCATAGAAGGATTATTCAAGGGCTCCAACTGATTCTCCATCTTCAATGGGGTGTTGTTGACATAAATTGGTGAGTTTGGAATGCCTCACAGACATGGATGCAAAATTTGTAAATATTTCTTTGTAAAATACATGATTCTTTTGAAACATTTTTAGTGAATATTTAGCTTTATTTATTTATTTGGCAATACTAAGGATTGAACTCAGGGCTTCTTGCTTGTTAAACAAATACTCTCATACTTGAGTCACTACTTTTTTTTTTAATGGTTAGTTGCTTTGCAAATACATTCTTCTACTTTTGTTCAAGCTCTCCTCAGACTGTGATCTTACAAATTCTACCACCTAAACAGCAGGAATGATAACTGTGCAACCACCACACCCAGCCTTAAAAGACAAATGTTTACAAGCACTTTAGAAAGAACAAAGTCAAAAATATAGTGGGAGAAAATCAAGGGAAGGGTTAACAATGTTTGACAAGAAATGTACTCATTACCTTACTTATGTAACTATAACCCCTCTGTAAATCACCTTACCAAAAAATTACATTAAATTAAAAAATATAAACTGGAGAGGAAGTCCTGAGCAACATAAGCTCAATGTAGGACAGGTAAGGGATTGGATACAGGATTCAAAGCTAGTGCTATTTGATAGTTTAGAACTTTGCAGTTAAAACCAAAGCCAGACATGTTATCTGGCTTTCCAACTTCTTCCATGCCAATATGTTTCACATAATCCAATTAAGTTGTTGACTATGCAATTTTGTGAAGCATATCTAAGCTCAAACAGTCTTGGGTACTGTTGTTTTCAAATGACAAGGGGGCCTCCCATGATTCTTTCAAGCCCAGAGATTACCAAGAACAATCAGGGCCAAAATATGATATGAGTGGACAGCTGGCTAGTTCCAGTGTGAGAGGATTTGTTGATACACTGATATTCAAAGAATCACGTCCATTATGATGGATTTAGAATATACAAAGTACTTCACAAGCTGGTAATATCTTAATGAAATGTAATTCTGATAAGATTGCAGAGATAATGGATTAAAATTAGTTTGAATCACTCTACTAATCAAGGTTTAAATATTGACCAAATTAGTTACTATTTTCTATGTAAGTGAATCAGAAATAGGTAAAAATACTTAAAATTAATCTTCAATTGGAGTAGCATAATTGTGGAATTTCATGGTAAATCATTTTTCTGCACCATAGCTCTGTCTATCTATCTATCTATCTACCTATCATCTATCTATATGGATATTTTATTACAAAGCAGAAAAGCAATTCACAAAACCTGATGCACAACCATGAGAAAATCTGCCACTTTTTTGTGTGCTGTCATCACAATCTTTCACAAAGATAATAGGCATAATTAAGTACTCTATTTGTCTGAATTTCATTGGAAGCATAGTTTTTCTTTGGAAGAAAATAGTCCTTCCATGCAATCCATGAAATAGCATTTAGCCACATGATGCAGGATCAGGATACACTGTCTTTATTTTTTAATATGTATATTTTATTGTAAAGATATTGTACAGAGGGGTTACAGTTACAGGAGTAGGGTAGTGATTACATTTCTTACTGAGCGTTGTTACCCCTCCTTTGTTTTTCTTTCATTTCTTTCCTCCACATCTCCCCAAATCCTCCCTCCCCTCTACACTGGCTTTATTTTTAAACATTAGTGTTGCTGCTATTTTTAGGGTATTCTTTTCCACAGACGGTTCATGACATTTCAGTTAAGTAGAATAAATGAGTTTGCATTATATATTAATATATGTTATATATATATTTCAGAAATGTTGGCAAGACATAAATATGATTTTCACAGTTCCAGGTAATTTCAGAAGGATGACATTCAAACATCTTACAAAATAAATATATTAAGCTGGGTACCGGTGGCTCATGTCTATAATACCAGCTACTTAGTAAGCTGAGATCTAAGGATCACAGCTCCAAATTTAACACTATCGGGATAATCCCTAAGATTCTCATCTGCAATTACCCAACAAAAAGTCAGAAATGAAGCTGTGGCTCAAGTGGTAAAACCCTAGCTCAAGGCTAGTGCTCTAGCACTACAGCACCACTTCCGGTTTTCTGCTGGTTTATCAGAGATAAGAGTTTCATGGACTTTCCTGCCCGGTCTGGCTTTGAACCTCGATCCTCAGAACTGAGCCTCTTGAGTAGCTAGGATTACAGGCGTGAGCCACCGGTACCCGGCATGTTTGAATGTTTTGAGGTAAGTTTCTAATAGTGAAAGTTAATAGCATTGTGGAACATAAGCAACATAACAAATATTTATTGTAGTTTTAATTTCATCTTTAGAAAAATTCTATTTCATAGGAAGAAAATTATTTCTCCTAATGTAACTAAGGTTGTTAAGAATTCAGATTTATGGGCTGGGAAGGTGGCTCAGTGGTAGAGTGCTTGACTTGCATGTATGAGGCTCCAGGTTCAATTCCTCAGCACCACATAAGCAGAAAAAGCCGGAAGTGGGGCTGACACTCAAGTAGTAGAGCATTAGCCTTGAGCTGAAGAGCTGAGGGACAGCGCCCAGACCCAGAGTTCAGGCCCGTGCACAACCGACCAAAAAAAAAAAAAAAGAATTCAGATTTATAATTTCAGTTATTTTGGCCTAACAATCTAGAGCTGTCAATAAAAGTTTACCTTTTTTTCAGATACCTAAAGATGCAAGAGAGCAGGTAAATGACATCATCTCGAGTTGCTTTCTGTCCCTTTCTATTCATAGTACTTGACACTTGGAAAACACATTTTTTTTTTTTAATGTCAGTGGTGGGGCCTGAGCTCTGGACCTGGGCACTGTCCCTCAGCTCTTCAGCTCAAGGCTAGTGCTCTACCACTTGAACCACAGCATCAATTCCTACTTTTTCTGCTTATGTGATGCTGAAGAATTGAACCCAGGGCCTCATGCATGCAAGGCAAGTGCTCTACCACTGAGCCACCCAGACCTGCAAAATACCTTTATTGTAGTTCTCACCTGAGCTACTTATCATCTCATGTTGAACAATTAGTTTGTGTGTGGTGATTATATATATATATATATATATATACATGGATGGTTTGACATTGCCCTGTCACTAGTATGAGTAATAATTAAGAAACCCACTATCCAAGTCTCCATCTATTTGTAAGTACAGAATGACCAGCAATTATTTCTATTTAGAACCCAATCAAGGAAAGAATATATATAGGCTCACTGAACCTAATGACAGATATCCTATAGACTTTCTAATTCTATCAGCCTGGTCACAAATTCATCACAATTCACTAGAGGTAAAGAAACCAAGAAAAAATGTGGTGTGTCTAGGCATAGATGTGTATGAGTATTTACTTTTTAAAAAAGGAAAGAAAAAGAAATTAGCAGCCAGGGTGCTGATGGCACATTCTTGTAATCCTCAATACTCAGGAGGCTCAGATCTGAGAATCATGGTTCAAAGCCAGCCCAGACAGGGAAGTCTGTGAGATTTTTATCTCCAATTAACCACTAGAAAACTGGAAGTGGCACTGTGGCTCAAAGTGGTAGACCACTAGCCTTGAGCCAAAGAGCTAAGATACACTGCCCAGACCCTGAGTTTGAGCTCTAAAGCCAACAAAAAAAGAGAGAAAAGAGAGAGGAAAGAAGAGAGGGAGGAAAGAAGAGAGAGAGAGAGAAAGAAAGAAAGAAAGAAAGAAAGAAAGAAAGAAAGAAAGAAAGAAAGAAAGAAAGAAAGAAAGAAAGAAAGAAAGAAAGAAAGGGAGGAAGGAAGGAAGGAAGGAAGGAAAAATTAGGTTAGATAATTATTATAAAGAATCAGTTCTGATGACTATCAAGTCTAGAAATTCCCAAGCACTTCAGGATGAGAAGCCAAGCTAATGGAGCCAAGGATTCAGAGGATGATTTATGTTCTGAGTCCAAAGATCTCAAATCAGAGGAGTCAATGGTAGAGTTCCAGCTTGAGGGCCATGTGGCTTATTGCAAAATGAGCAATTCTATGTTAGTTTTATCTTCACGGTAACAGAATATTTGATATAAAAAAACTTTATGGAAGGAAGAATTGATTTTGGTTCACAGTTCCAGAGACTGCCAGTCAATCATGGCAGAGGGTGGCAGAGGAAAGAGAAGAACAACTCCCATTGTGGCCAACTGGAAACAGAAAAGAGAAATGGTACTGAATTCAGAGCATCACCATCATAGACATGTCCAGAGACCTATTTCCTGCAGATAGACCTTATCTAATATTCACCATCTCCCCAAACAGGGCCACAGGTAAGGACCAGAAATTCAATGCAGGAGCAATGAATTGTGAGTTATTTCATATTCAGACCAACATAGGAACAATGTGTCAATTTAAATGGAAAGCAGAAATAAGCAGGTGTCCCATCTAAAAAATAAAAATAAAAAAGCTTTCAGGTGAAAAATACTCCCTTTTAGTAGGTAGGGCAGGCTCAGTTTTCACTCTAGTCACTCTAAACTGATTGGAAAAAGCTCACGCACACCTTGGAGTCCAAAAACTTTACTTGATCTTTCTATTTAAATATTAATCTCATGAAACTATTCCTATGAAAAGATCCAGAACCATGTTTAGCCAATTATCTACATACCCTGTGAGCCACCCAAGTTTACACAAAACATTCACCATCACAGACACTTAACTCTCCAACACAAAGTTCAGGTATGGAGTTATTTCTTTCTTCTTAATTTATTATCATTTAATAGTTGCATAAAACTAAATTCCACATGTCAGTCTGTGAGAACAATACATATTAATCAATGTTATCCCTTTCTTCATTCTCCCTCATCTCTGCCAACCGCACCCATCATCTCAATTAACCTAATTATGTTTTCACATATACCCATTGAACATTATGACTATATTCACACATTCAAATGGTCTCTCCCCTGCAGACAAATAACAATTTTATTGGTGATCCACAGATGCCTTCAGGGTCCTTTTGATTGCTGTAGGCATGCCTTCTCCAAGTTTGGCTCATTTGGCTTCTAAAATCCTTCCATGCTGCTCTCTTCAGAGGCAAATCTGAGGTTTACTGGAGTGATTTTGTAATTCAGAGGAGCAGAAAGTTAAAAAGGCCTTGGGAACTCATCATCTCTTTTCTGTACCTCCTCTTTACCACAGCTATTCCTTAATGACATGCTTGGGTGAAAAAAATGAAATCTCGGCTCTCCCTTTGTGACTTGTGCCACACTTTGAGTGGAACTGATGTTTCCTTATTCCACAGTGGCCACAGGTTCTGATAGAGCCTTTGATAATAAGTGCATGATGGCTTTTTCACCTTCACTGAATACTCTCACCGGCTTTTCCTGTGTACACTTCCTCTTACTACTTAAGACTTTTGGCATGAGGTACCAGTGGCCTGTTAATGTGATGATACCTTTAAACAGCATAAAGTTACCTTCTTCTTTAGGTAAATATTATAAAGATCCCTAAGCTTAAAATATATTAATGTAGATTTTTTTCTTTTCTTTCTTTCTTCTCTTTTTCCTTCCTTTCTTCTTTCTTTCTCTCTCTCTCTCTTTCTTTCTTTCTCTCTCTCTCTCTCCTTCCTTCCTTCTTTCCTTCCTTCCTTCCTGCCTGCTTCCCTTCCTTTTTTTTTGTGCCAGTCCTGGGGATTGAACTCTTGGCCTGGACATTGTCTATGAGTTTTTGAACTTAAAGTTAGTACTTTACCACTTAAGACACAGCTTCACTTTCAGCCTTTTGTGGTCAAATGGAAATAAGAGTCCCCAGAACTTTCCTGCCTGGGCTGGCTTCAAACTATGATCTTCAGATCTCAGCCTCCTGAGTAGCTAGGATTACAGGCATGAGGCACTTGGTGCACAGTTTATGTAGGTATTTTTCAGTCCATTGGAACAGACACTTCCCTTGCCTCAAGAGATCTCCTATTACTTGAAATATTCTTATGAATCCATCAACACCTTGAAATCTCATGTTAAAATTAGTTTCTTTTCATATTTTGTTTAGGGTCAGTTGACAAAAAGAAGACTTTTATAATTTGCATTTTTCATTTTTCTGTTGTAGAAGACAAATTCTTCAGCTTTTAGACCTTTTCACCAACCCCTGGGTACCAGCTACCCTGGGATACTTGAGAGATGCCAAAGATGCCTGTGCTCCCCAAACAAACCAAAGTACTGACTGCCAAATTGACTTCACCTCTGTTACTCCATTCCTTGATGGAGCACTGTGTAGTCACAATAAATGGTATGCCTAGTCCTATTTAAAATGACTTCGTCCTAAATGTCATAAACTTCTTTCCTCTTTGCTATATCCCAATCAATCTCTACACTGTGACACACCTAACTCAACTGATTTTCTTGTCTTCATGACAATGTGAAAAAAATAACTAAGCATGTAGAATGGCTTAAAAGGTACAGCTGACATTAAAATGTACCCAATTTTTTATACCTCATTTTACAGTTTGTGGTAGGCCTCAGAAATAAGCAACTTGATGATAGAATTGGGCATCTAGCATTAGTCCTTAGAAAATCATGGGAAGTACAGTTTTGTTTTTGAAAATGCAAAGCTACAGGTTGCATACAAATAAGATGTGTTTTTATATGACCTTTTCTTGACTTCCAGTTCTCTAGGTTTATGTAAGATTTTTAGATCGGACAACTCCTTTAAAGATATCATGTACAAGCAAGACTCAAGATCATAATTCAGACATTAGTGGCTCTTGCCTGTAATCCTAGCTATTCAGGGGACTAAGATCTGGAGGAACACATTTCAAAGCCACGCCAGGCAGAATAGCACATGAAAGTGTATCTCTAAACTAACTAGAAAAATGTCAAGCTGAAGGCATAGTTAATGTAGTAGAGGATCAGCCAAGCCAGCATGAGGTCTTGAATTCAAACACTGGTACCCAGTGTAGGGGAGGGATAAAGTATACAGAATGAATAACATCTTAATAGATCGACCACATTGTATGTTTAAACAAATTACATTTGTGAGATTCAAATCAAATGCATGCATGAGGAGGAAAATAAGTTCTTTATTCTCTGGCATACAAAATGCAATTTTAAGAGACAGTTATCAAGGAAAAAAAAATATTGAGTCAAACTTCCATTTCTCTTAATATAATTACCTGGAATATGCAATGGTCTAAATGAAAATATCCTCATAGCAAACAACAAAGGTAAAACCAAAAAAATCAAAGAAAATTCAAAACAGTCCTTAGCAGGGCTCTATGGAATTTACTATTAGGAGAATGATAGGGTGGACATGGCAGTCCCCGATTGTAATAGCAACTACTCAGGGAGCAGATATAGGAAGACAGTCTGGGCCATACCTGGCAAAGGTAATATCAGACCCTACCTGAAATAAACAAAAGGACTGAGAAACAAATGGTGGAGCACATTCCTAACAAGGTTGAGTTTAATCCCTATACTACCAAAGGAGAAGGAGAAGAAAGAGGAAAAACAGAAAAGAAGGTAAATTCTAAGTGAAAATGGTTCTCATCAGGAGATGAGAACCGCTGTGGATTGCTGGAGATACCTAGTGTTCAGCTTAGACTACCCAATAAGATGCTTACAGGAAAGAAACAGCATAGTCATCTTGGGACTTAAGTGTGCACACACATGCTCTGAGAACCCAGAGCGCCTTTAATACAATATATTTGGTCATGAACATAAAATCCTAGGAAATCTCAAAGATAGAAACAGTTTTTGTCTAGAAACTTCTGCTTAGCCCTGAAGATGCAGGGACAATGGAAACTCATACTCACAATGAACAGAGGGAAGGAGGAATATCCACTCTGCCTGGGATGCAGAAATTAAGACAAGTGAGTGAGATGAACTTGCTACAGCAAGCTGATGGCTGGAATCACAGCAGCTTCCTAAGGAAAAAAGAGCAAAAAATGCAATGTTTCAATGATTTGCCTAGAAACGCGTCACACTGTATTACTAAAATTAATACAGGCAATGGTGAATGGATTTTTAGAAATTTTTAAGTTAAAATCCTTCCTATCCTTCAATGTATGTAATTAACAAATTATGCACCAAGGCTAATCTTCTAATGCTTTTCGACAGTAGAGATTCTAGTATTCAATTTTCTTCCTCAAAAGTTTCAACTATTCAGTCAAGATGTGATCCTCCTACACCCCTTCTGGTATGAAAAGATGAGGTGATTTTATTACAAAAATCAGGTCTATAGAAAGACTGTTAATGATTAAAAGTGCCTATGGTCATTGAAGGAGTAATATTGTTCAATAATCTTGGAGAAAAAAGCAGGACCAAAAACTGTTTACTGCTTTAATTGTTTCTGAGCACAGATAGCACCATATTTTTCTAATAATCCAGACCCCCACTACCTGTCCATAATAAGTAAATTAAAGGTAATCTTCAATGGATATTCTATTTTTAAATATGAAGAAGAGATATAAGATGTTAGCTAATTTTAAAAAATGTAGGACACTGTTTACTGTAGTTTGATTTTATGTGTTACTAAGTGTGAGAGTTTCTTGGATCTGGGTTGCACTTCCTGTAATTTGAAGAGTCTTTCAAATTTAGCTACTAAATTTTACCCTAAACTCTTATATCCTCTTTATTCCTTTAATTGAAATTCTTCTATGTAAGTTACTTCTGTGGTCTGCCAAGTCCTCTTCTTGAATTCCTTCCTATATCCAATTCTTATACAAAGAGGAGATTTATATATATTAGTGAAGGGTATACTATTGCTTAACTCAACATATTTTAATTGCCATTCTGGTGGTATAAAACACATGGTTAAGCTGAGCATCCATATTATACATAAGCTGATGCTTACCATCCTGTGTCTCACCTGTGGTTTGTCTCAATGTGAACCTGTTGGTTGTAGCCAACATTGATCATTACTCAGCTTCAATGTTAGGCCATAACAACATATCACAAATATCAACTCATAACATTCTAAAAGTGGTTTTTCTGTTTGATTGACATATAATGACATTATATTTACAGATGATAATGAAGTGATTCAGTCTGTGTATGTATTATGTTGATATCTCCTTTTCCTCTGTTAAGAATTAGAGATCCATGGATACAAGCATGTCAGTTGTCCTGCTCAACATTTTATTTTTAACATCTTATTGGTGTGAAGCTGGAGCTCCAAGGTAGAGGCTTATACTGCACCTGTTGCATTTGAATCATGGAACTGTTAAAAAATAATAGAAAACTGTAGTATCTTATAATAATCATAATTCAAAACATTTATTAAATTAACCAGCACATATCTGAAAGTTAAATGGCAAGATTGCATTGGAAAAGATAACCTACAGAATATACTCAACACAGCTTCAGAAATGTTGGATAATAACTTTGAAATAATATGTACTTATGGCCTTTGCTCATTGATATTATTTTGTTACAAGCATTTTCTGAAACCCTTTTTTATACTACGTACTCTCAGAACACAAGAAATGGATTGACAAGTGCAATATAATATACTTGATCAATTGCTTGTGCTTGATATTATTGATTGAAGGTATTTTGCACACTAGGAAATATGATGGCTTGATGACAGTTTTGTTGAAACTATTAAAGTTGTTTCCTCTTACTGTTTTATTTTATTTTATTTCCAGAGAAATCAGAGTAAGGTATTGAAACACTATTTTATATCCCAAAATGAATTGGCACATACTGAATTGGAGAAGGTAGCAAGTTAATTCAGGCTCCAATAAGATCTCATTAACTCAACAGTGGTTCTCAAATTGTATATCATTCTGTATATATAAATCTTGAAAAAGAAACTTGAGTAAAAATAATTTATTATGTATCCTACCATGAGTTAGATTAGAAGAAGCAATTTGAGATTGTAGTTGATAGAATTTTCTACTAGGAATTTTCTTGTAATAAGGACAGTAAAATATATATATATATATATATGGTTGAGTTAGGATAATGGGGGATGAGAGAATGATGATCAGTAGGTCAAAAAGCAATGTGATCATAAACGGAAATGCTGAATGATACCTCTTTGTACAACTACTCAATGTTAATAATAAAATAAAATTATAGAGAGCTGCATCGCACAGGCATGCACGCATGCTTGCACGCATGCACATACACATACACACACACACACACCAATCATTAGGAATTAAGTGTACTGATAATGACTGTTTAAATTGAAAATAACAAGAGATTCTCTTCTTGAATGAACCTTGATAAATTGAAAGCCTTGAGGTTTCCTTTTTTGTTGTTCTTTTGTTATGATTTGGTAATGAGCATTCTATCATAACAAAAAGGTCTCCAAGGAGGATATGGCTGAAGATCTTAAACATTACCCAATTCAAATGAACACTTATAACCCCTATTTTCACTGTATTTGATGTCGGTACCTTGCATCTTGTACATGCATTTCTCTAATTTGGGAGGGGAAGGGATAAAACAAAATGCTTAAACAAGGATTCAGATTGACCCACTGTAGCAATGAGATGTACAAAACACTGCTGAAAACAAACTTTACAACTTCAGTGGCAGGAAGGGTGGATGGGTAGGTGGTACACAGTTGTGGAGATAAGAGGTAAGGGATGGTAAGGAGGAAAACAAAGGAGGAGGCAACAATGCTCAATAGGAAGTGTATCCATTACATTGCTCATGTAACTGTAACCCCTCTGTATAGCATTTTTCAATAAAAACATACAAAAAAATCTTTGTGATTTTTACAGCAGTGTAGGAAAGGATTCCTTCTTCTTGCCAAACCCTTGGATAAAAACAAATAGTTAATTATGTTATATTGTCAAATAATTTGAAAACAATGTGGAATAGAACATGTAATATCTTACTTGGATATAATAAAATTAGTTAGTTACTAATGCTAGAATGCTTATTTGGGCTAAAAATATCATGTGCAAATTAAAGTTCAATTTTTCCTTGTGGAAAATTTGCAATTTGATAATTGTCTCTTGTATGAACACAAAAAAGTAATTATTGTTTATTTGGGGGCTTTAGAATCTGTGATCAGGCGATGATATTTCAACTTTGGAGACATTTAAAAAAGAAAGTACAAAAGTAGTTCTTACTTTATCTAGTCAAGGCTCGGGGGTTCCATGATATGATGTCAAGTACTCTCAATTAATTGTACCTGGGGGGTTAATTTTGTGGAGCTCATATATGCATATAATATACCTTGATCAGACTCAATCCCTGGCATTCTCCCTCATCAAGTTTCCCCTTTTCCAAAGCAGTTTCACCAAGTTTCATTAAATATCCTTCTAATATGATTGACACTGATTTACCAGAGATAGAAATCAAGTCATGCATTTTCAAATGCGTTCGTTTTCTAAGAAGAAATTAAACATGAGACCTTACATTTTATTAGTCCCAGATGAGGGCCTATTTATTAATTCACATGTCATCATATATCTGAACATGTCATATTATAATATACAATTAGAATTCTATATACGACATAAAAACTTCAGATAGAAAAGATAAAATTCCCCGAAAAGAAATAGAATGAGAAACTGAAAGCTTTTCACTTTGAAAACAATGAAACAACAGGTGGGAATGAAGGAATCTTTCACTTCAGAAAGGTGAACAAATTCGTTGTGACCAGCAGGTCTTTGCAATGCTCCCTGCTGAGTGGAATCTGGGAGCCTGGAGCCAGCATGGTCACCTGACAGCATCTCCCAGCTCCCTTGCAGGAGGGCTGCCAGCAGCCATCAGAATTCCATCTCACAGCTATTAGCAAGCAATCAGGAACATGATTAGACCTCCACAGAGAGCCAAGTCGGGACTTTAGATGTTTGTCAAATACTGACTCCTACGAAATAGAACTGTTCTCTGCTCCCTTTTACCAGGCCAGTTCTGTACCTTTGACATTGTCCTTAAAGAGTTCTTCTTATGGCAGATAATCTTTCAAAAAGACCTTCTTGTAATTGTGGTCAGATGACTTTAAAATTGAAACATTGGATGCGGAAGTAATTATCTGTATTTCAACATTAGTCGTTTTGTGTGTGTGTATGTGTTTGTGTTTGTGTTTGTGTATGTGTGTGTTTCCTCACTGTAATCAAAATACCTGGGAAAACAGTGTAACTACAGGAAGATTTGTTTTTGGCTCACTTGTTGCAGAGACCTAGGTTGCTTGGCCCTACACACTGGGACAGGACATCAAGATGTCTGAGCATTGTGGTAGAGGAGGTTCTTCACCTCACCCAGGACAGCAATCAGAGCCAAAGGAAGGAACCAAGGACCAGGCATAATCTTCGAAGTTATGTCCCCTGTGATCCAATTCTTCCAGGTAGATCATCTAAAGTTTCTAGAAGAGTACTCTGAGCTGACAACCAAGTAATACATGAGTCCATACAGGAACCATCTCATTCAAACCATAACAATATTTGGAGAAAAGACCATAGTAGAAACTGAGTATGTCACTCTTTGTTTGTACAAGCAATTGCCCACAGAAATTCCAACATAGGAATAATGATGTGTTATTTATTAAAAGTTTGTGGTATGAAAGCAGTGTATCCTCTGGCCATGAGACATTAACTCATTGATATTACACTGGCTAAGGAAGCAATATAATCTCTCATAACCAATGAGTGTAATGTTAGTGATGTTAATTTCCTGGATTTTATAACAGGATGATATTTTGTTTAGTTTTGGAAGTCAGATGTGAATGGTAACTCCCATCTTATTTCTGGCTTTGATTTATAGTATTTCTTTGAAATTCATCAATCAATCAATCCTGATTCAGACCTTCTCATGCACAGAGAGACCTCCTTTGGTCCTTTCTTCATACTTTGAACCTCCTTACACCAGAATTGATTAGTGCCAAGATGGTCATCCCTGACTTTTTTTTTTTTAATTCTACTCAGCTGGGCATAAACTTCCATGCTTCACTTAGGAATTTACCAAGGGGTACAGTCCCTGAAATTTTTTAAGGAATTCATCTACCTTGTAAACCTGTTTGTCCGCTCAGAAAACTGTAAAGGAAGTTATAAAAACACTATTATGTGCCAGGCACCAGTGGCTCAGGCCTGTAATCCCAGCTACTGAGGAAGTTGACATCTGAAGTTCACAGGATCACAGCCCAAACAGGAAATCTGTGAGACTCTTATTTCCAATAAACTACTCAGTAAAAGCTAGAAGTACTGCTGGGGCTCAAATGGAAGAGTGCTAGCCTTGAGCAAAAGGAGCTCAATGCAGTGCTCAAGTCCAGACTTCATGCCCCAGGACAGGAAAAACAAAAGCAAAATCCAAAACAAAACAAACAACAAAAACCCACAACTGTATTATCAATTGCTTTCAATTCCTCCACCCTTGTGTGCTGGATCCACCCTACCAGCTGTGTAATTATTTTAGATCTGTGTTGATGAATCTGACTGTGTTTTACATCTTCATTCTTTTTCAACTGTGGAATCAGACCCTATCCTATCATCTGTAGTTGACATAAGGCTTAGCTACTCTTCTGTGATTCTACCTGTGATTCTGTGATTCTACCAATCACTCTTTGTGATTGGTAGAACCTTCTAGTTCAGTCTTGACAACAAATGGGAATACAACAATTCGAGATGTAAAAAAAATATCATTTTTTATCCCTCAGTTTTATCTTTGGAAAAGACAACTCACCTAGCAATGCTGTTTCAATATGCCCTTTTATTCACATCATGTTTTATTGATAACATGGACTTTCACTCACATCAGGTAAAATCCACTAAGTTATATAGATTTATCCCAGTATAAAATACCTGCTTCAACCCACCCACATATTTGCACCTTTTCACAAGTCAAACTACTCATTTTCCCTGTAAACCAGACCTGAAGGATACAGAAGGCAACAAAAGGGCTGCTATATATGTTTTAGAAAATAGGACATTTCTATTTTTTTTTCATTTTTGTTTTACTATAAGTTTTAAACCAATACCAGTTTAGAAATTCCTTAAAATAATTAGGATAGTTTTCTGCTTTCCTTCTTCCTTCCCTTCCTTCTTTGCCTCTTTCTTTTTCTTTCTTTCATTCCTAATAAGGTAACATGAATGAATGAAAATGTATTATATTCTTGTCCTGGATCTAACATTTCTTATTAGTTATGATTGAAATTTTGAAAGTAGCCCATAAGGTATTGACTTTTAATAGTGAGATAGAAAGTGTTTAAACCATTTGCTCAAGATTATAATTTAGTAATTATTTAAAAAAAACTCTAAAATACATTAAGAACCTCATTGTGTAGTTTCAGCTCACAACCTTTAGGCTATTTTAGTATTAGAAGAGTGATTTGAAATTATTTTTATCTAGAGAAAAATAGATGTTTGTAATAAGCCTCCCCAAAATATAATTTTTAATCATTTAACTCTCCATAAGAAGGAAAAAGCTCATAGATCATACACTGGGTCAATCTTATGCATGATTACATTCTCAGTATTAAAATAGTACCTCGTTTGTAATAAGGCCTTTATATTTGCAGAGAGAAAGAATGAATGAACAAAGGAGTGGAAAAATTCTCATTGAAGCAGATGTCTATGTGAAAGATTATCATTGATCATATTCAAGACTGTTGAAACATAATTCATGAGATATTGGAAATATAATATATAAATATATATATTGAATTATATAATTAGATACTTATATATAAATTGTTACAAAGATAAATAAACATAAATAATTGATTATATTTATTATTCCTCCAAAATGCACATTATTTCAATATTGGTTTGTAAATATTGATACTCTTTTCTAGTTTCTGAATATATATTTAAATTTCCACTAAAATTATTTTTTAGTTTGATGCTTTCCTGGTTATTTTTATTTTACCTGACAAAAAGCCTTTCTCTTAATTCAAAACAAACAAAAACACCTTAAAATAGACCAGGAACATCTGATTTTCAGATTTTTTCTTCCATATATATTTTTATTGTAAAAGACTGTACAGAGGCTTCACAGTTACATGCATAGGGTAATGAGTACATTTCCTATCAAGCACTGTTACCTCCTCCTTTTTTTTACCCATACCATCCCTTCTCTCCCAACCTCCCCAACTCTTCTCTGCACCCCCCTGAAATTGTAAAGTTCATTTTCAACATAATGTCTTGTACATCTCACTGTTACAATGGTCAACCTGTATCCTTATTTAAGCATTTTGTTATATCCCTTCCCCTCCCCAAATTATAAAAATGTATATATAATATGCAGGACACCAGAATCAGATACAGTGAAAACAGGGGTTATAATATGGGGACAGAACATACAAAAGAAACAAAAGAATCACATAGTGCATTATAAGTACATTAAAAACAATAGCAAGAAAGGAAAAAAAACACTTTTGTCCCTGTCTTGGGGTTCATTTCACTTAACATCATCTTATATGGTCGTATGTACATAGCTTTTGACCTTTTTGCTTATCCTAGACATGAACTAGTTATTGGAAATAAGAGAAACCATGGGACCTATGTTTCTTTGGACCTGGCTTACTTCACTTAATATAATTTTTTCCAAGTCTTTCCATTTCCTAACAAATGGGGTGATGTCATTCTTTCTGATGAAGGCCTAGAATTCCATTGTGTGTGTTTGTGTGTGTGTTTGTGTGTGTATTTGTGTGTGTGTATGTGTATGTGTATCACATTTTATTGATTCATTCATCTACTGAGGGGCATCTGGGTTGGTTCCATATCTTAGCTATGGTGAATAATGCTGAAATAAATATGGTTGTGCTAGTAGCTTTGGTATGACCATGTTTGGGATCATTTGGGTAAATGCCTAAAAGAGGGATTTCTGGGTCATAGGGGAGATTTATGTGGAGAGATGTAGGACCTCTATGATGAAAATTTTAAAAACTTGAAAAAGGGAATTACTGCAGAACTAAGAAAGTGGAAAAACCTCCCATGCTACTGGAATGGAAGGATTAACATCATGAAAATGGCAGTACTGCCAAAGAATGTATACAAATTCAATTCAATACCTATCAAATACCTATTCAATACCTTGTTCTTCAATGAAATAGAAGAAGCAATCCAAAAATTCATATGGAACAATAAAAGACCCCAAATATCGTAAATGTTTCTTAGCAGAAAGAACAGAACTGGAGGAATATCAATTCCAAATTTCAAACTCTACTACAAAGCCATAGTAATCAAAACAACTTGGTACTGGCGCAAGTACAGGCTTGAGGACCATTGCAGTAGGAACGAAAACCCAGAACTGAACCCACAGACTTATAGCAAACCAATCTTTGACAAGAGAGCTAAAAAAAATAGAATGGAAGAAAGACAGCCTTTTCACTAAATGGTGCTGGCAAAATTGGTTAAACATCTGTAGAAACCTAAAGCTAGAAAAAAATAATAAAGCTAGATCCACATTTATCACTCTGCATCAGAAACAACTCCAAATGGATCAAAGACCTCAAAATAAAAGCAGATACCTGGAAAACAGGAAGGAATAAGAGAAAGTCTAGGGCTCCTTAGCACAGGCTGAAATTTTCTTAATAGAGATCCAGAAACACAATAAATCAAAGAAAAGTTGGACAGATGGGATTGCATGAAACTGCAGAGCTTCTGCATGGAAAAGGACATAGCTAGCAAAATCAATAGAAAGCCCCAGATCAGGAGAAGATCTTCACTAGCCATACAACAGACAAGGGTCTCATATCCAAACTATACCTAGAACTCAAAAAATTGAATCCCCCAACAACAAATCCTCAAAGAAACAACTGCCCAATGTATAAGTGGGCTAAAGACTTAAAGAGAAACTTCACTGAAGAGGAAATAAGAATGGCCGTTAAACACATGAAGAAGTGATCATCTTCTCTAGCCATAAAAGAAATGTAAATCAAGACAACATTGAGATTCCACCTCACCCAGTTAGAATGGCTATAATCAAGAACTCTAATAACAACAGATGCTGGAGGGGATGTGGCCTAAAGGGAACCCTACTGCATTGTTGGTGGGAGTATAAACTTGTTCAATAACTTTAAAAAGCTTTATGGAGGTTCCTCAGATTGTTTTTGTGGTGGATTAAGTCAGGATATACTGTGTTCTTCTGATCAGAGGGAGAGAGGAAGCACTCCTTAGGATGGATAGTCCATACTAGAGGGATATATAGAGCTGCAGAATAGAGAAAGCCAGATTGAGAAGAAAGGAGAAATCAAATCTTAGAAATCTAGGGTGAATATAGTCAAAACAGAAGAACAAATAAAAGAAAGCACAAACATTAGAAATAAAAGTAACAAAGGAAGGAAGAAGGAAAGAAAGAGAAAGGAAGGAAGGAAGGAAGGAAGGAAGGAAAAAAGAAAGAAAGAAAGAAAGGAAGGAAGGAAGGAAGAAGGAAAGCAGTAGGGAGAAAGGAAGGTAGGAAGGAAGGAAGGAAGGGAAGGGAAGAGAGAAGATATATAGAGTGTAACTTGAAGAGAAAATAGTTTCACAAATGATCTAGGCAAAGTGAACAGAATTGAAGTGGGAGAGTGAGGAGGCAGAGATAAAACAAACAAAAAACTAAACTCAGAAAACACAATTAACACTGTACCCAATACAGAAGAGATCTGCAGTCTCACCAGACTGGAATCCTGGAAACCTCAGAGCATAAAGCAAATTATCTTTTCTCCTTAGCTTCAGTGAGAGAAAAGACTGACTCTGAGTTGAAGCAGTGCTAAAACTGACCTGAAAGGTCAAAACTCTTTATGTATTTCTGTCTCTGGAAATATATAGCAAGATTCATCTACTTACCCACGGACTGCTTACCAAGGCAGCTATCTTAGCTGCCAAAGAAGATCTGAGTCAGAGGTACAGAGAGTAGCATGGTCTCATGGAAGGTCACACACTGTTGGGATCTCCACAAGGAGTTAAAAGAAAAAAATTTGAGATATTATTTTAATTTTCTACCTGAAGGTATACCTTCACACTATTTAAGAGGTTCTGTTAAGTAAATAGGGAATGTTGAGAAAAGTAGTCATCTTTAAAGAAGTTAAAATGGTAAATAACAACATAAAAAATGCAAAAAGTGATGTTTGAATGTAGTTTGTGTCTGTGTGATGTGTGTGTATGTTTATGTGTGTGTGTGAGAGAGAGAGACTTTGAAAAAGGGATAAAGAGATAACCTTTGTAACATTAAAAGAAGAGGAAGACTGTATTATTTAGAGCCTTTCTTAATCACTAAAGAGATAAAGAGCCAGGAAAAACAATAATTATGAATAGGATAAAAATTACTTACAATAAAAATAAATGGAATTTATTTTATAGTATCCAAATTAAATAATGATTCACTGAAAGAAGAGTAAAAATGAATTGGGGAAGAAGATAAAGTCAGGACAGGGGAAAACAATGAAAACTAAGTTGTTTGCAGAGTGGAATATCCTGCTTCGTGTGTATGTGTGTGTGTGTGTGTGCGTGTGTGTGTTAGTATTTGTTAGTTAAAGACATTGTTTCTTTCTAGACAAGAAAGGAAAATCTAACCTTTTCTAATATTCTAGGCTTTGAAGACTTACACTCTAGTCATATATAATGTCAATAAAACAAAAATATGCTGCTCTGCTTACATGACAATTGTCTCCTTCTCCTAGCTTTCTTAGATTCTTAGTTTCATCTAAGCGCTTTTCATAATGACAATAATAATAATAATAATGAATATCTCCAAATAAAAGCCTCATGTGATAGCAAACACTTGTAATCCCAGCATTTCATTAGCTGAGACTACATCTTTTTCTCCCCTCATTGAGAAAGATAATGAAATAGCAAATACCAGATTTCCCCTTTTATGGGCAGGATTTTGCTCACTGTTAGAGTATCCAGACCTGCCATGGAGACTGAATCAACCTGTAGATAATGAAAGGAAACAATTGTTTGATCAATGAAGGATATGGATAGAACCGATATATAGGAAATAGGGAAATTTTGGAATGACAATTCAGGGCTTCACCAAGTGTAAAGGAATATGTGTGTCTACAACCTTGGTTATGGTAAGCTAAAGTTCTTTATGTAGATAGAAAACCCATGGTTCATGTTGCCTTGCTTCCCATCCCCAACCCTCATACTTCCTGTACTATTTGGCTTGGTAGAGGGGCTTGAACTCTGGGCCTGAGCACTGTCCCTCAGTTCTTCAGCTCAAGGCTGAGCCACTTGAGCCACAGTGCCACTTCCAGTTTTCTGGTGGTTTATTGGAGATGCTGCCTGGGCTGGCTTTGAACTGTGATCCTCAGATCTCAGCCTCCTGAGTAGCTAGGATCACAGATGTGAGCCACCAGCGCCAAGCTTACTTCTTGTATTTTTTATGGGGATTTGTATATCTAAGGCCAAATTTCTTGCCAGAGGTTTTAAAAAATTATCTGTGGTATTTACCACATTCAGACAAGAAAATAGGAAGAAGGTTGATGAACCTTTGCTCACCACTAGATTAGGTGTGTAAATCAGGAGATTCAAGCTCAATTGGTGCTCAGGGCACTTGCTCCCATTCCCAGAACTACAGAAGAGAGTACAGGCTACAGAAGAAATTCCAATAGCTACACACACCTGTAAAGTATTACCTGATTTAAAACCATCAATGTCAATATATAATTTATTGTATACATTCAGTATACTAAATGTACTAGACCAGAGATACTATTATAAAAGCTTAGAAAATATTTATTAATAGAGACTGAAATGGAATGCAAAAGGAAGGAATAATAGTGGTAACTAGTACAAGTAATATAGAGACAAAAACAGAAGGAGAGGTGAAAAAATTAGAAGTTTATTTAAAAAGAAAGAAAAGGCATAAATAGCAGGACATCATTGGCTTACGCCTGTAACCCTAGCTACTCAGGAGTCTGAGGTCTGAAGATCATTGTCCAAAGCCAACCTGGGCAGGAAAGTCTATGAGACTCTTATCTACTATAAACCACTAGAAAGCCCGAAAGTGGCATGATGGCTCAAGCGGTAGAGCTTGAGGTGAAGAGCACAGGAACAGCGCGCAAGCTCAGAGTTCAAGCCCCACAACCAACCAAAAAAGAAAATAAAAGAAAAGGCAATAAATAAGACCCAGCTAAATGTGAAGTGGAAAAGAGGAAAGAAGAAAGAAATAAATGAAACTCCAGAAATAACTAGCCAAAATACTAGTAAAAATGTTTTTGAAGTGAAAAAGAAAGAAAGAAAAGATGATTGTAAGTTAAGTATTGTAGTTTGGGCATAGTTGATCATTCCTGTGTACTAAGGATACTGAGGTAAGAAGACCAAAAACCTTAGCCCAAACCAGATATTGTGGGGCAAGCTTTCCTAAAAGGCAAACAAAAAGATTAACATTAAAATAAATAAGTAATAAAATTTAGTAATTAAATAAGAATATAGTAAACAACAATGACAATCAAAACAACTGAGAAAAAACACAAAAGAGTTCAAAAAAATAAAATGTTAAGTGAAAAAAAAACCACAGGAAAGGTACAGACAGAAATTATATAAAAGTAGGGAATTAGCTGGGTGCCGGTGGCTCATGCCTGTAATCCTAGCTACCCGGAAGCTGAGATCTGAGGATCAAGGTTCAAAGCCAGTCAGGGCAGGAAAGTCCCTGAGACTTGTCTCCAATAAACCGCCAGAAAACCGAAGGTGGCTCTGTGGCTCAAGTGGAAGAAAGCTGGCCTTGAGCTGAAGAGCTGAGGAACAATGCCCAGGCCCAGAGTTCACGGCCAGAGAGAGACAAAAAAAAAAAAAAAAGTAGGTAATTAGTTGTATGCAACTATTTAAAATGTCCTCTATGTTTTAAAGATTATATGAAGATATAGCATAAAATACAGCCAGGTTTCATCAAGTATCTCTACCTTTTATTAATCTATAATTGTTCATAGATAGAATGAAGCCTACAGTTTCTTTTCTGTATCTTGAGTTTCTAAAAGGTAAGTTTATATAATGAAGATGTCATAACAGAAAGGGAAGTCCATGCTATTCTTAGTGAGATGTCCCGAGTTTTCCTTGGTGGAATGACATTTACAATATGACAAGTATTATGTGTATTTTTAGCTTTTTGAAAACTTCAAAAGACCTGGGAATAGTCATCTCCTCTTTCAGAGTAGCTCTATAAACTAAATTAATGATGTTCACAGACTATAACCTATATTTTTATAAAATTATTTTTGTGGTAACATTTGCCAGAGCTTTTGTTGTTAAACATCATTAATTGTACTTCATATTCTGACCTGAGAAAACATATTTTAACTGACATTAAATGTACTCCTGGGATTGGGTCTTGTGCGAATCAACCAATGGAGGGCATTATAGAAAGTGAGACTTTTCTATTCCTACCTGAAGCAATGCCTTTAAAGAACTTAAATGCATTAGTTTTATTTTTAGTCCGTGTGGTGGATTTACAAGAGGTTGTGTTTGGATTAGAATCCCCAAATTTGCATGAAAAACAACCTGTTTTGCACCTGCATGCTTCCCTAGAGTAATTTAATGTTACAATTTCTGACAAGATAATTCCATCTTCACTGCAGTTGGCTGACTTTGCAGTAGGCTGCTGGGGGAAAAAATAAACGTGAACATACATTCGGGTAGAAAATATGTTTAAGTAGATTTACCACATAAACTAGCAAAATCCTAAAGTGTAAAAGAATGGCGAGAGGAGACACAGACTCTATATCATGGTACGTCCTACATGAGCATAGAGGGCTGAAAAAAGTAACTTACTATAGAAGGAATATTTGAGGGAGTTAGCATCCTTGGTTTTGTAGAAAGGATGATAAATGATGGATATAATGCATGGCCAAAAACATATGGACCTTCCTGGAATTTCTTCTCATATGACCTAGGTTCTTTTGTTATACAGAATTCGATTGCTAGATACAGAGAAGGCACATTTTGAGGGGTCTTTATTAGAAAGCTAGTGACTGTGAGTGGACACATGCCCCCCCAAAACTTGCAGCCTCAACAGTGCTTGATAAGAAATGTACTCATTACCTTGTTCATGTGATTGTAACCCCTCTGTACAGTATTTTCACAATAAAAAACTTACTAAAAAACCCCAAAACTTGCAGTCTTAATTGTAATTAATGCTGTTAAGAAATGGAGGGATGAGGGTAGTAAAGAAAGAGAAGAAAAACAAACTCAGAACACCAGATCAACTCTAATGGAGAATTGAAGAGAGACACTATGGTGACCTGATGAGAGTCAGGAGACAGGAGCCATGGCTCAAGGGTGTCAGGGGTGGTGGGTCAATGGATGGGGTCGCAGGGATCTGGTCCTATTATCCAAGTCCCCACTCCATCTGTTCCTAGGAGTTTAGGCCTAGCACTGGAAATGGGGGTGGGGAAGTATAATTTCACCTCTAGAGTTTGTGCAAAGTCCTCATCATCCACCAAGATGCAAAGATGGTGTTTGTTAGACCCGGTTATATCCATATTTCACCTTCTCAAATATTTCTTCGGCATAATTCCCTGAGCTCCTGTTCAACCAATAAAAAAAGCCTAGTGTTATATATACAAGCCATTATCTCAAAGAAAATTCAATTGGACTCTGAATTTTTGGGGTCCTCCATGGAGTCTATTTCCATGTTCCCTTCTCTGCTTTCCTTTTGCTTTTAAATAGTTTTGCTCTGTGTTAAACACTTTCCTTCCTTTTAATTTTTTAACTGGTGGAGAAAATGTATCTATCTCTAGATGGCATTGGATTGTGTAGCTCACCTACTTTTAGGACAAATAGAAAGTGTCATGCTATTTGTCCTGTGAGCACCAAGGAAAAGTAAGAGAAATGTGGAATTTCTTGCCTCAATCTAGCTGAAGAAAGACAGAGTTTAAAAATTAGCCATCCAATTACAGATCACAGGTTTTCAGGAGAGCATGCTGAGTAGCTTTACTTTTCCTCATATTCTTTTTAATAATTTGTAAGTACATTTCATTTCATTTTTCTCTTGTGTACTTTTACAAAAGAAAGGAAGGAAGGAAGAAAGGAAGGAGGGGAGAAAGGGAGGGAGGGAGGGAGGGAGGGAGAAAGAGAGGGAGGGAGGGAGGAAAATCCTAGTCTGTGTAGGAAAGCTATGGAAAGCTCTCTAACACTTTTCTCAAATTGAATTCACATTTTGTTTCTTGAAAGGATGGCCATAGTTAGCTTAAATGAGCACTACAGTGATTTCACAATGGCTCAGACTTCACTTTTATTTTCTGCTTTCAGAGAATGAGGTGTGACTCATCACATCTCAATATCTTTTTTGTGAGTGCTTCAAAATATCCTTCACTTTGGTAAGGGTCATAAAATAAATGGACAATTTGTGATCAATTTTAAAATGTCTTTAACGATCAAAATTGTGTATGCTATACCATAACTTGCAGGACTAAAATGGACACAAATCAACTTGGCTTCACAAGCTGAAAAAAAAATGTGTCCTCAAATGCACAATTCATATTCCACAAATTTTTGACAAGCATGTCAATTTAGCTCTGTTTTCCTTGTGTCAAACTCACTTAAAGACTCATGTGTGTAAAAATTAAAAATTAATTCAATAATCTATTGACAGCCTTATAGAAAAGATTTTTAAGACTAGATAGCCTGAATTATTTTGCCTGTTCAAAATATAAAATTACATGATAATTCATCTTCTACAAAGTGGACTATTTATTTAGAAATAAGTAATTTTTATTTCAACATATTAAGCCTGTTAAAAATTATAGGATTACAAGCTTTGATATGACTCTTGTTATTGCAACAAACTCAATCATAACTTACATCCTCTTAGTATCTTAACTACCAGAGACAACATTTCACATTACTGTACATATCTAATTATTATTATATTAATTCCTAGGATCTAAAAGCCTTGGGAAAGAAAAAAGTGGGTATTTTGAGGCTAAATGGATTAAAATTATGAATTCTAGAGAAGGTATGGTAGAAATAAATGTGTTCTCAATCCTTTTCGTGCTCTATGTGTTCCTTATGTGAATGTCTACCACTTACCAGTATTTTTCATCAACATTACTTTTATAGATGATAGGAAAACTAGATAAAAAGGGAAGGAGAGTTCACCAATATAAAAATAAAGACTTTTTTGGTTTACTTCATAGAATATTATTTTATATGATCATATGCACACAGATATTTAGACTTTGTCAACCACTCTATACGTATCCTCCTTTGGCCTCAGTGTGTGAATGCCCAGAATCCTATATAATTTATCATGTCCCAGTGTATGCACATATATATATATATATATATATATATATATATATATAATTCACTGTGTTTACTTACAGATATTTAGGCACATTCTAATTTATCACAATGAGGGAAACCATGCAGCCTAAGTTTATTTTGCTCTAGCTTCATTTAATATATTTTTCCAAGTCTTTCCATTTCCTTTCAAAGGGTACAATAACATTCTTTCTGATGGATTTATGTTACATGAAAACCATGAATTAAGGAGAGATTGATTAGAATACAGTGTAAACACGTGAGGAGATGTAACAAGGAAATCCCCCCTATAAAATTAATATAAGCTAATAAAATTTAGAAGGAAGAATTATGAATCAGAGATTCATTATGAAAAGGATTATCATAAATCAGTCAAACCCAAACCAATAATTATCTGGTTGGCCTTAATACAAGAATTTCAGAAGGAAAAGGGAGAGAAAGAAGATAGAATGACAGACTAATTGCTGAGACAGTCTGTGTGAGAAACAGTCCCAGAGAATGCTGACTGGTAAGGATGGTGTAAAAGACTTCACCTTGGAAGTGCTGGTGACTTCAGAAGCTGAAGAACATAATTTGTCCCCTGGAATCCTCAGAAATGCAGCTCACTGACACCTTGACTTTAGCCCAGTGAGATCCATGTCTGGACCAAAAATACTACTTACCCATTTCCTTCAAAACAGAGCAAATTTTCATAAAAGTTGATTCTACTTGTAGTAGGAAAAGCAAACCCACTACCTGATGATTAGGACATCCTCTATGATGCTCCAAAGGAAAGAATGTATGACTGTTCCGTGACATCCTATGTGAATGCCGTGTTAGAATTTACACTGCTAAGTAATGGGGATACATTGCCAGAAATGGGGAATAAATCTATTCTAAAATAGTTTGTCATGGATTTAACATAGACAGATGTTAGACATATATTGATAATAGATTTAGCTATGCAAAAAAATCTTGATTAATGAGTGGCATGCATTCTGAAGAGTAGGCTAAATTTGCAAATAAATGTAAAGACATGAAAAAAAACTGTCACTTTTTTCCAGTGTAACAGACCTTTTGTAATTACCAAACACAGCAAATTATTACTGCTAATGAATCCCAGTATGATTCCACATTAACGTTATGACAATATAAACTTGAAATTTTGAAACTTTCCATCAAAACATATATATTAATACTCCTACATTAAGAGCTAATCTATATCCCAATGTGTTGACAGTAGATAAGATTGTGAGTAATTAATAGAGAATTATAAAAATGGGCGTTTATGACTGAGAAGGTAGCTCAAAATACAACACCTCTTCTAGATGTTTCTTTGAGGCATATTTTTTTTTTTGCAGAAACTATCTCAGAAAACAAGTTGCCAGAGATTTTGAGATTGCTATTATGTGTGTGAATTCATCTGTACTCACTTCTTTTCCCAATTGAACCTCTTCTTTTCAAGAAACAGCTTTTGCTTGGTAGGTAAGTGAGTCACTTTGTCCTACATAAGGAGATTCTAGATGATTCAGCTTCAAATAATACCAAGTCAGGCAATATCTGACCCTTATCAAGAATTCTTCAGCTGAGATCATCATCATTCACAGTAATATACAAATGAATTGGTACTTTTGAGACTATTTTATGTAATTAGCCATGTACTGAAAGAATTTAGGACATATATGTACTCAGAAGCTCATTTATTTATTTTTCCTGACATAGTTGAATGAATCTAAAGAAATTCTACGCAATTGCTCATAATCACATTTTACTCCTTAGCTATATTTTGCAGTATATAGTTTACTTCTAACAATACTGTTTCCAAATATTGTTTGGTTTCATCTATATTCACTTAAATACTTTGAATAGGGACTTCAAATTATCTGCAAATGGAACACAACAAATAAATTCAGCATGTCAACTTGATAGGAGAATCAGGCTTCTTAATCTTTTGTCATTCTGTACATCTTCACCAGATTCACAGCACATGCAGTACACTTATAGAAATAGGATGTATTTGTTTTCAAATTTAGCCACTCATTCCTTGATGTTTATGTTGGAAACTATCTTCATTTTCTCTAACGAAGAGTTCTTTTTAGTTGACTGATTGATTTATTATTTATGTAGTGTCATTACAGAGATTTGAACTCAGGGCCTCATGCTTTCCCTTGTCTTTTTCATTAAAATCTTGGTTCTCTAATGCTTGAATAACATCTTTACTTCCAGTTTTTATTGAAGAAAGATAAAGGTATCATGGAAATTTTTCTACCTGGGCTGGCTTTGAACCTCAATCTCCAGATCTTTGCCTTCTAAGTAGCTAGAATTACAGACCTGAGTCAACAGTGCTCATGTAGCCCCTTCCTCACAAGTTACTAGGAAATAGGTCAGGTATCAATTCTACGACTGCTTTTGCATTTCTAACCACAGGGAGTACAATATTTTCCTTTTGCTTCCTCAATGATATGACAGCAAGCAAACCATGCATAAAAAGCCCAGGAGTTAGCTTCTAAAGAGCTTAAAGCATTAGCAAAAACAGATTGCTTTTCCCAATAGTGTCTTTGAAAAAGCCAGGTACTTGTAAAATGTTAGTGTGCAGAACAAAATTTCACTTGTAAGTGCATCTGTAATGCCAAATACTAGTTTGTAAAATGTATTAACAGTTGACTGTTCATTAATGACAAGTTCTCACCAGGAAGGATGCTTGGACTCTTCTCTCAAAACCAGATGCTTTAATTTCCTCCTTGGAAATAAAAGAGAGTAAAGGATTTTTCACAGCAGACAGAACTTTTTTAAAATTCAAACTATGTTATAAAAGAAGATAACTTTCTTCAAGAAAAAATGGGGCAATGGAATGGAGCAAATATCCACTTGATATTATTTTATGATGCAAGAACATTATTCTTAATCATCATGAGAATTATAATGTAGGATTGTCTAAAAAGTATCTCATATACTGCAAGGTTAGAATCAAATTGAGAAATTCACTCATCTAATTTGAAATTCTATGACCTTTGGTTAAGAATTAAGTTACTATCTGAATTAATATAGATGAAACTACAAATTTGTCTAAGTTTACTTAGCATCTGTTACAATGGTAGAAATGGTAGAAATCAGTGATCAGAGTTTCTAGAGGAGAATAATATCTTCATGTCTGAAAGCCAGTTCAGAGACCATTGCTTAGTAGGCTCTTTATACCTGTTCAAAATTTTTTTTTAAAAAATGGAAAATTGAATGAAATCTATAATATTTTTATTTAATAATTAAAGTGTGATTTCTACATTTTACAACAGTTTATTTTTAATCCTCATAACTCTTCAGAAGCCCTCTGTTCCTAAAAGCAGATTCCTCAGTCTTTCTGTTTAAAGTGTAAACTCTACAATACAGCCATTTAATTTTCTCGCCAATTCCCCAGTTAATATCATATTGAGCTTATTTTATCTGTAATTTTCAACATGAAAAATTCAACATATTAATATGGCTTACTTAATCAAACACACATTGTCTTGACTAATATTGTGATGTGGTGACAGGATTAGGCTAAACCCAGGCCAGAGGGCCTGCACACAGAGAGTGGAGAGAAGCCATAAAAGATGAAGAGGGCCACAGCCATGGGGAAAACAGGTAGAATGATATATGCTAGATAGATATACAGATAGATAGAAGTTAAAATATCTGCAATTCGTTCATAATTATTTAATAATTAACAATCTGTTTATGATTAACCATAATATTATCATATTTTTCCATATATGTATATACATAAACATACACACATATATGAATGGTGGATAGATATTCTTTAAGTAGTTGTACAACGGAGTTGCCATTAAGCAAAGCACTTTATGAATAAAATGTATCTTGATCAAGGTCCCATCTTTCAACATTCTTGCCCATCACACACAACCCATCCCTTCCCTCACTTTTCTGTAGGTTATACATGATTTTTTTTTTAATTTGGATGTGTGTGCTGATCATGAAGCTTGAACTCAGGGACAAAAAACTGCTCCTGAGTTTTATTATCAAGGCTAATGGTCTACCACTTGAACCACAGCTCCACTTTTGGTCAGTGTGTGTAAGTATTGTGTGATATATGTATGTATATGTGTGAATGTCTGTTTGTGTGTGTGTGTCAGCAATATACTCTTTATTACAATGCTTGTAGGTTGGTGTTGGGATTTGAATATATTCCTAACCAAATATTTCAAACTTTCCATGTACTGTTTTCTCTATAATTAATGTTTTTTAAAGCACTTTTAGAAAACGCTTAAACATCAAGGTTCTATTCTTTTCATTTTTAATTATTTTCCTTATGGGAATCATTATAAGAATTAAACCCAAACTATTCAGGAAAAAATATTTTTAAAGTTACCTTAGTTTATTGCAAGGTTGAGAAGAATCTGCACATTTGAACAGAGCTTGTATTTCTCTTGAATTTTCATTTAATTTTATTTTTTTAACTCCAGTAAAATATCAGAAGAGAGTAATTTTTTTCTCCTTTATAGTTTGTAAAGGATGTGTCAGCCCCACATTGTTACATTTCAGAATTATTCACTCTGTGTGTGTGTGTGTGTGTGTGTGTGTGTGTGTGTGTGTGTGTGTCTTTGACTCTCTGTCATGGTGCTTGAACTCGGCCTGGGAACTGTCCCTCAGCTCTTCAGCTCAAGGTGAACACTCTACCACTTGAACCACAGTGTCACTCCTGGTTTTCTGGTGGTTAATTGGAGATAAGAGTCTCAAAAACTTTCCTGCTCAGCTGGCTTTGAACTGTGATCCTCAAATCTCAGCATCCTGAGTAGTTAGGATTACAGGCATAAGCGACCGGTGCCCAGAGAACTATTCACTTTACGTATTCTTGAAAGCTCAAAAGTCTGCAAAGAAAGCAAACAAATTTTCCATTTCAGATATCTTGAAGCTCTGTATGGGCTCTGCCTGCCTCTATCTACTACTTTCTGTATTCTACCAAATGTGAGTAGAAATACACACAGAAGCTGACAAGATTTCAACACCAGCCAAACAACACAGTACTAAGGCAGTACATTCTTTGGAAGTAGTGGGACCATTGCTCAAAAAGTAGAGCATTTTAGACAAGAACCTGTGTTTTGACTAGAGCTTGTATTCATGGTGTATGTGACAGATCTCTCAAGCACACAAACTTGTGTGTATGGCTTCACAAAGGGCAAACTGATAGGTGAATGTTGCTGAAAATGAACAACCATGCTGTTAAAGCAGATTAAAAACATATTTTCCAGTGGATTTTGTTTAAAATAATGTGCAGTCATGTGCACTGAGACATCACATCTGTATTCCTAATTACTCAGGAAACTGAAATCTGAAAATCCCTGTTTGAAGTCAGCCTGGTCAGAAAAGCCCCAAAACTTCTTATTTCCAATTAATCAGAGCTTCATCATTCAGTGAACAAACCAAGCAAGATCGAGAATCCCTGAGTTCAAGCTCCAATACTGGCACATTGTGGCTGCATTCACACACACATGTACGCATGTGTGTGTGCTCATGTGCATGTGTGCATGCATACACACACAATTCCATTTACACATAAACCACTCAGAAAATGTGATTGAAGAAGCTAGGAGATATACCACGATCAGGTAAAGCAAAAGTAGACTCTCAGGCAACTCATCAATAGTAATGAAGAAGGTATCTCATTATGAACTTGGCACTTATCTATAGAAAATTGGATTTATTCTAAATGGGTATGCCACCATAAAATAACTTAAAAATATAAATGAACAGCCAGATAGTTAAAGCACAAATTAAAGCATTTGCCACCATAAGAATTGACAGAATATGAAGAAAAACTCCATATGACTTAGAACATCTGAACAAATTTGAAAGTGACAACTTTTTATTAGTAAATGTACAGCTTTATACAAGAAGATGCAAAATGCACACTTTTTCAGTGAATTAGGAAAATTTGACAAATTTTATCATATTCTGGACAAAAAAGCAAGTTTGACCTAAATTCTGTTCATTAACTTCACACATCATGTATTTCTAACTACTATGGAATTAAAATATAAAATCTTTGTCCAAAGAAACAGGCAAGAGTTTTTCAAGTATATGCAAAATAACCACACACTTCTCAACAACTCTCTGTCAATTAGGACATCACAAATGATATATTACAATATAGCTGAATGGCAATGAAAAATAACATATTAAGTTTTGTGAAATTCATTTGTTGTACTGTTTTGAAGGAAAAATATTGTGTTATGGATAAATATTAAATCAGAATTGAGCTGAAAAATCAATAATTTAGATTCTATCTCAAAAAGCCAATAAAAGAACAACAAATTAAGCTTGAAGGATATAGAAACATATTAAAAACAAAATCTCAATAGCAATAAACTCAAATGAACAAATACAAGAGGGATAAATAATGGAAAATAATCTAGCAAAATACTTCTTTTTGAGATGATGAATCAAAATCAAAACTAGTAATGTAAAAGGATATGAAAAAGAAAATGCTAATAACTAATGTCTGATAAGACTTAAGATCACTGCAGTTATTAGAGATATTTAATGGAAGGTGGAATGACATCTTGAATAAATGTATGCTAATTTAAAATAAAATTTACAAAGAAATTGAAAAACATAACGTGCCAAAATTGATGTGGTGAAATAAAAAAGCTCAAAGAAATTGAATAATTAATGGATAGATATTTTTAGAACTTAAGTCCCTAAGTATATCCTTGGTGAGTACGTCAAAACATGTAAGAAAGAACTAATAATGTTCTTATTCATTTTTTCCAGAGGATTGAAGTAATATGGAAAACAAATATATTCCAAAACATTCACGAAGACCTGATATATAAGAACACCTGAAAGAGATATCACAAGAAGAGAAAATTACAAAACAAAGCAAAATAAAAGATTCAAAAATCTAGAATATTTAGTTAATAAATGTATAAAACCAAAGTCATTAGTTAATTCATTATTGAATGAATGAATATTATGATCTTGTAGGGATTTACACAAAGAACTCAAGATTGCAATAATATACAGAACTTCACATGATTCAACATTTTAAACAAATAGGAGGAAAATGTTTTAAAATATATATACTAAATATTATTTGAAACATTTTGCTTACAATAATTCTCAGCAAACCATTAATCAAAGAAAACTTCTTAAATCTGTTAAATAGCAATTATACAATTTTCTATAGCTAAAATGAGATCAAATAATAAAATATTAAACATTTTACCTCTGTGTTTATGATTAACAGACTGCCCACCATCTATATTTGCTATTATTATTATTTTTAGTTTATTTTTGCCAGTCATGGGACTTGAACCTGGTCCTGGGCACTGTCCCTCAGCTCTTCAGCTCAAGGGGAGCATTCTACCACTTGAGCCACAGCATCACTTCTGGTTTTCTCGTGGTTTATTGGATAGGAGACGGACTTTTCTACCTGTTTTGCCTTTGAACCATGATCCTCACATCTCAGCCTCCTGAGTAGCTAGGATTACAGGAGTGAGCCACCAACACCCAAGCTCTGCTACTATTCTTTTTTTGTTGCGGGGGGGGGGGGTCCGGTCGTGGGGCCTGAACTCTGGGCCTGGGAGCTGTCCCTCAGCTCTTCATCTCAAGGCTAGCGCTCTACCACTTGAGCCACAGCTCCACCTCTGATTTTTTTCTTTTTGCTTATGTGGTGCTGAGGAATTGAACCCAGGGCTTCATGCATGCAAGGCAAGTGCTCTACCACTGAGCCACCTTCCCAGCCCTCTGCTATTATTCTTAACCATAGAGTCAACCCATTAAGGCAGGGAAAAAGTACAAAATTCAATGCACGGATCAATATAGTGGTTTTATATTTTTACAAGTAATATTATTGAGCACATGGGACTTAAACAGTTAATATGTGCATCTCTAATCAGTAACATAACAAAGGAATTTTATAATTTTTATATCTAATCCTTATCCTAAAAATAAGGTTTAACATTATATGTAGCATTAATAATTAAAAAGTGATATATTAAAAATTACTTATAACGATGCAAAAATACAAGTATGAGGGAATTAATTTAATTTACAATTTACTATGTCACTACAATGCCAAATACAAAACCACTAAAAATGTTAAAGAAAAAACCCATGAACAATTATGCAATAAAAACTCAGTACTAAAATGAAATGTGTTCTCAAAAGTATCTATTGATTCAATGTGATATAGGAAAATCGATGAACCAATTTATTTAATAATTACAAAAATACAAATAGACTATATTAAGAAAGACAATATCAAAGCAAAAAAAAGTACAGCCTAAAGTCCAACTCCCAGAGATTAACACTTATGGTAAAAATTAAATAACTAAGGAAGTTTGATATTAGTACAAAAATAGATACAATGACCTGTGAGCTGTAACAAAGAGTGGAGAAATACATTCACTGTTCTTTGACCATACAGTTTCAAAAAATTTCCTGTAGTTCAGCAAATAGTTTTTCCAATAAATGTCATTAACTCAATTGAATTCCAATAAAAGGAGAATATAGGATCACCTTAATTTTAAGCATATCAAATAATTAATTTGAGATTAAAAACTCTAACCTGTAAATGAAATCAAATTCAATAAAGAATTTGATTTCCAACAAAATACCCTTCTGAAAACAAAAAAGTAATAAAAATTTCTATGAACAATAAACTCTACACAATTAAAATTGAGACCTTCCTCAATAAAATATCATTAAGAAGAAAATATGCAGTGGCATGTTGAAGTTAATGCTCATAATATATACCTGACATTATTGATCAATTCTAGTTTAGTCTACAAATAAAATGTGTAAATATACATCAACAAGTTTAAAGAGAAACCAGAAAAAAATCTTGATTAGCAACATTACAATGAGGATACACAATGACTAACAAATAATAATTTGCTCATCATCAGTAAGTCTCTGATAGATGCAAATTAAACAAAGTGAAATACTATAACTTACCTACTGAGGTAACCAAAACTAAAAACATCATGCAATTCAAATGCTCAGTGTGGATGTAAACTCTTGATTCTTGGATTGCTTGAGGAAGGTTAAGTTGAAAAAATACTTTAATGTGTATACAAGATGCAGGGTATCAAAATCAAGAACAGTGACAATAGGGGATATACCATAGTGGGCAAAACATACAAAGGAAACAAAAAAATCACATAGTATGTTAAAAACAACAGCATCAAAGAAAGACCTCTTGTGTTCTTATCTTGGGGCTCATTTTACTTAGCATCATCTTATATGGTTATATGTACATAGCTTTTGAGCTTTTCTGCTCATCTGATAAAATTATCTTAGATGTATATTAATTATTGCAAATGAGGGAATAGCTTTTGAGCTTTTCTGCTCATCTGATAAAATTATCTTAGATGTATATTAATTATTGCAAACGAGGGAAACCCTGGGACCCATATTTCTTTGGGTCTTGACTTACTACACTTAATATGACTTTTTCTAAGTTTTCTATTCCCTAACAAATGGGGCAGTGTCATTCTTTCTGATGGAAGCTGAGAATTCATATATATATATATAGCACATTTTCTTGATCCATTTATCTACTGAGAGGTATCTAATTTAGGGAAAAGAAGAATAACAAAACTCTGAAACAAGGACACAGGGTGACCCATTGCAACAATGATACCCACAAGACAGTATATTTGGGGGGGGAGTGAGGGAAGTGGGGGAGGAAAGGGATAGTGGGAGAACAACAAGGGAAGGGGTAACAATGCTTGACAAGAAATGTACTCAATACCTTACTAACGTAACTGTAACCCCTCTGTACAGCATCTTTACAATAAAATGAAATTTAAAAAGAGAGCAAACAAAAATATTTTAAAATAATCAATACAGAAAGAAGAGAGTTCTATATCTAAGATAGAGAGATAGATATAGAGAGACAAATAGACAGACAGACAGACAGATAGATAGATGACATATGACCTTGAAACTCTAAACCTGGGTTCACAAAGTCAATTAATGTTCACTAAAAGACATGGTCATAAGATCTTTACTTACTATAACCCCTAAAGGGAAACAACCCAAACAGTTATAAACTGTAGATGGGTATGTAAATCACAGGATTTTCATTCATAGAAAGTAAATTAAAACCGAATGATCACAAGACCATACTAAAGATACCAGAGTAACTATGTTTATTGCAGCATTATTTACCATAGCTAAGATATGGAACCAACCCAGATGCCCCTCAGTAGATGAATGGATCAAGAAAATGTGGTGTATATACACAATGGAATTCTATGCCTTCATCAGAAAGAATAACATTGCCCCATTTGTTAGGAAATGGAGACTTGGAAAAAATTATATTAAGTGAAGTAAGCCAGGCCCAAAGAAATATAGGTCTCATGGTTTCCCTTTTTTGCAATAACTAGTATATGTCTAGTATCTGTCTAGTATATGTCTAGTATATAACTAGATCAGATAAGTTGATGTTAGGTGAAATGAACCCCAAGATAGGGACTCAAATGATTTTTCTTTCTTGCTATTGTTTTTAACATATTTATAAGATGATTTCTTTGTTGCTTTTTATGTCCCTCCTCCACGGTATAACTTCTGTTTTCACTGTATTTGATGTTAGTATAATTTGGGAAGGGGAAGGGAAAAAACAAATTGTTTATGTAGGGATACAGGTGGGCACCATGCAACAATGAGATGTACAAGATGTTATGTCAAAAAATGAACTTTACAACCTTGGTTGGGGGGGGGAGTAGTGGGAGATGGAGATGGGAAGGGATGGGAAGGGGAAACAAAGGAGGAGGCAACAATGCTTGATAAAAAAATGTACTCATTACCTTGCTTATGAAATTGTAACCCCTCTGTACAGTATTTTCACAATAAAAAAGTAAATAAAATTATAAAATAAAAAATATTGATTTACTCAGCCCTTCTCAACTAAAGTGCTATGTATGTATCATCTATTTACCTATTATCCCTTATCTATCATTTTTCCATAATAGACATTTATGGGTTTATATTAAAATTCATACAAATAGATGTCTGTACACCTCTATATATGTAGTTCTTTATCTGAATACATTCCAAGTTAAAAAAGAGAGCATTGTGCCTTAGATATAGTGTTAATCTTATGATGTAAAAGTCATTATGTTTTTTAATACAAAACAAGTACAAATTTCTGCTGATTTGTTTTCTACTATGTAATCACCAAGTTACTTGAGAAAAATCAATAGATATTTAACACAAAATTAATTTTAAGGCACAAAATCTTCCAGAATTATTTACTTACTTTCCAGATCTAATTTTCATTATTGATATTTAACAATCAACTCCCTTAAGAAAACAAAACTTAATTATTAGATTTAGGGTTTTCTTTTTCTTTTTTTTCCAAGACTCAAACACATGTTCTTGTGCACTCACATTTTTTTTTTACTCAAGGCATAAGCACAATCACCTGAACCACCAATCGACTTCTAGCTTTCTAATTAATTGAAGATAATAGTTTAATGAACTTTTCCTTCCTGGTTTGGCTCAAACTGTGATTCTCAGATCTAAGTCTCCTGGGTAGTTGGGATTATATGCATGGACCACAAATGCCTGCCTAAGCAATTTCTTTGAAAAGAAATTTTATGCACTATATCAACCATTGAAAACATTACAAAGCCATTAGTAGTCAAATAGTTATCATAGAAAAATTGAAGGTTAAAATCTAGTGGAACACTTGTAACAATTACAACCCTTTTTAACATTGCAACAAAGTGGTGCAATGCAGATGTATTCTTGACATGCCTTATTTACAATGAAAAGAATGTGTCATTAAAATGTAAAACACTGAAACTTCCTAATTACTTTTAATATTTACTCCTAAATGAGTCTTCCAAATGAGTGATGCCATTAATAGGCAGATTAAACTGATCTTCAATGAGCTATTCAATACTACTTCAGTTTGTATCCAAGTCTCCATTTGTTAGTAATATCAGATAATTCAGTAAATGGATCTTAATTCTCATTTTCTAATCTCTCACTTCACAAAAGAGGAAATGAACCTAAAATATCAAAGCATACTTCCTAAGAAGCATATATATATATATATATATATGTATATATGTGTATGTATGCATGTATATATATATTTATTTATAGATATGTCTCTATAGAGAGAGACTAGTCTAAAATGTTAAGGTTTTTAGAATTTAATTTGTAGTCAATTCGTGGCTCACACTCATTTCAATAACATCAAAATTCATTAAGTTTTTCTATAGTTTCTATAATCCTTCAAGTCATACACTGTAGGAAATACATTGATTCCTTTTAATTTGTAATTTATCAAAATACATTTTCCCTTCCATTCAATGTCCCACTTTTCTTAAAGCAGATTGCAAGAGAGGGAAGAAACAACTGTTTAAAACCTCTTAAGGCAGATCACAAAAGAAAGACGAGAACAGCTCTTGGGGAAACAAAATATATGGTATTAGCCATGGATATGCTACCTTTGTAGACAATGCTTTATGTGATCACAGATCACATAAATTGTACGAATACATTTCTTATCTACATGTTATCTATCTTTTATTGAGTTCACAAAGACAGCAATGAAAGAAATGATCTTTGTATTCATGATAGAGATTTTATTGCAATTGACTTTCAATTTCTTTGGTTTAATTTATAAAACATGCACAATTAACTTTTCTTTCTTTTTTAGCAATTTTAATTAAGGAATAGATATATATGTGTATAACTACATACTCCTTCTGAAGGGAGATGTACAAAGGAGCTTAATTCAACCTCAAACAGTTGCTTGACTTACTTTTATCGAAAAGAGGCGCCACTTCCGAAAAACTCTCAGTATATCCTTAAGTTAGATGAGCCCCAAGTAACTTCTTGTAAATACACAAAAGAAGAACATCCACATCTTTAGATTGAAAAATAAGAATATCTGTATTAAAGGATTTAATGACCAAGTAGCTGGTGGAGATGTGAACTGGAATTCTAAAAAAAGTATTTGCCTACAAGACTCAGTATCTGCACTACACTTGACATTACGATTCCACCTGAAAGAAAAAAATCCATTAATTAGTAAATAATATTTACTTTATCTAACAATATTATTTTACTTATCAAACTGAGATAAGATTCACCATCCAAAAATTCACTGCCTCTACCAGAACACAAATTTCAATGACTACCTTAATATTTGAGGCTCTTTATACATTCAGCCTTGGCCATGTTTCTTCTAATGAATGTATCATGTTTAGAAACTACCAATATCAATGAATGATATGGGGGGGGTGGAAGTGATAATAAGAGAGAGCGAGGAAGGATTGAGACATTTTCCAAACAGAAATGCATCTGACTTCTGCAACTGTAACTCCTCTGTATATCACCTTTATCATAACTATAACAGGAGGGGGGCGGGGAAACCACCAGTCTCTGTTCAGTGCTGCATTATTCACCATATCTAAAAATATAGAAGTAACTCAGATATTCTCCAGTGGGGAAATGGATAAAAATATGGTGTATATACAATGGAATTTTACTCATTTCTCAGGAAGGATCATAGTGTAGCATTTGCAGAAATATGGATAGACCTTGAAAAAATTAAGTGACTTAAGTTGAGCTCAGAGAGACAAAGGACATATGCTTATATATCGTATGTGAAAGTTAGATCTAATTTATAACTCTAAATGTAAACATATGTAGAATCATATGCATATATACACAAATGTATGAACTAAAGAATAGTGTTTGAAGGGGAGGATTAGAATGGTGTAACTCTTTTTTTGCAACTATCTTACATCCTAACAAAAAGCAGCTGAAAGTTGAGATGTCCAGGGTGTCTGAAGACACCCTGTGGCATAGATGTGTGAAGAGAGAAAGAGTAGGAAAATACAGTCATCATAGTCAATGTATGTATGTGAAAATGCAAGTAGGGAAATTGAGGGGAAAGGTAGGATTGGGTGATATGGGGGAGAATGATGAATGAGGTGGCATGGATCAAGATCCATTGTACTCACAAACTGACTGTTGAATCGAATCCCCTTGGTGCAATTACTAATAAAATGAAAAGCAATACCAATGTCATTTTGTGCCTTAGTCATAGTTACAGATGATTTTTTGGCTTGGATCTTTACAGTTTACCTTTTTGTATTAGATCTCAAGTTCAAGCTTGTTTCTAAATTCTTGCTGTCCCCGCCCCCCATACAGATACAAAATAACTGCTGCTGGATGGGTTGTACTTTAGTGTGCATGAAGTAGATATAGAAATTCCACTCTAGTACGATCCAGGAATTATTATATTGGAGCACATTCTAATGATGTTTTTAATTAAGAAAGTGATTAATTTTTTTAATTTAATTTAATTTTCAAGGTGAAATACAGAGGATCTACAGTCACATACATAAGTTAATGAATACATTTCTTGTTGAACATTGTCACTCCCTCCCTCGTTTTTCTCCTATCTTCCCTACCTCTCAACTCTCCCTCCCAAGTTGTAAAGCTCATTTCCAACATATTGTCTTGTGAGTATCGCTGTTGCATTGGTTCATCTTCATATACTGATTTGTCTCAAATATTTTGCCTTTAACATGTGTTTAGGCATAGTAAGTAATACCTGTCATCTCATCTTCTCTGGACTGGGAGGATCAGACCAGCTCAAGAAAAAGTTAGTGCAACTTTAATCTGAAAAAAAGGAAACAAAAAACAACTAAAGATATTCAGGTTTGAGGCTGGGGTTCAGGTGGTAAAGTAATAACAAGAAGCAAGTAGGAAGTCTAGAGTATAAATCTAAGGCAAAATAAAATAGAATATGATCTCCATTATATAAGAGCTGGTATTTACATCATACAATATGTCCTAAGCCATCCTGATATATATGATGTGATTTATACTCTGTACACATTTTTGAACAAAGTACTGCCATGTCAGTTGCATTGATGAGTAATAGAGGCTCAGATCAGACCTGAGAGATGAAATAATGTAATTTTTAAGAACTGGTAATTCAGGGGCAAATCCAAACTCTTTCTCAGCTCGTCTCTTTTGCTACATGACAGAACTAACGCTGTTCTGTGATGACGATAGCAATACATAATAAAATATGCCTACAAATTCCTATCACAATAAATAAAGCAGGTACAGAATATAGAATATGCTTATGATCCTGGTAAGATTAAGTCTGTTGATCTAATAAATGTCAGGTAATATTTAAAACTATTACAACTCAGGGCTTTTGGGTTAAAGCATAAGTTGCATTGTGCCATGATCATGAAGTCCTGCATAAAATTAAATGTGTTTTGGTTTCACAGTTAAACTCAGAATTCATATTAAGCGGGATTCTGAAAGTTATATTTACTAGGTCCCAATATAATTAATAAGTTTGTAATATATCGCTTAATCTAAATTATCCCACAATGAGAACATCCTTGAAGTGCTTTCATTAACTTTATTAATGACCCTGACCCTAGATTTCTACAGAAAATGCAGTCCTGATGATTAGTGACTTCATCAAAGCCTAGCAAAAATAATTCCAGAAACTGATTGATAGAGTTTAATTTCAGACGAAGACTCTAAATAACCTCTTTGCTTAACTATGAATGTTTTGGAAACCATACCATTCCTTCAATACAATCTATTAGCATCTGTCTGGACTTTCTTAAAATCATCATTAATCCAGTGCAACAAACTTAATGCTCACTAGTTTAGATTTGTGTGGAGCCTGTATCTTCATAACTCTATAGAAAATGATAAGACAGAAAAATAGTTTATAGACATGGAAGGTTACCAGCTTTTCTTTTCTTTGCTACTTATCTAAGCATAGCTTGGAAAAATCATAAAATTTCATTTTCTTTCCTTAATTGATTTAATGGGAAAAATTATCCTCTTTCCTGCACACAGTATACATAATAATTTTTAAGAAAAATATTTCAGACTATAGTATTTTAAATAAAAGTTGGTAATTAGTTGATGTCTATAGAATCCAAAATCAGGTTTAATTCAATGAGATTTGTCATTCAGAAAACAGAAACAATTCTATCACGTTGTACTATTTAAAACTCATATTCCATGTCTACAGCACACATCAAATAGAAACTTCCATATGAAATTCATGGTGTATATATAAATGAATTTATCAACTACTTTGCCAATTATTTTTAACTAGGCTTAGAAAATAATCCATTGGGAACATTTCTCCCATAGCTCATATGATTTTAATTTTCATTGCAGAGATTGTTTCTTAAGAGTGGTTGAAAATTTAATGCAGCAAGTATACTAATCAAACATAACTTTTCTCCTTTTGGAAAAAAAAGGCTAATATTCCTATTTCTGAGCTGAGCAATTAAGGTACTGTATTCCTCAAGAATGTTCTGCTAAAAATCCAGAGTCTGAAGAGGTCTTTGCATCTGAACTGAGATGAAATTCTCCACAAGCCATTCACCTGTAAATTGAAAGGCAAGAAGGCAGAGAGGGAACAGAGTGTGACCATCTCCATGAGATGAAGCCCAGAATGATGAGACCTGGACAGAGACCTCCATGGAGCTAACCATGAAGAGGTGGAGGCTTCAGGAGAGAAATGCTTGTGTACTTACCTAGAACAGAGCGGATCATATCATCCAACCCAGGTTTTCTCAAACTAACCTCCCAAGTACCAAGTTTGAGTAACATTGGCTATGTAGAGAGGAACCAAGCCATCAGTGACATCATTCAACACCAAGATAAAGGTGCTGGCCACCAATGACTCACACTTGAAATTCTAGCTACTCCAGAGGGTAAGCTTAGAGAATCTTGGTTCAGAGCCAACCTGAACAGACATGCCTGTGAGACTCCGGCACCAAGTAACCAGTTAAAAAAGTGGGTCAGGAAGCCTGGATCAAGTGTCAGAACAGCAAGCAAGAGCCTGGTGTCAGTGACTCATTCTTGCACACCAAACTACTCTGGAGACTGAGGATCATGTTTGCAAACCAGGCTGTGCAGGAAAGTCATGGGACTTTTTATCTCCAATGAATCAGAAAAAAAGCCAGATGTGGAGCAGTGGCTCAAGTGTTAGACAAGTGGCCCAAGTGTTAAAGCACCAGTCTTGAGTGAAAACAATTTGATGGCAGTGCTCAGGCCTGGAGTTCAAGCCCCAGGACCAGCACATAAAGGGAAGGAAGAAAAAATGGAAGAAAGAAAGAAAGAAAGGTAGGGAGGGAAGGAGGGAGGAAGAGAGGGAGGAAGGAAGGGAGGGAGGAAGGAAGGAAGGAAGGAAGGAAGGAAGGAAGGAAGGAAGGAAGGAAGGAAGGAAGGCAGGCAGGAAAGAAGGCAGGCAGGCAGGAAAGAAGGAAGGCAGACATTAAATCTCGACTCAGGTAGGAGACTTCCTCCCTAACCCAGAAATAGCATTCCTGTCCCTTCTGACGGGAAAACTTGCAATTCTCATATTCTCATTTTGCTTGACTTAAAAATAATTATTTGTGCCATTTCTTAAATGCCAATGAACAATGTGTGTTATCTCCTTAGTCTAAGAAATTTTACTAAAGGAAACAGAGTTATAAATCCCTTGTCCCTTACACATCCCATTTCATTTTATGCTGTCAGGGAGCTTTCTCCTAGAGACCTTCACAGAATAAAGGAAAAGATAACACAAGGAACAACCAAAACCCATTTTCACCTAACACCCCTGTATTTTCAATGAACTGCTATTGAAAGAGCTGTCCTACAATTTGATGTCTGAAAAAGTTCTAAAACAATTGACATTGTGTTTTGATTTCCACCATTCAATTTTATATTTGTCGCTTTTGTCTCCTACTGCCAGTTTCCTCTGAAGAGTTTATGCATACTGATAAAGTTCGATCTAATTACACCCTTCCACAACTGGGAGGGTGATCCAAACTTTAGTTGTGATTTGTTCAGATAATTATTCTGTAATAGAACTTGGGCACTGGCGAGTAATAGTTCTCAGCTTTCCAGCCAAAGTAACCAGAGGTTCTATTTAGAAGTTTTGCCATTATTCATCTATTTAATTTGAGAATTGTTTGCAACATTGGGAAATGCTATGAATTTGATACAATTTTCCAAGGAAACTATTTAAGGGTAATTCCAGTTAGTAAAATCCAGAAAACCCCATCTCCACAGAGATCTGTATCTGGTGGCAGACACATGATTTCCTAGTTATGACTCAGAAAGCTTCCAAAATGTATATGATAGGTCATTTTCCGTGGCAGGAAGCAAGATTCTATCTCAAAAACATAGCCAGCAGAAAATAGGATTGTAGATGTGGCTCAGTGGTAAGAACACCTACTTATCAAGAGGAAAATCCATCGTTCAAACCCACGAACTCTAGAGACCATATATATTATTGTGTCTACTTTTATGTTTAGTATAAACAGATGCATTAAACTTTTTTTTTTTTGGTCGGTCGTGGAGCTTGAACTCTGGGCTTGGGTGCTGTCCCTGCTCTTCAGTTCAAGACGAGTGCTCTACTGCTTGAGCCACAGTGCCTTTTCTAGTGGGTTTATTGGAGATAAGAGTCTCATGATCTTTCCTGCCCGGGCTGGCTTTGAACCGTGATCCTCATATCTCAGCCTCCTGAGTAGCTAGGATTACAGGCATGAGCCACTGGTGTCCAGCTGCATTAAACTTTTATATGCTAGGTAAATAGATACATTAAATTTGGGAATAACACTAAATGCCTTTATTTTTATTTTTTAATAAGTTTTTATTGCAAAAATACTGTACAGAGGGGTTACAGTTACAGGAACAAGGTAAATGAACTTAAATATCAACATTATGGAAATGGATGTATTGTGGCTCCACCTGCCATTTTGAGAATGTTAAGCAGTGAAATAATAGAGGATTTGTTCCAAATAGTTATTTGAAGACTTTGCCAAGGAAACAAAGCAGAATGCATTCCAAATACTTTCCTTGAGTATACAGATAAATTTACTTTGATTACATTAAGGCAGAAAATTATTACTGTTGACTGCAGAGTGTTTTCTGACATTTGTTAGGAAAAATTGATCTGTCCAGGAAAAAAAAATGAAGACTATTTTGAGTGAAAGGCAATTGTGTTTGGTCATGTGATTGAACCTCATTTGAAGCTGAATGAATATATCGTTGGAGTCCATAGGATTGATTTTGCTGATACATCCAATGTATTAGCCAATGTTTACTTCCTCAGGAATCATGGAAAAAAGAAGATAATTCTTGGAGGAAAAAAGCAGAAGAATAAAACCCTTTAAAAAGCATGCATAGTTTAACTATAAGGACTATGGGAAGGATGGTTGCACTGTATAGATGCTGTATGGTTGGTTATTGACTGTCTTTTTATTGCTATAGTCCTTCAGTTATGGGGTGGTCTCTTAAGGGGTTGAGCTTTCACACAATACAGACAAGAATTACATTGGACTGAGGAGATTGCAAAACTTCAAAACACTGAATAAGCTACCAATTTTTAAGAGTGCGAATGAACAGTCGACCCACATAATTAAATGCACTGGATAAGTGTGAGTAGGAACAGAGGCAACTGTATATGACAGGATAATGGGTTGGAATAAATAGAAGTCTCAATTGCAGGATTTTTTATGTAAACAGTTAATATGTATTTCAACTTCAAGTCACAGAGATAATATTTTAAATAAATAGTTGTAAAATTCCAAGTTCTTTCTATCTGAATTAGTTAATTACCAACTTTTTCTTCTTCAGTCTCCAACAGTAAACAAAGCCATTATAAAACCCACACATTCCCCCAAGTGGAGGGTGGGCTGGCATAGGGGAGTCAGAAAGTAAGAAATTGAAGTTTTGTTTCTGTAGTTCAATTGTGCAACTAAGCCCTACACCTTCAACCAAGGTAAAGCGCCACTTCTACCTGATAACTTAAAATTTTGTCACTTATTTTACTTAAAACAGTATTTCTGATTACAGAGTAAAATAGAGGAATTTCCACGATTATAGAAATCAAGCATTTCAAGGTAGAGAAGATAAAATTCTCCCTTCAATCATCTCATAACAGTAATGAATTTTTGATAAACTGGGATTCCTTTGAATTATAATGAGCCAGTGCTTACAAAGTTTTTTTTTTCTTTTGAGGTAAAGGTCTTAATATATAAGCCGGGCTGGACTTGAATTCATGATCTTACTAACACCTGGAGGTTACCATGCCCAACTTATAAAATACCTCAATTTATAAATTATGTATTGTGGAGAATTGGGCTCTGTGCATGCTTACCTATACCTTCCTGCCATGAAACTCTAACAGGATTAATCAGCCTTAAACTCCCTCTACTACAGCAACATTTTTCAGGATATTATAATTTTGTATTGACACATTTTTTTCTCTTTGTAATAATTCAAAATAAAGAAAAATGCCTAACATATGTAGTAGTTATCTTTAATCTGCTTTTCCAAACATTATTTATAATCAAAGTCAGTGTTTCTCTAATCACAAGGAGATGCTTAATATAACAAAATAGAGTATGTAAAATGGATAACCACTAAAATAGAAAGCCATGCAGTCCTGTGAGTAAAGGGTTTACTAATACATGCCATAATGTAAGTGGATTTCATAAACATAACATTGAGTGAAAAAAGCCAAACAAAAGGGAACAAATAAAAACATTGGCCATCATGGTAAGGTGAAAATTAGGCATAAAAAACACACAATTACTGCAGATTTCATTGCTCAATTTTCATACATACACACATATATATATACACATATATATAATACTTCAAGAATATTCAGCCTTCTTTACCCTGTCTATTATTAGTAATTAAGTGTTAAAATTTCTTACATTTTCAAAAATATGGAAACAATTATAAAGTCATATTGGATATAAGTGCAGGTTAAAAAAGTTTTTATTTTTTTATATTAGGAAGTATGTCAAAATTCAATAAAATACTTTTGTATCATCTCATTTGCTTTTCATTTCTCTTTAAACAGTTTCCATCTTCTGTGAAATTATACAAAGTCACTGCAACATATATTACACACAAAAAGAAAAATATAGAAGGGAAAATTCTTCTTGGGTATTTAAAAGACAAAAATCAATTATAACCATTTAAAATTTTAATTTAAACAGAATTCCAAATTTCTATCACAGTGTATAACACCATATATGTAATAGTTCTACATTTTTGAACAAAAGAAAAGAGGTATTTCTAAATTTTAACAAGTATTTGTCTGCAAAAGAAATATTTGATATATGTTTTCCTTAGTTACAGATGATTTATATTTGTGATAATTGTGATATTTTTTCTCTAAATATATGGTACCTAATCCTGCTTTGCAGGAGAGTTTGCTGTGATATGACCTCTTCTAAGAGCCTATTTTGATTCTTCCATAATTTGCTGTCTAGGAAACTCCAGAACATAAAGTATCTGTTCCTACAACTTCCTTTTTTCACTCTAAGTTGTCTGCCAGCTGGTGATGGATTGTGTTAGTTACCAAGGTCAAGTTGTTCCCTATAGAGAAAAATAATAAATAACAATCATCCCAAATCCAATATCCCATTTCAATTACTCGTTAGCCCCACACTAGATCAGCACTGTACACAAGTGGCACCTGTGCATGTGGGATTCAGTATGACAATATTTCCAAGAGTGTTAATAAGTGAGATAATGGAATAGCAGACAGATGGTGGCAAATATGATGGTGGGACATGTAAATAAAGAACAAAATGAAATTTGATTATACAGAGAATTCAGATTTCTGATACTAATCATAATATCTGTCATTATTTTGTAAAAGTGAAATTCCTATATGCAAGACTAATTCCTAATAAGCAAGACTTATCTTGTCAGTTACAGAAATCTTGAGCTTTCTTTGATAATGAAGGTAACTTAGGGAATCAAAACCACAAGGAACTGAAGGACAAACCTTTCCTGAACTTCAGACACAGGCTCCCGGACTGTGGCTTGGGCGAACTTAGTGATGTGCATCTCTGACTTAACCTCCTCCATATCAACTTCAATTGTGGAGGTTTGATTCAGAATTTCTATGTTCTTTTCAGGTGTAATTTGCATGTAATTCACCAGACTAATTTTAATGCAATGGTTGTAATCGAGAAGGGAATAATAACAGTATACTGTTGAATGTTTTTCAACTTTCTATAATGGTAGTTTTCACATTTTTTATGTACATGGACGGTAAAATATACACTTTATGGCATTGTCTTGTATAGGCCCATGGAGTCATTCTACCAATCTGTACATACCAATGACCAATATATTCACCCATCCATCCATCCATTTATCCACCATCTACCCTTCTATCTCTCGAATTCTCTTGAATAAATTTTCTTCAGAAATCAGCACTTTTAAATTGTACTTCTATTACCTTTAAGAAGTTGTACAAAGGTCTATGATTCAACATGTCTGTTTATGAGTACAATAAATCTTCATCACCCCTTTAGAAATCAACTCTTAATATGCATGACCAGTCATGATTGCCATATTAAAGTTTTATTGTAATGAAAAATAATTTTGTTTGCAACCACCTAAACAGATTTTAGTACCTTCGGTTGGTGGTAAATTCAGTTTGAACAACATTTCCCCAAACATTAATAGTCTATCATATTTGAATTCATTTACATTTTTTAATGCAATGATCTTTCTTGTCACTTTTGTCCAAAATCTCTTTAGTACCATCTCATTCTCTAACATTTTCCAAATAACATGTACAAACACAAACACATATGTAGACATATGCATATGCATGATACTTATAATTTACTGCTTTTGTACAAAGATTTTTGTCTTACCTAAGATTTCCTCTTTGCACAATGAATATTTTTTAAAGTTCTCTTATTCAAGTTTAAAAGGGTTGGGGTATACAAAGAAAGCTGGATTAAAAAATGAGTAAGGAAATCTACCTATCTAGATTTTTTTCTTTTGGAAAAAAATGATGTTAAAACCTCACTAAAATTTAGTGACTATGATTGACTTCTAATAATAAATCAGGAATTTTATATTGTCCCCATCATCCTGTCTGAAGAATAATCATTCATTTAAATCGTTTGACTACAGAAAGAAATGTGTTTGACATATCTGTGTAAGTCTTGGGGAAAAATACAACAGTAAATAACCTCACCTTGGTTTCCTAATGTTTAGGGAACAGTAAGGCAGAGAATAATCTGTTCTCAATTTCCTAAGGTTGTAGTGCTCAGTAAAACAGGGCCCTAAATTACTGTTTGTTTTTTATGGAGAGGGTGGCAGAAAGAAAATAGCTCTGTTGAGGTTTTCTAGGATAGCAGACCGATATCTTTGCTGTGAATCCACCATTCATACTCAGTGCTGCCCTCAGGTCTAAATGCTAATCAGGGTACCTGAGAAATTTTAGTACCAAACTCCTGAAAGAATCAAGCTGGAAAGAACAGTGGCTGCCCTGTTGTTACAGGTGGTGTAGGGCCAACGGTTAAAACCATTTCCATTGTCTTCTGTTTGTCCTCATGCCTTATGTAGGTGTATTAAAAGAGTTCAGTGTACTAAAGAGAAAATTTAGTAGGCTGAATTTTCTAAATTACCCAAGAAAGTTAACACTGGAAGACTTTTAGTGAAAATATTTGATTTCCATCTACCGCACTGTATAGAAAATATTTTATCTTCTATAGAGTTTCCTATTTAAATGATAATTTTTATAGCCCAAATTAATATACACTTTCTCTCTGCTTCTCCTATACCAAATGCCATGTTTGAAATTCTACTCTCACCTGTGTAAGTCATTGAGAGGAGGAAAGATCAGAATTTGAAACAAAATCTGGTGTATTACTGACAATGTAGTTATAATAATAAAAGAAAATAATAATAATAATATGTTTAATGCATATTTATGAGAAGCAATGACATCTCACTAAAAGAGAAGGAGTCTGTCATCTTTCATGGATAAAAACTTCTTGCTTCTCCTTATCCATCTCACTTGAGATGATTTGGAGTAAATACTTTTTCTATGTAGAAGCAGAGATCTGATCAGACCTTTGACTGGACCTTTAATGTGAAGAAGCAACCCAAAGATAACACTTTCCCCTTTTACTTTTCATATGAAGGCCAACATGTCACTGTTGGCGTGAGCACCTGCAGAGCCCAACTCAGGTAAGATCAATTGCAGCAAACCAGCTTTCTCCTCAACCTGCTCATGCTGTATCTGTAACGGGAAGTTTTACATTTGAAGGCAGTACTCAGAACTCTGCCACTCTGAAAGGACACATGCTTCTGCTCCACTAAGGCCTCTGTTTTAGCCGGAAGTAGAGAAGTTTGCCATATGGATAATGCACTGCAAAATCAGCATGTGCTCGCACAGACAAACCAAATTGTCTGTTTCCATTAGGCTACTGAATATTTAGGCATGTTATTTAGTCAAGCCTTCTGTTATTAAGAACTTGGGCAATTGACTGAGTTAGATTATTTTATTTTTACTAATATCTTTAAGGAGGTGTACAAAGAAGTTATTGTTTCACAGAGCAGTTTATGAACACAATGTATCTTGTTCAATGTCACCCCTTTGTATATTCCTTACTTTTATTGTGAAAATAACATACAGAGGGGTTACAATTACATGGGTAAGTACATTTCTTATCAAGCATGGTTGCCTCCTCCTTTGATTCCCCTTCCCATCCCTTCCCATCTCCCCTGTCCTTCCCTCTATCCTCCCTCCCCAAAGTTGTAAAGTTTGTTTTTCGACATAACAACTTGTATATCTCATTGTTGCAATGGGTCCAACTGTATCCCTATTTAAACGATTTGTTTTTTTCCCTTCCACAAATTATACCAACATCAAATACAGTGAAAACAGGGGTTATACCGTGGGGGAGGAACATACAAAGCAACAAAGAAATCATCTTATAAATGTGCTATAAACAATCGCAAGAAAGAAAAAAAATTTTGAATACTTATCTTAGGGTTCATTTCACTTAACATCAACTTATTTGATCTTTTCTGCTTGTCTTAGACATATACTAGTTATTGCAAATAAGTTGGGCCTGGCTTACTTCACTTAATATAATTTTTCCAAGTCTTTCCATTTCCTAACAAATGGGGCCATGGCATTCTTTTTGATGGAGGCATAGAATTCCATTGTGTACACATACCGTATTTTCTTGATCCATTCATCTACTGAGGGGCATCTGGGTTGGTTCCATATCTTAGCTATGGTAAATAATGCTGCAATAAACATAGTTGTGCTGGTAGCTTTAGTATGGTCTTGTTTGTGAACATTTGGGTAAATGCCCAAAAGTGGGATTGCTGGGTCATAGGGGAGCTCTATGTGGAGTCTTTTGAGGAACCTCCATACTACTTTCCAAAGTGGTTGAACAAGTTTACATTCCCACCAACAATGAAGTAAGGTTCCCTTCGGTCCATATTCCCTTCAGCATCTGTTGTTATTGGGGCTCATTATTATTGCCATTCTAACTTGGGTGAGGTGGTATCAGCCATACAAAGGACAAGGATCTCATATCTAAAATATACCTAGAACTCAAAAAAATGAATCCCCCAACAACAAATCCTCAAAGAAACAACTGCCCAATGAACAAGTGGGCTAAAGACTTAAAGAGAAACTTCTCTGAAGAGGGAAAATGATGGCCAATAGACACATGAAGAAATGTTCAACCTCTCTAGCCATAAAAGAAATGCAAACCCTTTGTAAATTCTTATCCATTCTCATCAATTGCTTCATTTTTCTTAATTTTGTAAGATATGTATTGAATTTTTTACTGAATTCCTTCCACTTTTGTCTCTTCATTTATCTATTCCAATTCCCCTTGATCTTACCCTACCTTTTCAACTGCCCCTTTCTTGTGGTTTATTTTATTGACCTTTGATTTAGCTTTTCTAAAGACGTACACCGAATTTTTTCCTAAATCTACCTTATTTCAGCTAATGCATTTGCATATTTTTGCATACCACCCAACATAGTATTTATTTAAGTGTTTATAAACTAATTGTAGCTTCAATATATGTAACCTTTGTTTTTCTGGGCCTGACTTACTTCCCTTAACATAATTTTTTTCAGGTCCTTCCATTTCTTTGGATATGATGCAATATTATTCTTTCTAATGCATGAGTAAAATTCCAATATATGTACACACACACACACACACACACACACACACACACACACACATCACATTTTCTTGGTCCATTCATCCATTTAAGGGCATTTGGGCTGATTCCATACCTTAGCTATGGTAAATAGTGTTGCAGTGAACATGGTTGTGTGGTGGCTTACTATATTCTGGTAATGCAATCTATTACATAAATGTTCAGGAGTGGAATTTCTGGATCATTGGGTAGTTCCATGTTCAATGTTTTATATATCTCATCATTCCTTGAATTTGAGCTGATCCCTAGCTGGGCAGGAAAAATAAACTTTATAACCTTAATAACCTATCAGAGTCTCTACCCACAGAATTTCACTGTTTTCTCTTACACAAATTTAAATAGCACACAGGGGAAATGTGACTTAAAACTTTATCCACAGGGCAAATGTTACATTACCAGTTTTTCAATTTCTATTCACCTTACAGGACTTTCTTAGTTATTGAGAAGACACAAATCAAAAATAAAATAGGAAGAACAAAAATCATATTGTGTACGAGGTCAGAATAAATTCTCCATTACATTTTTTCATTGAGAAAACTATTGGAATCATCAAAACAAAAATTGCATTTTAGACACTTGGATGCACTGTGTATAATGGAGTTTGAGGAAGGTAAAGATCAAAAGCATTGGTGGGGAGGGAATTATTTGGTTAATAGCAGAAAATATCTAAATCTTTATAGACCAATAATCATATTCAGAAAGTTCCAGAGTCTCCCCACTTGACAGAAAGTGTTGATTGCAGACTACAATCATCGGTATTTTAATTCCAATCTAGCATATATTTTATGTATGCCCAATGTAAAAATAAACATTTAGATAAAGCATGGACTACAGAATGCAACAATTAGTTCTGGAAGGAAACCTAGCTTATATGTTAAGGATGTCTGATATGAAAATGAAAAAATGAAGTGGCAAAATCTGAAGGCAATATTTTTTTTGATGTAATCTCCATAAGAAATGTTCCTAGTGATAACTTTTGCTGAAGAAATACATATTTGACTAGAATTATTTTTAATTAAGAATCTGATTAAGGACAGCATCATTTATAAAAATTTTCAATAATCATCAGGGACTTAAATTTATTCAGATTATTATTATTATTAAGATTATTCAGAAGGATGATGGAAATATTCTTGCAAATATACATACAGAGTAGATACCTCAAAATATTGCATGGCAGGACATGATGCAGCCATGGGTCTAGAATACTAGGGAGATCAAAAGCTGGTAGAGGAAAAGACAGAAATATGGCAGTCCCCAGAGAAATGCAATTACACCAAACACTTGATCTTGGAATTCTGATCCCTGCCATTCATAGAGAATAAACTTTCCCCATTTTCGTTGCACAGTTTGAAGGCCTAGAAACTACAACAACATCTACAGAATATGCTGGTGAGGACATATTTACGTGTTGATATTAGTTTTAAACTGTCTTCACAATTTCATCTGCCTACATATTTGCATCTATGTTTGATATAGTTCACTCTACAAAAAACTGAAAATATTAACCCTTTTTAGACTAACTTCCATATTTTGAGTACTGATTTTTTTTCCCAATCTAGAGTTTGAACTCAAGGCCTTCTATGCTTTTGGCAAATACTCTTTTACTTCAATCATACCTCTTACCCCGTTTTTGCTTTTGCTTAATTTTTTAAAGTCTTCTTTTGTTTGTTTTTGGTGTTTTCTTTTTTCTTTTTATTGGCTTGGTACTTAGACTACAATCTGAGGTCTCAGACTGCAATCTTTCAGCTATATCGCTAAAGCAGTGAGATTACATGGGTGAATCAACCTGCTCAGCATGTTTGTTGAGATAGTGGATTCTTTCCTCACTAATACTTTGTGCAGGCTGGCCTCTAACTGTGATATTCACAAACTCTGCCTTCTGAATAGGTGAAATTAGAAGTATGCACTACCATGCCTAGACTTTATGTACTAATTTTCATATATAATATATGATTTATACCTTTCTGTAAGAGTTATCTGTTTTCAGTCATACATTTGTCACTTAGGATAGCATTGTGGATTTAGAATTATAAGTAGAAATTATACCTATAAAATAAAAGTATCTGCTGCATGTGCCATGTTTTAAATATTATTCTTGCTGGGTGCTGGTGGCTCATGCATGTAAATCCAAGCTAATAAAGGGATTGAGATCTGAGGATCTGAGGAAAGTCTGTTAGACTCTTATCTCCAATTAACAATTAGGAAATGGGAAGGGGAGCTATGATTTAAAGTGGCAGAGTGATAGCCTTGAGTAAAAGAGCTCAGGGATGCTGCCCAGCCCATAAAAATAATTAAAATAATAAATATTATTCTTGGTTTTTTAGAAAAATGAGGTAAATTCAAAGGATCTTAACATTTAAATAAGAGGATATTTCAAAAATACCTTAGGTTGTATACACTTGCGAGTAATTTTTGTAGAAAGATCATAGCTTAAGTATATGAACTTTTTAATACTATGATTTTGTATAAATCTCATGGATAAATTTAGCTCCATTTTGCTGAAAAACATCTTTCTCAATATACAAATTTAACTTTATTATTCTATAGTAACAACAATGACAGCAATAGACACAGTGATTACTATCACTAATTGGGCTCTTTATCATTTGATCCATACTGTTAATATTCTACTTATATCAAATGTGCCCTTTACAAAAGCATCTACAAGATCCTCCCAATTTTCCAGTCAGACAGAAGCTGGAGTCTTCAATGAATCACATTTTCCTCAGTTTCAGCACAGAATGTAGCCCCACGCAGAAACTGCAACCCTGCTGTGTGTGAGATTTTTACCTGAAGCATCTCCAAGTCTGCATCTGAATGATTTTTTTTTCCTTCTGCGGGAAGGACTTGTTATCTCACATTGACATAATGTAAGTTTGTGATGGGTATTTGCACCAAGAATGAACAACAACAAAAAAAAATGCCAAGTGAAATGGATGTTTTTCACTCACAGGAAAAATCCCATGGAAGCAGGGCCAGGGCAGCATGCCTGAGTGGCTGGGATACTGACAGGGTGGAGGCTACACAGGCACCTGACTCTGCCCAGGAATTGCATTATTTATTTGCTGTCACTTGCTTTTGACATGGGCTTTTCCCTTGATTGGAAGCTAACGTGCTATACACACATTCGACACAAATGAAACAGCTTCCTCTCTATTCTTTTTGAAAGAAAGCAGTACAATTTTATTATTTAAAGGATTGAAATAAAACAATGACTAGTCACAATACACTATGTTGGAAATGAACTTTACAACTTGGGGAGGGAAGTTGAGGAAGAGTGAAAAATGGGAGAAAACAAGGGAAGAGGTAACAATGTTCAACAAGAAATGAACTCATTACCTTACTTATGTAACTATAAACCCTCAGACATCACCCAAATGGTACAATAAAATAAACTTTAATAAATTTAAAGAAAAGTTGAAATGAACCTATCTTTTCTTACTTATAGTCACTTCTTTAAGAAATGAATGATTTCCTAGGCAAACATGAGAAGATACAGCCTGCTTCTATTTTTATTAATTTATTTCTTTGTGTTGAGAAATGAATCTAGGTCTGCATTCCTGCTAGGCAAGAGTTCTACTAGATAACGCTACCAACCCTCCTCCAGTCCAGCAACATCCAGTAAAAATTGAACAAGGAGACATATCCTTTTCCTATCCATCTAGACAGATATTTGTCACAGGTATAAACTCTGTCCATATTCTATTAGTCATTATTGGTTTCTTAGCATTTGTTTATCATAGCCAAAAGGAAAGAATAATTTCAAGGACACATGATAGTTTCAACAGGGAAATAAATAAGAGATGCTAAGTGGACTACAGCTTTACCGATAGCTAGTAGCAATGCAAGCACCATGAACCTCATTTGAGAACCTGTAGAACCCTATGTCTAGCATGCACTGTGGCAACAGGGCTTTCTTCTCCTCTTTTCTTCAGGACTAACTTAGGCTTCTTTCTTTCTTGGCTTCCCAATTTATCTACCCAGGCCACCTTACTTATTATAGTCCTATGTTGAAAAGCTGTGTCATTGTCCTCCTACATTTTTGTATGCTTGATTACACACTATATCTTACAGACTTTGTGGAAGTCTATCCTCCCCTACCCCAACTTGCAATGATGACATGCTTCAGCTCCCCTCTACTATGCTCCCTAACTGGGTTGCTTTAGTCCACATCAGTGTCATTTAGCTTTGGTTATCAGCGCAATATAATCTGCTGTCTTCATTAGAAAAGATGAGGCAGGGCGATTTGCCACATACATTTGCGGTTATCAATCATCACAGACTTTAATGTTGTCAAAAACATGCTCATGATAATCCACCAACTTTATCAACTCTACTCGCGACTCCACATGCGTCACTGTTCCAGTATTAGTAATCAGCACCATGAAGCATCAAATCTAAAAAAAGTCTATTGTTCATTCCTTTTTCCATCACACAATCTCTTTTCTAAATTACTCAAGAAATTGGCTACTTCCATTTACATTCAAAATATCTTGTTAATGTTACCCCCTTTCTGTTTCCCTAGCTCCCCTAGTACTAACCACCACATTGTCTCAGTGTTCTATGTAAAAGCTTCTTAAAAGAACACTAAATTGTAACAATGAGATGTACAAGACGCTACCTTGAAAAATGAACTTTGCAATTTAGGTGGGGAGGGAGGCACAGGGGAAGTGTAGGTGTGGAGGTGGGAAGGAAGAGATGGTAGGGGAAAAACAAAGGAAGAGGTAACAATGCTTCACAGGAAATGTACTCATTACCTTGCCCAAGTAACTGTAACCCCTCTGTACAGTATTTTTATAACAACCTATTTTTAAAAAAAAACACAATGTATTCATTGTTCATGTCATTGCTCTTTCTTCATAGTATTTTTAAAGGAAAATAAACTCTCTTCTTTCATTTCATGGAGTTCATTTAGATAAATACTACTTTATATGATCAGAAGCACTTAGCTATTGCATTTTTCTCTCCCTCCCTTAAGAGTATCTTCCTTTGTTCTTACTGGGTGTAAATGCGTAGACTTCTGTATAATTTATCATGTTGGAACGATCTTTTTAAATAAAATATTCAAACATGATGGAACGTTTTGGTTGTGTTCAAATACTTTCAGAAATATAAGAAAGTCATTTAGTCTACTATGTGTGCTCTTAATGGAGCATGAAGTTAAGATCCAAGTACTATCCCTTAGCTTTCACTCAATGCTGTTGCTTTATCACTTGAGCAATAATTTAACTTCTGTCTTTTTGGTAGTTAATTGGAGGAAGGAGTCTCCTGGACTTGCCCTGGCTGACTTCAAACTGTGATCTTCAGATCTAAGACTTCTGAGTAAGGAAGGATTACAGAGATGAAACTCAGGTACCCAGTTTTACCAATGTCTTACTAAACCTTGGCACAAAGCACAATGTAGGCTCTGCTGAAGTCCTTTCTGCATACTTCATCTTTAATCTATACTACAGAGTCTTAGCTTGCTATGCATCACTTGCCTTGCCATTCACTTATGCACTACTTCTCATCAATCACTTCTCAGTTTGGTCTCACCTTAGAAAAGGGACCTTTTTGGAATTTCACTGCAAGCCAATTTTCCTACCATATAATCTCACAATGCCTATCATTTCAATTGCATGGTGCTTAAATTGTTTCTTGTTCAATATCCATGAACAGGGCTATATTCTACCATCTATGCAAGTTCCAAAAAGACAGTTTAAATATTGCCTTTTGGTCGATGTTGTTTGCTTAGTGTCTAAAGCTGTTGAAGTACACATTCAATAACATTTACTGAATGAATAAATAAATACCATCAAACAATGATAATCCCTCCATGTGAGCTCCTCTTCTGACCATATCCTCCAATGTCCAATTCAAAAACCATCTTATTCATAATGCTACTTTCCTACATTCTATGAAGACTTAATCACTTCATTCCTCAAGTTCCTGGTAGAGTTTATTGACCTGACTCATGGGAAAAGCATTGGAGTACTTATGAGCTTTGTCAAGCAGTAGACAAGAGAGAGACAATCATTAATTTCTGGGATGAAAAATTAGAAATGCCTTTATTGCTGCTTTCATGGTGTTTGTATTGTTAATTTTATCTATGTTTCTCTCTCTTTCCCTCTTTTCTTTCTCTAGACATACACACATAATCATCACACATATTTAAATAAATAAGTATCAAGTGGAAGAAAAATTGATGAAAGTCATTCTGAAAAAGCAAAAGATAATTTTAAAAAATCCTTTTAAAGACAGATGCAGAGTAGAATCTAGACAATGCACATCTGGGTCAAAGTTGAGATTAGTACACTAGAATGAATTAGAAGAATTTCTCAGCATAATAAGTTGCTATTTAAAATTAATTTTGAATTATTATTTTTTATTATTTTCTTTCTATTCTTGCCTCAGATTCAGAAGTATTGTTCAGTTACACTGTTCTTTCTAGTGTTTTCATCTACAGTCTTAGGATTACTAGAAGGATATGAATTATTTTCAAAAACAAAAACAAAACTTGTAAGCATCTGTGTAGAATTTAGTTTGCATGAATGTGTTTGAATATTTGATAGTGCTGAAAATCTGAGTTAGCACATAATTTGCTGAGATCTAATTTCTCCCAAAATGGAAAATATGGAGGTTAATAGTCTTATCCATTGAACTAATATTCCTAACAGCCCTCATCATCCATTTGTCAGGGATGACACTTCAGCCACTGACAATATAAGATTTTTTTATTTCAAATGATGGGAGAAACAAAACTAGACATAATAGACTGTATTATGAAAGTAGTTACAAAATTTCAAAAAACAGACATAAATAAAACCTTTAATAAAAGAACAATCTCTGTGACTTAATATACAGAAGAGTTAAAAGCATACTACAAGGGAAAAGGCATCATATCATATACTTTATTTTAACAAGAGGTGACTGGGCATGGTGCACACACACACACACACACACACACACACACACACACGCATGAGACTAATGTATGATATTCACAAGTCACAAGAACCAGCTTGGACTTAGAAATAAAAAGAAGTAGAAGAAAAAGAAGAAGAAGAGATATGATTGTGGGATGGAGACAGTCTGGGAATAAAGCTACAAAACTGAATTCAGTGGAGATATCATTGATTTTGTGGTTACTCTGCAAGAACAAAATTGGTGTACAGCCCACACCCTAGAACAAAAACCTACTGACAAACCCAAATCCAAGACCTCAGAAGAGACAAAACTTGTATTTGTCTTATAAAACACTTGACATTTCTATAGCTCTTTACAAACTAAGGCTACGACCATGTTTATTCAAGTCAAGTTGACCAGACGGTAATGGAGCTGACTTAAAACAAGGTTCACAATAATTTTAAGGTTGATAACATAATTCAAGTTCTTTACAATGTGTTCCAGTACCATGTTCATGATTTGAATAATAAATAAGAGAAAAATGTAATTCCTAGTCAGCAACGGAGAAAGCATATAATACAAAGCAAACCCTAGTGACCTACAAGTAGAGATTAGACAAAGCAGATGTACAAAGGTAGCAAAGAATTATAAGGAGGTGCTGTTTTAATAAGTGAAGACAGAGGCAGAGTCAGGCAGACATGTAGAACTATAACAGCAATGAAATTGCAATACTGAAAATGCAAATAACTGAATTGAAGGCTTCTGAGTGGTCCTAGTAATAGAACAGGGGAAACAATTCTGTAAAAATGAAGTTGGGACACATGCTGGCTTTCCTGGGAAGGAGGATAACATGGAGACTGGAGTAAAACCATGGAGTAAAACTATTCTTTGTAGACTGTTCATTGAGGGCTAGCTATGTTCTGAAGTAGGATTAGCCTTGGGTGAGGCAGTTTTCTACATTGAAGTCATTGCTTGAGCCTCAAGCAAATACTTACTTCTTGACAGTATTCCAGTAACTTAGATGAATAAATCATGAAGGTAAATTTGGTTGGATTACCAGAGTAAGCACTGTTGTCTCCGATTTGCAACCCCTTATCCTCACTTTGTACAATACAGACTTTTCAGGATATCAAGGGGTCTAGGTGGGTCATATAGCAGAGGAATATCTCCAGAATGAGACACATGACCTGAGACTGGATTTGGTGTGGGTAGTTCAATGAATTATCTGTTGTCTTTTCCTGGTATTGTGTCTGCCTTTCCTTTATTGTCAGCTCAAATTTCTGCTTATCATGATGGCTCCTTTGGTGACATGATTTAGATTTAGTTACAGGCCACCAAAATTTCTTCAAACTTGGGTGAGGAAGCACCAAGACAAGCTGAAGGAAACAGGTGTGGTGCTCTCTCAGCAGCTCACCTAACATCCTGAAGGACACAGTCAGGTATGCATCCAACCATGATGACTCTTTCTCTCATTGGTTCTCTGTAAAGGCCAGCAGCAGGACTGAAACTATGTCCCACCATCTCAATGATTTCCCTGATGCAGGTATAGACAATTTGGTAACAAAGAGCTCTAAACCTACTGAACATAGAGCAATAGAATTGGCAGTTACAAACCCTGAAATGAATCGATAAAATTGATAAAAGTTTGAAGATACTACTTCCTCCCATTTCTTAGATATACTTGTTTTCTATTAGTCATAGAATAGCACCATATCACTGCCATTGATTGAAACACACACACACACACACACACACACACACACACACACACACAGTCTTCTTCATAATTGCACTTGATCTACACAAGCATTGTCTAGAAGTTAGAGCATTACTTGTACCTGTAATCAAACCCATTCTGTATCATTTTCTTGGATGACAGTAGATGTTATTTTTATAGAAGAAGATACATTTCCTTATAAGTTAAACTTTGTTGAATGCTTGCCAGGAGAAAAGGTACAGGCAGAACATACGATCTACACGTGTTGTCCTTGAAGACAGAAATCTCTATCAAGCAAATGTAAATTCCTGGTTTCACTTAGGACTCTTTTATTAGGGAGGAACAGGTCACTTTTGCAAGGTGAGAGGTTTCAGAAAAGTATAGGGATTAAAATTGCTTGGAACACTCACACAGATATTCTCATTCTTGTTTCAGAATCATTCTTTATCAAGCAGGGTATATAGTGCTTTGCATTGCCCAGCTGACTTGTTTGGGAGATCTGGCTTCTTCCAAACCATTGTTGCTTTTACTATTAGGCCCCAGGTGTAACTCCCAGATTATTCTCCTATCCAGATTCAGAAAATAGGCATCTCTTTTTATACAATAATGACACCATCTGGTTTCCGCATTTAGTTTCCATTTGCTAATCAATTACTGTCAGCCTCAGCAATGGCCACTTCCTTCACCATCCTTATGCCATTTAGTTATTACATATTTTGCAATTGTCAGATTTTACCAGCTAATGTGGTCCATGCCAGTGTTAGAACCTCATGTTCCCAAAACAGCACTGTTTAGCAATTGAATGACAATTCTACTGCACTGTCACAGGTTGGGTATTCTTCATCACTGAATGACAACATGTCCAGCTCCAAAATCCCATTTAACCTTTTACAGATTTGGATCATTCCCAGGCATAATTTGTCAGAGTGTTGATCCTCCAGGTAGAAAAACAATGGCATTGCAATTAACAGGCAGGTGAATCATTAGTTTGCATGATGTAATCGTGATCTTGAATAATGTTGGAAGATTTGGCATTAAAACAAATCTGAGTCACAGTACAGGCTGTAAGCCATGCCCCTGGCAGTCTCTACAACTGTGGTGCCATGTCATCTGTCTGGCTTTGGAGGAATCCTCTTACCTTTATCGTATATGCTGGTCTAACACAGAGTGTCAGATGTTCAAGAAAGGAATTACATAGAATTGTGACTATGCAAATAATTCTGTACCTGCTAGCCATCATCTGGCAGCACAATCTAGAAATATGGGGAAGTTCTGGGTGCCACATGAACAGCTGTCACAATCATGCCTCCAGTGTCTCATTTCTAACAAACATTATCTCTTGTAGAATATCAGTGCAGACAGCTGCGATGGCCCTCATGCATAGTTTTCATTAAGCATTTTCTGAAAGAGCAGACATACAATGTAGTCTGATTTCACCTTGGTTTTGTTCCCCCCACACACACACCTTATGAGAATATTACTCTTTGAGGAAAATTTACAGATTTGTGGTTATCTACCACCATCTGTATTTGTGTATTCCTAAGTTTATTTTGAACAGACATGAATGCCATCCAATCCATCTTCAAAATTTATATACCATCATGTGATAAAGGTATATTTACTAGATCAAAATGGTTAAGTCACCTTTCATTTAGAAAATTTACTTTTTTATTTTACTCATGAGTTATTTTACTATGAAGTACTGAATTTTTTTTGGGGGGGTCTGGTCGTGGGGCCTGAACTCTGGGCCTGGGCGCTGTCCCTCAGCTCTTCAGCTCAAGGCTAGCACTCTACCACTTGAGAAACAGCA